>NW_027203259.1:600000-1200000 GCF_024711535.1 Dipodomys merriami
CAGTGTGATTCTTAGGGTGAGGGTGAGGGTAAGGGTTACGTTGAGAGTTAGGGGGAGGGGGAGGGTTAGTGTTAGGTTTAGGATGAGGGTTAGGTTGAAGGTTACGGTTGATGATAGGGTTAGTTTTATGGTAAGGTTTAGGGTGAGGGTTAGCTTTATGGTGAAGGTTAGTGTGTGGGTGATGGTTAGGGTTTGGATTAGGGTGAGGGTAAGGTTTAGGTTTAGGATAAATGTTAGGGTTTAGTGAGGCATAGGTTTAGGGGTAGTGGGAGGTTTAGGTTTAGTGTGAGTGTACGTTTTAGGGTTAGTGTTAGGATTAGTGTGTGGGTGAGGGTGAAGGTGAGGGTTAGGGTGAGGGTTTCGGGTACGTAAGGGTTAGGGTTAGGGTTTGGGTGAGTATTAGCATGAGGGTGAAGCATAGGGTGAGGATTAGGGTTAGGTTGAGGGTTTCGGTTAGGTACGGGTTAGGGTTAGGTTTAGGGTAAGGTTTAGGGTGAGGGTTAGCGTTAGGGTGAAGGTTAGCATTAGGCTGAGGTTGAGGGTGAGGGTGAGGGGGAAGGTTAGTGTTAGGGTTAGGGTTAGGTTTAGGGTGAGGGTGAGGGTTAGGGTTAGGGTTAGATTTAGGGTGAAGGTAAGGGTTAGGGCGAGCTTGAGGGCGATGGTTAGGCTTAGGGTTAGTTTTAGTATAAGTGTGTGGGTGAGGGTGAGGGTGAGTGTTACGGTGAGGTTTAAGGTGAGGGTAAGGGTTAAGGTTAGGTTGAGGGCTTGAGTGAGGCTGAGGGTTATGGTTTGGGTTAGGGTTAGGGTGAGGGTGAGGATTAGGGTTAGGATTAGGGTTAAGTTTAGGGTTGCTAGGCTGAGGGTGAGGGTGAGGTTGAGGGTTAGGGTTGGGTTAAGTTTAGGGTGAGGCTATTATGAGGGTGAGTGTGAGGGTTAGGTTGAGGTTGAGGGTGAGGGTTTCTGTTAGTTATGATTTAGGATGTGGATTAGGTTGAGGGTGATGGTTAGGGTGAGGATTAGGGTTAGGGTGAGGGTGAGGGTTAGGGTTAGGGTTAGGGTGAGGGATAGGGTTAGGGTGATATTTAGTATGAGGGTGAGCGTTAGGGTGAGGGTGAGTGTTCGGGTTAGGGTTAGGGTTTGGGTTACGATTAGGGTTAGGGTTAGGGTTAGGCTGAGGGTGAGAATGAGGGTGTGGGTGAAGGTTAGGCTTAGGGTTCGAGCCAGGGTTGCTGTTAATGTGAGGGTTAGGGTGAGGGTGAGGATAAGGGTTGGTTTGAGGTTTAAGGTGAGTAGGAGGTTTAGGGTGAGAGTTAAGGTGAGGGTTAGGGTTAAGGTTAGGTTAGGGTATTGGGTAGGGTTAGGTTTAGGTTGCGGGTTAGGGTTAGATTGACGGTCAGGTTTAGGGTTAGGATTATGGTTAGGGTGAGGGTTAGGGTTATGCTTAGGGTGAAGGTGAGGGTTAGGGTTAGGTTTAGGGTTAGGGTTAATGTGAGTTGTAGTTTTAGGTTTATGGTTAGGGTTAGGTTTAGTGTGAGTGTTAGGGTTAGGGTTAGGTTTAGGTGAGGGTAAGGGTTAGGGTGATGGTGAGGTTTAGGGTGAGAGTGAGTGATAGTGTTAACGTGAGTGTTAGGGAAAGGTTTAGGGTGAGGGATAGTGTTAGGGTGAGGGTTAGGGTTAGGGTTAGGTTTAGAGTTGGGGTTATAGTTAGGGTTAGGGTGAGGGTGAGGCTGACTGTGAGGGTGAGGATTAGGGATAGGGTTAGGATTAGATTGAGGGTGGGAGAGAGGGTTAGGGTTATTATTAGGATTAGGGTTAGGGTTACACTAAGTGTGAGTGGGAAGTGGAGGGTATGTTTAGGGTTAGGGGAAGGTTTAGAGTTAGGGTTACGGTGAGACTTAGGGTTAAAGTTCTTGTTAGGATAAGGGTGAAGATGAGGGTGAGGGTTCAGGTGAGGATAGGGTTAGCGATAGAGTTAGGATGAGTGCTAGGGTGAGTGTGAGGGTTAGGGTTATGGTTAGGGATAGGGTGAGAATTAGGGTTAGGGTTAGGTTTCGAGTGAGGGTTAGGTTTAGTCTGAGGTTTACGGTTAGGTTTAGGGTTAGGTTTATGCATAGGGTGAGGGTAAGGGTTAGGGTCAGGGTGAGGTTTAGGGTTAGGTTTAGGCTGAGAGTTGGTTGAGGGTTAGGGTTTTTGTTAGGGTTAGTGTGAGGGTGCGGGTTAGGGTTAGGGTTAGGGTTAGGATGAGGGTGAGAGTGAGGCTGAGGGTTAAGGTGAGGGTGAGGGTGAGGGTGAGGGTGAGTTTGATGGTTAGGGTTAAGATGAGGGTAAGGGTAAGGATTAGGGTAAGGATTAGTGTTAGGATTAGGGTTAGGCTGAGGATGAGCTTGAGGTTTAGGGTGAGGGTTAGGGTGAGGGTTAGTGGGAGGGGGAGGGTTAGGCTTAGGGTTAGGGTGAGTGTAAGGGCAAGGTTTAGATTGAAGTTAGGGTTTGGTGGAGGGTTAGGCTTAGGGTTAGGGTGAGGGTGAGGGTTAGAATGAGGGTTAAGTTTAAGGTTAGCTTGAGGGTTAAGGTGAGGGTTAGGGTTAATGTTAGATTTAGGCTTGTGGTAAGTGTTAGGGTGAGGGTTAGGGTGAGGGTTAGTGGGAGGGGGATGGTTAGGCTTTGGGTTAGGGTGAGTGTAAGGGCAAGGTTTAGATTGAAGTTAGGGTTTGGTGGAGGGTTAGGCTTAGGGTTAGGGTGAGGGTGAGGGTTAGAATGAGGGTTAAGTTTAAGGTTAGCTTGAGGGTTAGGGTGAGAGTTAGGGTTAATGTTAGATTTAGGCTTGTGGTAAGGGTTAGGGTGAGGGTTAGGGTTAGTGTGAGGGTTACGGTTAGGGTGAGGTTTAGGGTTAAGGTTAGGGTGAGGGGAAGGGTTAGGGTGAGGGTGAGGGTTAGTCTTAGGGTTTGGGTGATGGTTAGGCTTAGGTAGAGGGTTAGGGTTAGGGTGAGGGTAGGTTTAGGGTTACGGTGAGGGTTACATTTAGTGTGAGGTTTAGGGTGAGGGTAAGGTTTAGGGTTAGGGTTAGCTTGAGAATGAGGGTTAGGGATACCGTAAGTGTTAGGGTGAGGGTTAGGTTCAGGGTTAGGGTTAGGGTTAGGGTGAGGGTGAGGGTTAGGTTTAGGGTTAGGGTGAAGTTAACGTTTAGGGTTAGTTTTAGGGTGAAGGTTAGGGTTAGGGTTAGGGTAGGGTTTATTGTGCTGTTTATGTTAAGGCTGAGGTTGAGGGTGATGGTGACCGTGATGTTGAGGTTTAGGGTTAGGTTTTGGGTTAGGGTGAGGGTGAGAGTGAGGGATAGGGTTAGGATTAGAATTAGGGTTAGGGTTAGGCTGAGGGTGAGGGTGACGGTGAGGGTTAGGATTAGGGTGAGTGTTAGTGTTAGGGTTTGGGTGAAGTTTAGGGTTAGTGTGATGGTGAGGGTTAGGGTTAGGGTGAGGGGTAGTGGTAGGATTAGGATGAGGGTTAGGGTTTGTGTGAGGGTTAGGGTTAGGCTTAGGATGAGTGTAAGGGTTAGGGAGAGGGTTAGGGTGAGGGTGAGGTTTAGGGTTATGGTGAGGGTAAGGGTAAGGGTGAGGGTTAGGTTGTGGGTTAGGGTTAGGCTTAGGGTTAGGGAGAGTGCTAGGGTGTGGGTGAGATTTAGGGTTAGGTTTAGGCTTAGGGTTAGCCTTCAGGTGAGGGTGGGGGTGAGAGTTAAGTTTAGGATTAGTGTTAGGTTTAGGATTAGACTTAGGGTGAGGGTAAGGTTTAGAATGAGGATTAGGGTTAAGGTTAGGGTGAGAGTTAGGTAAAGGTTGATGTTTAGGATGAAGGTGAGGGTTAGGGTTAGTGTTAGGATTAGGGTGAGTGCTAGGGTTAGGGTAAGGTTTAGGGTGAGAGTTAGGTTTAGGATGAGGGTTAGGGTGAGGGTTAGGGTTAGGATGAGGGTTAAGGTTAGGGGGAGGATTAGTGATAGTGTTAAGGTGAGGGTGAGTGTTAGGGTTAAGTTTAGGATTAGTGTTTGGGTTAGCGTTAGTCTTAGGTTGAGGGTTAGGGTGAGGGTGAGGGTTAAGTTTAGGGTGAGGGTTAGTGTGTGGGTGAGGGTTAGGGTTAGGTTGAGGATTAGGGTGACAGTGAGGGTTAGAATGAGGGTGACAGTTAGGCTTAGGGTTAGGTTGAGGGTTAGGGTTAATGTGAAGGTTAGGGTGAGGGTGAGGAGAACGGTTAGGTTGAGGGTTAGGATGAGTGGGAGGTTTAGGGTTATGGTTATGGTTAGGGTGAGTGTTAGGGTGAGGGTTAGGCTTAAGGTTAGGTTAGGGTTAGGGTGAGGGTTAGGGTTATTGTTAGGATTACGATTAGGGAAAGTGTTAGCGTGAGTGTTAGGGTTAGGGTGAGGGTTAGGTATATGGTGTGGGTTAGGGTTAGAATGAGGGTTAGGGTTAGGGTGAAGTTTAGGGTTAGGATTATTGTTAAGGTGAGTGCTAGGGTGAGGGTGAGTGTTAGTGTTAGTCTTAGGGTTAGGGTTAGGGTTAGCATGAGGGGTAGTTTTAGGGTTACGGTGAGGATTAGCTTTAGTGTGAGGTTTAGGGTTAGTGTTAGGGTTAGTTTGAGTGTTAGGCTGAGGGGTAGGGTCAGGGTTATTGTTAGGATTAGTGTTATTGTTAGGGTTAATGTTAGGGTTTTGGTGAGGTTTAGGGTTAGGGTTAGGTTTACAGTCAGGTTGAGGGTGAGGGATATTGTTAGAATTAAGATTAGATTTAGGTTTAGGATTAGGGTCAGGTTGGGGGTGATGGTTAGGGATAGGGTTACAGTGAGGGTCAGGGTGAGGTTTAGGGTTAGGTTTAGGTTTAGGGATAGGGTGAGGATTAGCGTTAGGGTTAGGATTAGTGTGAGGGTTAGGCTGAGGGCTAGGGTTATATTTAGGGTGAGGGTAAGGTTTAATGTGAGGGTTAGGGTTAGGATTAGTGTTAGGGTGAGGTTTAGGCTTAGGCTTAGGGTTAGAGTTGGGGTTATTGTTAGGGTTAGGGTGAGGGTGAGGGTGACAGTGAGGGTGAGGTTTAGGGATAGGTTTAGGTTTAGAGTGAGAGTGGGAGTGAGGCTTAGGGTTAGGATTAGGATTAGTGTTAGGGTTAGTGTTAGGCTGAGGAAGAGTGGGAGGGGGAGGGGGAGGGTTAGGCTTCGGGGTAGGTTTAGGGTTAGGGTTACAGTGAGAGTTAGGTTAAAATTATTGTTAGGGTTAGGGTGAGGGTAATGGTGAGTGTGAGGGTTCGGGTGAAGGTTAGGGTTAGGGATAGAGTTAGGGTGATGGCTAGGGTGAATGTGAGGGTTAGGGTGAGGGTGAGGTATAGGGTTAGGTTTAGGGTGAGGGTTGGGTGAGGGATAGGGTTAGGGTTAGGGTGAGGGTGAAGGTGAGGGTTAGGGTTAGGGTTAGGGTCAGGGTGAGAGTGAGGCTGAGGGTGAGGGTGAGGGTGAGGGTGAGGGTGAGTTTGAGGGTTAGTGTTAAGGTGAGGGTAAGGGTGAGAATTATGGTAAGGATTTGGTTTAAGATTAGGGTTAGGCTGAGCCTGAGCTTAAGGGTGAGGGTTAGGTTTAGGGGTAGGTTTAGGGTGAGGGTTAGGGTTAGGTTTAGGGTGAAGATAAGTGTTAGCGTGAGGGTTAGGGTTAGGGTGAGAGTTAAGGATAAGTTTAGGGTTACATTGAGGTAGAGGGTGAGGTTTAGGGTTGGGTGAGGGTTAGTGTTAGATTGAGCTTTAGGGTTGGATTAGGTTTAGAGTTATGGTGAGGGTGAGCGTGAGGGTTATGGTTAGGATTAGGGTTAGGGTTAGGGTTAGACTGAGGGTGAGGGTGACGGTAAGTGTTAGGGTTAGGGGTAGGTTTAGGGTTAGGGTTACAGTGAGAGTTAGGTTAAAATTATTGTTAGGATTAGGGTGAGGGTGATGGTGAGTGTGAGGGTTCGGATGAAGGTTAAGGTTAGGGATAGAGTTAGGGTGATGGCTAGGGTGAATGTGAGGGTTAGGGTTATGCTGAGGGATTGGGTGAGAATTAGGGTTAGGGTTAGGGTTGGGGTGAGGGTTAATCTCAGGTGTAGGTTTAGGGATAGGGTGAGGGTTAGGTTTAGTCTGAGGGTTACGGTTAGGTTTTGGTTTAGGGTAGGCTTAGTGTGAGGGTAAGGGTTAGGGTGAGGTTTAGGGTGAGGGTGAGGTTTAGGGTTAGGTTTAGGGTGAGGGTTGGGTGAGGGATAGGGTTAGGGTTAGGGTTAGGTTGAGGGTGAAGGTGAGGGTTAGGGTTAGGGTTAGGGTTAGGGTGAGGTTGAGAGTGAGGCTGAGGGTTAGGGTGAGGGTGAGGGTGAGTTTGAGGGTTAGTGTTAAGGTGAGGGTAAGGGTGAGAATTATGGTAAGGATTTGGTTTAAGATTAGGGTTAGGCTGAAACTGATCTTGAGGGTGAGGGTTAGGTTTAGGGGTAGGTTTAGGGTGAGGGTTATGGATAGGGTTAGTGTTAGGGTGAGGGTAAGTGTTAGGGTGAGGTTTAGGGTTAGGGTGAGAGTTAGGGTTAAGTTTAGGGTTACATTGAGGTTGAGGGTGAGGGTTAGGGTTGGGTGAGGGTTAGTGTTAGATTGAGGGTTATGGTTGGATTAGATTTAGAGTTAGGGTGAGGGTGAGGGTGAGGGTTATGGTTAGGATTAGGGTTAGGGTTAGGGTTAGACTGAGGGTGAGGGTGACGGTGAGGGTGATCATTTTTTTTAAGGTGAGGGTTAGGGTTAGGGTGAGGGAGAGGTTAAGCGAAAGAGTTAGGGTTAGGTGTAAGATGAGGGCTAGATTGAGGGGTAGGGTTATGGTTAGGGTAATGGTTAGGGTTACTGTGAGGGTTAGGATTAGGGTTAAGGTTAGGGTTCGGAAGAGAGTAAGGCTTCGGTTAGTGTGAGGGTTAGGGTTACGGTTAGGTTTAGGATGACGGTAAAGTTTAGGGTGAGGTTTAGGGTGAGGGTGTGAGTTAGGCTTAGGGGTAGTGTTAGGAATAGTGTGTGGGTGAGGGTGAGGGTGAGAGTTATTGTGAGGTTTAGGATTAGGGTTAGGGTCAGGGTTAGGGTCAGGGTTAGGGTGAAGGTTTGAGTGAGGGTGAGGGTTAGGGTGAGGGTTAGGGTTAAGTGAGGGTGAGGGTTAGGGTTGGGATTAGGGTTAGGGGTAGGGTTGGGCTGAGGGTGAGGGTGAGTTTGAGGGTTAGGGTTAGGGTTGGGTTAAGGTTAGGGTGAGGGCTATTGTGAGGGTGACCTTTAGGGTGAGGGTGAGGGTGAGGGTTTCCGTTAGTTAAGTGTTAGGGTAGGGTTGGGTGCGGATTTGGTTGAGGGAGAGGGTTAGGGTGAGGGTTAGGGTTAGGGTGAGGGTTAGTTTTAGGGTTAGGGTGAGGGATAGGGTTGGGGTGATATTAAGGATGAGGTTGAGGGTTAGGTTGAGGGTGAGGGTTCTGGAGCGGTTAGGGTTACGGTTAGAGATAGGTTGAGGGATAGGGTGAAGTTGAGAGTTAGGGTTAGGGTTAGGGATAGAGTGAGAATTAGAGTTAGGGTCAGGGTTAGGGTGAGCATTAGGCTGAGGTGAATGTTTAGGGTTAGGGTGAGGGTTAGGTTTAGTCTGAGGGTTAGGGATACGGTTAGGGTTATGATTATTGTGAGGTTAAGGGTTAGATTGAGGGTGAGGGTGAGGGTGAGGGCTAGGTTTAGGGTGAGGGTTAGCTTTAGGGTGAGGTTTAGGGTGAGGGTTAGGGTTAGGGTGAGGTTTAGGTTTAGGGTTAGTGTTAGGGTGAGGTTTAGGGTTAGGGTTAGGCTTAGGCTGAGTGAGGGTGAGGGTGAGGCTGAGGGTTAGGTTTAGGGTGAGGCTTACGTTTAGGGTTAGGGTGAGGGTTATGTTTAGGATGACGTTTAGGGTTAGTGTGAGGGTCAGTGTGAGAGTGAGGGTTAGGATGTTGGTGAGGGTTAGGGTTAGGGTGAGGGTTAAGGTGACGGTGACCTTTAGGGTGAGGGTGAGGATTAGGTTTAGGGTTAGGGTGAGGGTTATTGTTAGTTTTAGGGTTAGGGTGAGGGTCAGTTTGAGGGTTAGGGTTAGGATTACGGTTAAGATTATTGTGAGGGTTAGCGTTAGGGTTAAGATTAGTGTTAGTGTTAGGGTTTGGGTGAGTGTAAGGGTTAGGGTGAGGATAAGGTTAGGGTGAGAGTTATGGTTAAGGTTAGGGTTAGATTGAGGTTGAGGGTGAGGGTTAGGGTTTGGTGAGGGTTAGAGTTAGAGTGAGGGTTATGGTTGGATTAGGGTTAGAGTTAGGGTTAGGGTGAGAGTGAGGGTTAGGGTTAGGATTAGGATTAGGGTTATTGTTAGACTGTGGTTGGGAGTGAGGGTTATGGTGAGGATTTGGATTAGCGTTAGGGTTAGGCTGAGGATGAGTGGGAAGGGGAAGGGGAGGGTTAGGGTTAGGGGTAGGTTTAGGGTTAGGGTTACAGTGAGAGTTCGGTTAAAATTACTGTTAGGATTAGAGTGAGGGTGATGGTGAGTGTGAGGGTTCGGGTGAAGGTTAGGGTTAGTGATAGAGTTAGGGTGATGGCTAGGGTTAGTGTGAGGGTTAGGGTTATGGTGAGGGATAGGGTGAGAATTAGGGTTAGGTCTAGGGTGAGGGTGAGGGTTAGGTTTAGTCTGAGGGTTACGGTTATGTTTTGGGGTAGGGTAGGCTTAGGGTGAGGGTAAGGGTTAGGGTGAGGTTTAGGGTGAGGGTGAGGTTTAGGGTTAGGTTTAGGGTGAGGGTTGGGTGAGGGATAGGGTTAGGGTTAGGGTTAGGGTGAGGGTGATGGTTAGGGTTAGGGTTAGGTTTAGGATTAGGGTTAGGGTGAGGGTGAGGGTGAGGGTTAGGGTTAGGGTTAGAGTAAGAGTTAGGGTGAGTATTAGTATGACGGTGAGGGTTAGGGTCAAGGTGAGGGTTAGGGTTAGTGTTAGGGTTAGGGTGAGGGCTAGGGTGATGGTGAGGGTGAAGGTGAGGGTGAGGGTGATGGTAATTGTTAGGGTTAGCATAAGGTTTAACTTTAGGGATAGGTGAGGATTAGGGTGACTTGAGGATTAGGGTGACGGTAAGTCTTAGGGTGAGGGTTAGCGGTAGGGTTAGGGTGATTGTTAGGGTGAAGGTGAGGTTTAGTGTGAGCGTGAGGGTTAGGGTGAGGGTAACAGTTCGGGTTAGGGTTAGAGTTAGGGTTTGGGTGAAGGTGAGGGTAAGTATTAGTGTGCGGGTTAGGGTTAGGTTTAGCATTAGGGTAAAGATGAGAGTGAGAGGTAGGTTTAGGATTAGTGTTAGGTTTAGGGTAAGCCTTAGGGTGAGGGTAAGGGTGAGGTTTAGGGTTGGGGATAGGGTCAGGGTAAGGGTGAGGTTTAGGGTTCGGGTGATGTTAAGGGTTAGTGTTAGGGTTAGGGTGAGTTTTAGGGTTAGGGGGAGGGTTAGGTTTAGGTTTAGGGTTAGGGTGAGCGTTAGGGTTAGGGTTAGGGTGAGGGTTATGTTTAGGGTGATGTTTAGGGTGAGGGTGAGTGTCATGGTGAGAGTGAGTGTTACTGTGTGGGTGAGGGTTAGGGTTAGGGTGACGGTGAGGGTGAGGATTAAGGTTAGGGTTAGGGAGAGGGTTAGGGTTAGTTTTAGGGTTAGGGTGAGGGTTAGGGTTAGGGTTAGCATTAGGATTAGTGAGATGGTTAGGGTTAGGGTTAGGGTTAGGGTGAGGGTAAGTGTTAGGGTGAGGGTTAGGTTTAGGGTGAGAGTGAAGTTTAAGGTTAGGGTTAGATTCAGGTTGAGGTTGAGGGTTAGGTTTGGGTGAGGATTAGAGTTAGAGTGAGGGTTATGGTTGGTTTAGGGTTAGAGTTAGGGTGATGTTGAGGGTGAAGGTTAGGGTTAGGATTAGTGTTAGGGTTAGGGTTAGACTGAGGGTGAGGGTGAGGGTGATTGTTTTATTTAAGGTGAGGGTTAGGGTTAGGGTGAGAGTGAGGGTAAACGAAAGGGTTAGGTTTAGGGGTAGGATGAGGGTTAGATTGAGGGGTAGGGTTATGGTTCAGGTGAGGGTTAGGGTTACTGTGAGGATTAGGGTTAGGTTTAAGGTTAGGGTTAAGGAGAGGGTAAGGCTTAGGTTAGTGTGAGCGTTAGGGTTATGGTTAAGTTTAGGGTGAGGGTAAGGGTTAGGCTGAGGTTTAGTGTGAGGGTGAGAGTTAGGCTTAGGGTTAGTGTTAGGATTAGTGTGTGGGTGAGGGTGAGGCTGAGAGTTAGTGTGAGGTTGAGGGTTACGGTTAGGTTCATGGTTAGGGTGAGTGTTTGAGGGAGGGTGAGGGTTAGCGTTAGATTTAGGGTTAGGGTGAAGGTGAGGGTTAGGTTTTGGATTAGGGTTAGGGGTAGGTTTAGGCTGAGGGTGAGGGTGAGTTTGAGGGTTAGGTTTAGGGTTGGGTTAATGTTAGTGTGAGGGCTATTGTGAGGGTGAGGTTTAGGTTGAAGGTGAGGGTGAGGGTGAGGGTTTCCGTCAGGTAAGTGTTAGGGTTTGGGTTAGAGTGAGGATTTGGTTGAGGGAGAGGGTTAGTGTGAAGGTTTGGGTAACGGTGAGGGTTAGTGTTAGGGTTAGGGTGAGGGATAGGGTTAGGGTGATGTTAAGGATGAGGGTGAGATTTAGGTTGTGGGTGAGGTTTCGGGTGCAGGTTAGGGTTACGGTTAGATTTAGGTTGAGGGATAGGTTGAGGGTGAGAGTTAGGGTTAGGGTTAGGGATAGAGTGAGAATTAGGGTTAGGGTCAGGGTTAGGGTGAGGGTTTCAATGAGGGGAATGTTTACGGTTAGGGTGAGTGTTAGGTTAAGACTGAGGGTTACGGTTAGGGTTGGGGTTAGGGTTATTGTGAGATTAAGCGTTAGGGCGAGGGTTAGGGTGAGGGTGAGGGCTAGGTTTAGGGTGAGGGTTAGCTTTAGGGTGAGGGTTATGGTGAGGGTTAGGGTTAGGGTGAGGTTTAGGCTTAGGGTTAGTGTTAGGGTGAGGTTTAAGGTTAGGGTTAGGCTTAGATTGTGAGTGAGGGTGAGGGTGAGACTGTGGGTTAGGTTTAGGGTGAGGCTTAGTTTTAGGGTTAGGGTGAGGGTTATGTTTGGGATGATGTTTAGAGTGTGAGGATCAGGGTGAGAATGAGAGTTAGGGTGTTGGTGAGAGTTAGGTTAGGGTGTGGGTTATCGTGATGGTGACGTTTAGGGTGAGGGTGAAAATTAGGGTTAGGTTTAGGTTGAGGGTTAGCGTTAATTTTAGGGTTAGGGTGAGGGTCAGTTTGAGGGTTAGGTTAAGGGTTAGCATTAAGTTTATTGTGAGGGTTTGGGTTAGAGTTAGGGTTAGGGTGAGGTAAGGGTTAGGGTGAGGGTTAGGGTTAGGTTGAGAGTTACTGTTAAGGTTAGGGTTAGATTGAGTTTGGGGGTGAGGGTTAAGGTTGGGTGAGGGGTAGAGTTAGAGTGAGGGTTATGGTTGGATTAGTGTTAGAGTTAGGGTGAGGGTGAGGGTGAGGATTAGGGTTAGGATTAGGGTTAGTTTTAGGGTTAGACTGAGGGTGAGGGTGAGGGTGAGGGTGGAGGTTTGGGTTAGCGTGAGGGTTAGGGTTAGGTTGAGGGTGAGGGTAAGCCTGAGTGTTAGGGTTAGGGGTAGGATGATGGTAGGTTGAGGGGTAGGGTTATAGTTAGGGTGAGGGTTAGGGTTACTATGAGGTTTAGTTTGAGGGTTAAGTTTAGGTTTAGGGAGAGGGTAAGGGTTAGTATGAGGGTTAGGTTGAGGGTGAGGGTGAGGGTTAGGGTTAGGGTGAGGGTTACTGTGAAGTTTAATGTTAGTGTTAGTGTTAGGGTTAGGGTGAGGATTAGGGTGATGGTAAGGGTTAGGGTGAGGGTTAGGGAGAGTGAGGGTTAGGGTTAGGGTTAGGGTTAGAGTGAGGCATAGGGTGAGGTTTAGGGTTACGGTTAGGGTTAGGATAAGGGTTAGGGTGAAGGTTAGGTTTAGGGTGAGGGTTAGGGCGAGGGTTAGGGTCACAGTGAGGGTTAGGTTTAGGGTGAGGGTTTGTTTTAGGGTGAAGGTTAGGATTATTGTGAGGCTAAGGGTTAGGGTGAGAGTTAGGTTTAAGGTTAGGTTTAGATTGAGGTTGAGAGTGAGGGTTAGGGTTGGGTGAGGGTTAGAGTTAGAGTGAGGGTTAGGGTTGGATTAGGGTTAGATTTAGGGTGAGGGTGAGGGTGAGGGTGAGGGTTAGTGTTAGGATTAGGGTTAGGTTAAGGGTCAGACTGTGGATGAGGGTGAGGGTGAGGTTTAGAGTTAGAGTAAGGTTTAGGGTGAGGGTGAGAGTGAGTTTTAGGGTTAGGATTAGCATTAGGTTTAGGCTTAGGAAACGGTTGAGTGTGAGAGAAGAAGGGAGGGTTAGGGTGAGTGTTAGGTTTCGGGTTAGGGTTAGGGTGAGGGTGAGGGTTATGGTTAGGGTCAGGTTAGGGTTAGGGTGAGGGTTAGGTTTAGGGTTAGAGTTAGGGATAAGGTTAGTGTTAGGGGGAGAGGGAAGGTTAGGGTTAGGTTGAGGGTGATTGTTAGGGTTAGGGTTATTGTTAGGTTTATTGTGAGGGTGAGGTTGAGAGGGAGGTTTAGGGTTAGGGTTAGGTTTAGGGTAAGGGTGAGGGTGAGGGTTAGGTTTAGAGTTAGGGTGAAATTAGGGTTAGGTTTAGGGTTAGGGTTAGGGAGAGGTTTAGGTTTAGGGTTATTTTTAGGGTGAAGGTGAGGGTGAGTGTTAGAATTAGGATTAGGTTTAGGGTTAGGATTAGGGTGAGGTTGAAGGATAGGGTTAGGGTTAGGGTGACAGTGAGGGTCAGAGTGAGGGTTAGGGTTCAGGTTAGAGATAGGGTGAGGATTAGCATTAGGGTTCGGTTTAGTGTGAGGGTTAGGCTGAGGGGTAGGGTTATGTTTAGGATGAGGGTAAGGTTTAATGTGAGGGTTAGGGTTAGGGTTAATGTTAGGATGAGGGTTAGGGTTAGGGTTAGGGTTAGCATTGGGGTTATTCTTAGGGTTAGGGTGAGTGTGAGGGTGACAGTGAGGGTGAGGTTTAGGGATAGGGTTAGGTTTAGAGTGAGGGTGGGAGTGAGGGTTAGGGTTAGGATTAGGATTAGGGTTAGGTTTAGGCTGAGGGTGAGTGGTAAGGGGAGGGGAGGCTTAGGGTTAGGGGAAGGTTTAGGGTTAGGGTTACAGAGAGAGTTAGGATTAAAATTATTGTTAGGATTAGGGTGAGGGTGAGGGTGAGAGTTCAGGTCAGGGTTAGGGTTAGGCATAGATTTAGGGTGAGGGATAGGGTGAGTGTGTGAGATAGGGTTATGTTTAGGGGTAGGGTAAGAATTAGGTTTGGGGTTAGGGTTAGGTTGAGGGTTAGGCTCAGGGGTAGGGTTAGGTTTAGGGTGAGGGTTAGATTTAGTCTGATAGTTATGGTTAAGGTTAGCAATAGGGTTACGGTTAGGGTGAGGGTAAGGTTTAGGTTGAGGGTTAGGGTGAGGGTGAGATTTAGGTTTAGGTTTACGGTGAGGGTAGGGTGAGTGTTAGGGTTAGTGTTAGGGGGCGAGGGAGGGTTAGGGTTAGGGTGAGGTTGAGGGTTATGGTTATTGTTAGGTTTAGTGTGAGGGTGAGGTTGAGGGTTAGAGTTAGGTTTAGGGTGAGGGTGAGATTGAGGGTTAGTGTTAGGATTAGGATTCAGGATAGATTTAGTCTGAGGGTGAGGGTGAGGTGGAGAAGGAGGGTTAGGGTGAGAGTTTGGTTTAGCGCTAGGGTTTGGGTGAGGGTGACGTTTAGCGTTAGGGTTAGGGTGAGGGTAAGTGTTACAGTCAGCGTTAGCGTTAGGGTTAGGGTTAGGGTTAGGGTGAGGTTGAGGTTGAGGGTTAGGGTTTGTTGAGGGTTAGAGTGAGGTTGAGAATTAGGGTTTGGTTATGGTTAGAATTAGGTTGAGGTGAGGGTGAGGGTTAGGGTTAAGATTAGGGTTAGGGTTAGGGTTAGACGTAGGGTTAGGGTGAGGGTGAGGGTGAGGGTGTGGGTGAGGTTTACTTTAGGGTTAGGTTTAGAGTGAGGGTTGGAGTGAGGCTTATGGTTAGGATTAGGATTAGTGTTCGGGTTAGGCTGAGGGTGAGTGGGAAAGGGAGCGGGAGGGTTAGGATTAGGGGTAGGGTTGGAGATACGGTGAGAGTTAGGGTTAAAGTGATTGTTAGGATTAGGGTGATGGTTTGGGTGAGGGTTCGGGTGAGGGTTAGGGTCAAGGATAGAGTTAGGTTGAGGGCTAGGGTGAGTGTGAGGGTTATGGTTATGGTTAGGGATAGGGTGAGAATTAGGGTTAGGGTTAGGGTGAGGGTGAGGGTTAGGCTCAAGGATAGGTTTAGGGTTAGGGTGAGGGTTAGGTTTAGTCTGAGAGTTACACTTAGGGTTAGGAATAGGGTTAAATTTAGGCTGAGGATGAGGGTTAGGGTGAGGGTTAGGGTGAGGGTGATGTTTCGGTTTAGGTTTAGTTTAGGGTGAGGGTTGGGTGAGGGTTAGGGTTAGGGTAGGGTGAGGGAGAGAGTTAGGGTTAGGTTTAGGGTGAGGGTTATGTTTAGGGTGAGGGTGAGGGTGATGGTTAGGGTAAAGATTAGGGTTAGGATTAGGGTTAGGCTGAGGATGAGCTTGAGGGTGAGTTTGAGGGTTAGGATTAGGGTTAGGTTGAGGGATAGGGTCAGTGTGAGGGTTAGGGTGAGGATAACGGTAAGGATTAGATTGAAGGTTAGGGTGAGGGGGAGGGACAGGCTTAGGGTTAGGGTTAGGGTGAGGGTTAGGATGAGGGTTCCGTTTAAGGTTAGGCTTAGGGTTAGGGTTAATGTTAGGGTTAGGCTAACGTATGGGTTAGGGTGAGGGTTAGGGTTAGTGTGAGGTTTAGGGTTAGGGTGAGGGTTAGGGTTAGGATTAAGTTTGGGGTGAGGCGTAGGGTGAGGGTGAGGATTAGTGTTAGGCTTAGGGTTAGGGTGATTGTTAGGGTTAGGTTGAGGGTTAGGGTTAGGGTGAGGGATAGGTTTAGGTTTAGGGTGAAGGTTAAGGTGGGGTTTACGGTTAGGGTTAGGTGAGGGTGAGGGTTAGGGTTAGGGTTAGGGTGAGGTTAAGTGTTAGGATTATGTTTGCGGTGAGGTTTAGGGTTAGGGTTAGGGTTACTGTTATGGTTAGGTTTAGGCTGAGGGTGAGGTTGTAGGTGACAGTGAGGATGAGGTTTAGGGTTAGGTTTAGGGTTAGAGTGAGGGTGACAGTGAGGGATAGGGTTAGGATTAGAATTAGGGTTAGGGTTAGGCTGAGGGTGAGGGTGACAGTGAGGGTTAGGATTAGGGTTAGTGTTATTGTTAGGGGTAGGGTGAAGTTTAGGTTTAGTGTGAGGGTTAAGGTTAGTTGTAGGGTGAGGGGTAGGGTTAGGGTTAAGATGAGTTTTAGGCTTAGTGTGAGGGTTAGGTTAGGGTTAGGATGAGGTTCAGTGTTAAGGTTAGGGTTAGGGTGTGTGTTTGGGCTAGGCTTAGGGTTCGGGAGAGAGATAGGGTGAGGGTGAGAGGGTTAGGGTTAGGGTTAGTCTTAAGCTGAGGGTGAGGGTGAGGATGAGGGTTAGGGTTAGGGTTGGGATTAGGGTGAGGATTATGGTTAGGTTTAGTGTGAGGGTTAGGTTTAGGGTGAGGGTTAGGGTTAGGGTTAGGGTTAGGATGAGGGTTACGGTTAGGGTGAGGGTTAGGGTTAGTGTTAGGGTGATGGTGAGTGTGAGGGTTAAGTTTAGGATTATTGTTAGGGTTTGAGTTAGTCTTAGGATGAGGGTTAGGTTGAGGGTGAGTCTTAAGTTTAGGGTGAGGTGTACGGTGTGGTTGAGGGTTAGGGTTAGGGTGAGGGTTAGGGTGATGTTGAGGTTTAGGCTGAGGGTGAGGTTTAGGCTTAGTGTTATGGTGAGGTTTAGGGTTAATGTGAGGGTTAGGGTGAGGGTGAGCATAAGGGTTAGTTTGAGGGTTAAGATAAGTGGGAGGTTTAGTTAGAGGGTTAGTTTTAGGGTGAGGGTTAGGGTTAATTTTAGGTTAAGCTTAGGGTGAGGGTTAGGGTTAATGTTAGGGTTAGGGTTAGGGTAAGTGTTAGGGAGAGGGTTAGGGTTAGGGTGAGGGTTAGGTTTAGTGTGTGGGTTAGGGTTAGAATGAGGGTTAGGGTTAGGGTGAGGTTTAGGGTTAGGATTATGGTTAGGGTGAAGGCTAGAGTGAGGGTGAGGGTTAGAATGAGGGTTAGGGTTAGGGTGAGGTTTAGGGTTAGGATTATGGTTAGGGTGAAGGCTAGAGTGAGGGTGAGGGTTAGGGTTAGGCTTAGGGTTAGGGTGAGGGTTAGGGTTAGGTTTAGGCTTAGGGTTAGCGAGAGGGTAGTTTTAGGGTTAAGGTGAGGGTTAGGTTTAGTGTGAGGGTTAGGGTGACAGTTAGGGTTAGGGTGAGGATAAGGGTAAGGGGAGGGTGAGGGCTAGAGTGAGAATGAGGGTTACATTTAGCGTGAGTGTTAGGGTGAGGGTTAGGATGAGGGTTAGTGTTAGGGTTAGGATTAAGGTTAGGGTTAGGGTTAGTGTGAGGGTGAGGGTTAGGTTTAGATTTAGGGTGAAGGTTAGTGTTAGGGTTAGGTTTTGGTTTAGGGTTATGTTTATGTTTAGGGTGAGTATGACGGTGAGGGAATGTGTTAGAATTAGGATTAGGACTAGGGTTAGGGTTAAGATTAGGGTGAGGTTGAGGGTGAGGGTTAGGGTTAGGGTGACAGTGAGGGTCAGGGTGAGCGTTAGGGTTCGGGTTAGAGATAGGGTTAGGATTAGCTTTAGGGTTCGGTTTATTGTGAGGCGTAGGCTGAGGGGTAGGTTTACCTTTAGGGTGAGTGTAAGGTTTAATGTGAGGATTAGGGTTAGTGTTAGTGTTAGGGTGAGGGTTAGGTTTAGGGTTAGGGTTAGAGTTGGGGTTATTGTTAGGATTAGCGTGATGGTGAGGTTGACGGTGAGGGTGAGGTTTAGGGATAGGGTTAGGTTTAGAGTGAGGGTGGGATTGAGGGTTAGGGTTAGGATTAGGTTTAGGGATAGGTTTAGGCTGAGGGTGATTGGGAAGGGGAAGGGAGAGTTAGGGTTAGGGGTAGGTTTAGGGTTAGGGTTACGGAGACAGTTAGGGTTAAAATTATTGTTAGGATTCGGGTGAGAGTTCAGGTCAGGGTTAGGGTTAGGGATAGAGTTAGGGTGAGGGATAGGGTGAGTGTGAGGGTTAGGGTTATGTTTAGGGGTAGTGTGAGAATTAGAGTTAGGGTTACGGTTAGGGTGAGGGTTCGGTTCAGGGGTAGGGTTAGGGTTAGGGTGAGGTTTAGGTTTAGTCTGAGAGTTATGGTTAGGTTTAGCGATAGGGTTACATTTAGGGTGAGGGTAAGGTTTAGGTTGAGGGTTAGGGTGAGGGTGAGGTTTAGGTTTAGGTTTACGGTGAGGGTTGGGTGAGGGTTAGGGTTAGGGTTAGTGTTAGGGGGAGAGGGAAGGTTTGGGTTAGGGTGAGGGTGAGGGTTAGGGTTAGGGTTAGGGTTATTTTTAGGTTTATTGTTAGGGGGAGTTTGAGGGGGAGGTTTAGGTTTAGGGTTAGATTTAGAGTCAGGGAGAGAGTGAGGGTTGGGTTAGGATTAGGATTAGGGATAGATTTTGTCTGAGGGGGAGGGGAAGGGGGAGAAGCACGGTTAAGGTGAGGGTTAGGTTTAGCGCTAGGTTTTCGGTGAGGGTGAGGTTTAGGCTTAGGGATAGGGTGAGGGTAAGGGTTAGGGTCTGCATTAGCGTTAGGGTTAGGGTTAGGGTTAGGGTGAGGTTGAGGGTGAGGGTTAGGGTAGGTTGAGTGTTAGAGTGAAGTTGAGGATTAGGGTTTGGATATTGTTAGAATTAGGTTGAGGTGAGGGTGAGGGTTAGGGTTAAGATTAGGGTTAGGGTTAGGGTTAGACAGGGTGAGGGTGAGGGTGAGCGTGAGGGTTTATGTTAGGGTGATGTTAGGGTTAGGGTTAGGGTGAGGGTTTGGGTTAAGGTGAGGGTTTTGGTTAGAGTTAGGGTTAGGGTGAATATGAGGGTGAGGTTTAGGATTGGGTTAGGGTTAGAGTTAGGGTGAGGGTAAGCGTTGGGAAAGAGTTAGAGTTATGGTAAGGGTGAGGGTGAGGGTTAGGGTTAAGATTAGAATTAGGGTGTGGGTAAGGGTCAGCGTTAGGGTTAGGATTAAGGTTAGGGTTAGGGTTAGGCTGAGGTTGAGGGTGAGGGTTAGATTTAGGGTTAGGTTGAGGATTAGGTTGAGGGTTATGTTTATGGTTAGGCTTAGGGTTAGGGTCAGGGTGAGGGTAAGTGTTAACGTGAGGTTTAGGGTGAAGTTGAGGGTTATGATTAGGTTTAGGGTGAGGAGTACGGAGAGGGTTAGGGTTAAGGTGAGGGTGAGCTTTAAATTGAGGTTGAGGGTTAGGGTTAGGGTTAGGGTTAGGGTGAGGGATAGGGTCAGGGTGAGGGTTAGGGTTAGGGTTAAGGTGAGTGTTAGGTTTAGGGGAGGGTTAGATTTAGGTGTAGGGGTAGGGTGTGTGGTAGGGTGAGGGTGAGGTTTAGGATTAGGGTTACGGTTAGGGATAGGGTGAGGGTTAGGGTAAGGGTTAGGGTTAGGTTTAGGCTGAGGGTTTGGCTTAGTGTTAGGGTGTGCGTTAGGTTTAGTGTGAGAGTTAGGGTTAGGGTTAGGGTTAGTGTTAGGGTGAGGGTTAGGGTTAGGGTTATTGTTAGGGGTAGTGTAAGGGTTAGGGTTACAGTTATGGTTAGGGTGAGGGTTAGGGTGAGGTTTAGTGTTAGAGTTAGGTTTAGGTTTAGGATTAGTGTGAAGGTTAGTGTTAGGGTTAGGGTTAGGCTAGGGTGAGGGTAAGGGTTAGGGTGAGGTTTATGTTGAGGGTGAGGTTTAGGGTTAATGTTAGGGTTAGGGTGAGTGTTAGGGTGAGGGTGACGTTTAGGGTTAGTGTTAGGGTGAGGGTTAGATTTAGGGTGAGCGTTAGCTAACCCTAACCCTAACGCTAAACCTCACCCTCACACTAACCCTAACCCTAACAATCACACTAACCCTAACCCTCACCGTAAACCTCACCCAAACCCTAATCCTAACCCTAACCCTCACCCTCACCCTAACCCTAATCCAACCCTAACCGTCACCCTCACCCTAACCCTTGCCTTAACCCTAAAGCTAACCCTGACCCTCACTTCACCCCAACCCTAACCCTAACCCTCACCTTAACTCTAAACCTTACCCTAAACCTAACCCTAACACTAACCCTCACCCTAACCCTAAACCTAAGCCTAACCCTCAACCTAACCGTCACCCTATACCTAACGCTAACCCTAACCCTCACTTCACTCTAACCCTAATCCTAACCCTAACCCTAACCCTCACCATAACCATAAACCTTACCGGAAACCTAACCCTAACCATCACCCTCACCCTAACCCTCATCCTAACACTTATCTTCACACTAAAATTAACCATAACCCTAACCCTAACACTCACATGAACCGTAACACTCACCCTAAATCTAAACCTACCCCTCACCCTAAACCTCACCCTCACCCTAACCATAACCCTAACCCTCACACTAGCACTCACCCTCAACTTAAACCTCACCCTAACAATAAACCTAACCCTTACCTAACCGAAACCCTCACCCTCTCCCTCACCCTCAACCCTAACAATCACCCTCACCGATGCCTCAACCTAACCTTAACCCTCACACTAAACCTCACCCTAAACCTAACGCTAACCCTAACCCTACCTTAAACCTCACCCTAAACCTTACCTGAACCATAACCCTAACCCTAACCCTAATCCTAACACTAACCCTAACCCTAATGCTCACCCTAAGGCTCACCGTAAACCTAACCCTCACCCTCACCCTAAACATAACCCTCACCCTCACCCTAACCCTCACCGTCACCTTAAGCTCACCCTAACCATAACCGTCACCCACACCCTAAAACTCACATTCACCCAAACCGTCACCCTCACGCTAACCCTACCCTAAACCTCACCCTAACCCTATCCCTCACTCTATACCTAACACTAACCCTCACCCTAATCCTAACCGTCCACCTAACCCTCAACCTCAACCTAATCCTCTCCCGAACCCTAACCCTATCCCTTACATAACCGAAATCCTCACCCTCACTCTCACCCTAACCCTAAACCTCACCCTGACACTCACCCTCATCCTAACACTAATCCTAATCCTAACACTCAACCTAACACTCACCCTAACCCTAATCCTAAACCTGAGGCCTCACCCTAACCCTCACCCTAACCCTAAACTAACCCTAATGCTTACCCTAACCCTAACACTCACTCTAACCCTTACCCTCAAACTAACCCTAGCCCTAGCAGTAACCCTAACCCTAACCCTCACATTAACCCTAACCCTCACCCTAACCCTAATCCTAACCCTACCCCTCACCCTAACCCTCATCTTCAACCTCAACCTCACCTTAATCCTCATCCTCACCCAAAACGTCAGCCTAACCCTCACCCTCATCCTAGCCCTCACCCTAAAACAAACACTAACCTTCACCCTCACCCTCACCCTCACCCCCACCCTCAGTCTAACCCTAACCCTAACCCTAACCTCAACCTCAATCTCACCCTCGCCCTCACCCTATCCCTTACCCTAACCCTAATCCTCACACTAAACCTAACGCTCACCGTAACCCTAACACTCTCCCTCATCCTAAACCTCAACATCACCATAACCCTCACCCTAACCCTAACCATCATCCACAACCTAAAACTCACCCTCACCGGAACCCTCACCCTGACCCTAACCCTACCCTAAACCTAACCTCACCCTAACCCTCACCATAAAAATAATTCTAACCCTCACCCTCATACTAACCCTAACCCTCACCTTATTCCTCACAATAAACCTCACCCTAACACTAAGGCATACCCTAACCCTCACTCTCCACCTAACCCTCACCCTAACCCTTACCCTAACACTAACCTTAAGCCTAACCCTAACGCTCACATTAACCTTAACTCTCACCCTAACCTTTACCCTAACCCTCACTTAACCCCTCACCCTAACCCTAACCCTAAAGCTCACCCTAACCCTAACCCTCACCTTCACCCTAACCCTCACCGTCACCCTAACCCTCACCCTAATCCTAACCTTCACCTACACCCTAATCCTCACACTCACCCTCACCTTAACTCTAACCCTCACCCTAAACATCACCCTAATCGTAACCCTCACACTAACCCTAAACCTAAGCCTCGCCCTAACCCTAACACTCATCTTCAACCTCAACCTCACCCTAATCCACACCCTCACCCAAAACGTCACCCTAACCATCACCCTCACCCTAGCCCTCACCCTAAAACTAACCCTAAACTTCACCCTCACCATCACCCTCACCCCCACCCGCAGTCTAACCCTAAACCTTACCCTAACCTCAACCTCAATCTCACCCTCGCCCTCACCCTAACCCTATACCTAACCTTAACCCTAATGCTAAAACTAGCCCTCACCCTCACACTAACCCGAACCCTCAGCCTAAACCTAACCCTAACCCTACCCCTACCCCTACCCTTCACCCTAACCCTAACCCTCTCCCTCACACTAGCCCTCACCCTAACCTTAACCCTCACCCTAACCCTAACCCTAACCCTCTCCTTCACCCGAACCCTCACTGTCATCGTAAACCTCGCCTAACACTGACCCTCAACCTAACCCTCACCCGAACCCTAATCCTAACTGGAACACTAACCCTCACCCTAAAAATCACCCTAACCCTTACCCTCACCCTAACCCTCACCCTAGCCCTAACCCTAACACTAACACTCACCCTAACCCTCACCCTAACCCTAAGGCCTAACCCTAAGCATCACCCTCACCCTAACCCTCACCCTAAACCTTACCCTCCAACGAACCCTAACACTAACCCTCAGCCTAACCCTCATATTAAACTTAATCCTAAACCTAACCCTCACCTTACCCTTAAGCCTAAACCTAATCCTAACCCTCGCCTTAACCCTAACCCTCACACTCACCCTCAACAACACCCTCAGCATAACCCTAACACTAACCCTAATCCAACCCTAACCCTCACCCTCACCCTCACCCTAACCCTAAACCTAACCCTAAACAAACCCTGAACCTAACCCTAAACCTATCCCTAAACCTTAACCTAACCCTAACCCTAATCCTAATCCTAACCCTCACCCTCACCCTAACCCTAAACCTAACCCGCAGCCTAACCGTCATCCTAACCCTAACCCTAACCCTAACCCTCACCCTAACCTTAACCCTTAGCCTAACCCTAACCCTCACCCAAACCCTAACCCTCACGCTCACCCTCAACCTCACCATCACCCTCAACCTACCCCTCATCCTCACACTCAATCTTACCCTAAACATAACCCTGAACCTTACCCGAAACCTAACCCTCACCTTCACCGTCACCCTCACCATCACCCACAACCTAACCCTCACCCTCACCCACAACCTAACCCTAACTCTAACCCTAAATCTCAACCTAATCTTAACTCTGACCCTCACACTCACACTCACCCTAAGCCTTACCAAACACCTAAGTCTAATCCTAAACCTAACCCTCACCTTCAAACTCACCCTAAACCTAAACCTGACTCTAAACATAACCATAACCCTAACCCTCACACTCACCATAACCCTCACCGTCACCCTAACACTCAGCCGAAACCTAACCCTCATCCACACCCTAACCCTAACCCTAACCCTAAAACTCACCCTAAACCTAATCCTAACCCTAATATTCACCATCACCCTCACCCTCACGCTAAACCTCACTGTCACCCTAACCCTAAGCCTAAACCTAACTCTAACCTCAATCCTAACCCTAACCCTCAACCTCAGCCTAACCCTAACCCTAAAACTAACCCTCACCGTCACCGTCACCCTCACCTTCACCTTAACACTCACCCTCAACCTCACCCTCACCCTGACCCTCACCCTCACCCTAAGCAATAATCTCACCCTAACCCTAAATATAACCCTCATCCTAACCCTAACTCTCACCCTAACCCTAACCCAAACCCTCCCCCTAACCCTCACGCTAATCCTAACCCTAACCCTCACCATAAACCTCACCCTAACCCTTAAACTCATTAAAACCCTGACCCTAGCCCTAACCCTAATATGCACTCTAACGCTAACCCTCACCCAAACCCTAACACTCAAGGTCACCCGAAACATCAACCGAACCCTTACAATCACCCTAATCCTAACTGTAACCGTAATCCTATACCTATCCCTCAACCTAAACTTAACCCTAACCCTAACCCTAACCATCACCCTCACCCTAACATTCACCCTCACCATAAATAACACCCTAAACCTAACCCTCACCCTAACCCTGATCCTATCACTCACCCTAACCCTAAAACTCACCATAAAAGTCACCCTTACCCTAACACTAACCCTAACACTCAAGCTCACCCTCAACCTAACCCTCAACCTCACCCTTATCCTAACACTAACCCTAATCATAACCCTAACCCTAACACTCACACTAACCCTAAACCTGACCCTAACCCTAACCCTAACCCTCACTCTAACTCACAACCATAACCCTAACGCTCAACCTCACCCTAACCCTCATAGTCACCCTAACACTCACCCGAAATCTAACCCTCACCCACACCCTAACCCTCACCCTCACCCGAACCCTCACTCTCACCCTAAACATCAACCTAACCCTAACCTTCACCCTAACCCCTACCCTAACCCTCACCCTAACCCTAAACCACTACCTAACCCTCACACTCAACTTAATCCTCACCGTAATCCCTAAGCCTAACCCTTAATTAACCCTAACTCTAACCCTCAACCTGACCCTCACCCTAACCCTAACCCTCACCGTAACCCTAATCCTAACCCTAACCCTCTCCCTCATCCTAACCCTCACCCTCACGCTAAACAGTACTCTCACCCTAACCCTCACCCTAAACCTAACCCTCACCCTAACCGTTAACCTAACCCTAACAGTAACCCTAACACTCACATTCACCCTAACCCTCACTCTAACTTTTAACCACACGCTAACCCTAAGTCGAACCCTAACCCTAACCCTCACTCTAACACTATCCCTCACCCTAAGTCTAACCGTACCCCTCACCCTAACCCTCACCCTAAGCCTGAACCTAACCCTAACACTAACCCTCACCCTAACCCTAACCCTAATCCTCACCCTCACCCTAACCCTCTTGGTCTCCCTAACCCTCAACATAACCCTAATCCTCACCCACAATTTAACCATCACTTTAAACCTAACCCTAACCGTCCCCCTCCCCTCCCCCTCAAACTACCCCTAAATTTAAAACTAACCCTCACCCTAACCCTAACCCTTACCCTAAACCTAAACCTACCCCTCACCCTACCCCTCACCCTCAGCCTAATCCTAAACCTAACCCTCACCCTAAACCTAACCCTAACCCTAAACCTCAACCTAACCCTAACCCTAACCCTCACCCTAACCCTAGTACTTACCCTAACCCTAACCCCAACACTCACCCTAACGCTAACCCTAACCCTAACATTAACCCTCACCCTAACCCTAACCTTAACCCTAACCCTCATCATAACCTTTATCCTCATACTAAATCTAACTCTAAACCTAACCCTAACCCTAAACCTCTCCCTACCACTAACCTTACACCTCACCCCAACCCTCGCCCTGACTCTAACCCTTAAACTCAACATCACCCTCACCCTAAACTAAACCCTCAAACTAAACTTAAACCTCGTTCTAATCCTCACCATAACACTAACCCTAACCCTTATCTAACAGAAACCCTCACCCTCACCCTCACCAACACACTAAACCTCACCGACACCAAAGCCCTCACCCTAAACTTAACCCTCACCGTAACCCTAACACTAACCCTCAGTCTCACCGTAACCCAAACCCTAAACCTAACCCTCACCCTAACACTCACCCTAACCCTAAACCTCACCCTAACCCTAAGCCTCACCCTAAGCGTAACCCTAACACTCACCCTAACCCTAAACCTAACCCTAACCCTCAAGCTCACCCTACCACTCACCCTAACTCTCACCCTCACCCAAACCCTCAACTTAACCCTTATCCTCACAATAACCCTAACCATAACCCTAACCCTAACATTCACCCTCACCCTCACCCAAACCCTAACACTAACCCTAATCCTAACACTAACCCTCACCTCACCCCCACACTAACTCTAACCCTAACCCTAACCCTCACCCTCAACCTCACCCTAACTCTAACCCTAAACTTAATCCTATTTCTAATCCTCATCGTCAACCTAAATCTAACCCTAAACCTAACCCTATACCTCAACCTCACCGTCACCCTAAACGTAAACCTAACCCTAACCCGCAACCTAACCCTCACCCTCACCCTAATCCTCACTCTAACCCTAACCCTTACCTAAATGAAACCCTCACCCTCACCCTCACCCTCACTCTCACCCTAACCCTTACCCTAAACCTAACCCTAACCCTCACCCTCACCCTCAGCCTAAACCTAACCCTAACCCTCATCCTAACCTTCCCAATAACCCTAAAACTAACCCAAACCCTAACCCTCAATGTAACCCTCACCCTAAACCCAACGCTAACCCTAACCCTTACCCTCACCCTAACTCTCACCCTAACCCTTACCCTCACCCTAACCCTCACGCTGACCCTTACACTCAACCTAACCCTAAATATTACCCTAACCCTCAACCTAATCCTAACCCTCACCCTAACCCTAACCCTACCCCTCACCCTAAACCTCACCCTAACCTTAACCCAAACCCTAATTCTCACCCTAAATCTAACCCTAACCCCTCACAGTCAACCTAACCCTCACCGACACCCTAAACCTCACCCTATCCCTCACCCGCACCCTAACGCTCATACTCACCCGAACCCTACCGCTCACCCTAACACTCACCCTCACCCTAAAACTCACCCTAAACCTAACCCTCACCAAAACGATAACCCTAACACTCACCCTAACCCTAATCCTCACCCTCAATCTAATCCTCACCCTGACAATAACCATAACACTTACCTAACAGAAACCCTCACCCTCACCCTCAACCTCAACCTCACCCTAGCCCTCAGCCTAACCCTAACCCTAATCCTAAACCTACCCCTCACCCCCACCATCACACTAACCCTAACGCTATCCCTACCTTCTCCCTCACCCTAACCCTAACCCTAAACCATACAATAAACCTAACCCTAATCCTAAAACTCACAATAAACCATATTTTCACACTAAACACCACCCTAACCCCAACCCTCACCCTAAAACTAACCCTAACCCTCAACCTCAAATTAACCCTCAACCTAAACCTCACCCTCACCCTAATCCTCATCATAACCCTAACCCTAAACTTACCTAACCGAAACACTCACCCTCACACTCACCCTCACCCTAACCAACACCCTCACCCTAGCCTTCATCCTAAACTTAACCCTTACCCTAACCCTAACACTAACGCTCACCCTCACCCTAATCTTAAACCTAACTCTAACCCTCACCCTAACCCTCACTCTGACCCTAACCCTCACCCTAAATCTCATCCTAACACTAAACCTCACCTTAACCCTAAACCTAACCCTCACCCTAACCCTAACCCTCAACCTCTCCCTAACCCTCACCCTTACCCTTATACTCACAGTAACCCTAACCCTAATCCTAACCCTAACATTTACCCGTATCCTCACCCTAACACTATCCCTAACCCTAATCCTAACACTGAGCCTCACCCTCACTCTCACCCTAACTCTAATCCTAACCCTCACCCTCACCCTAATTCTAACCCTAACCCTAATCCAAATTCTAACCCTCAGTCTCACCCACACCCTAACTCTAAACCTAACCCTAACCCTAACCCTCACCCTCACTCTCACCCTAACCCTAAACCTCACCTTAACCCACACCTAACCCTAAAACTCACCCCAACCCTAATGCTAACTGTAACCCTCACCCTCACCCTAAACCTCACCCTAACACTTAAACTCACCCTAACCCTAACCCTAAACCTAATCCTAATCCTCGCCCTAACCCTAACTCTCAACCAAAACCCAAAACTAAACCTCACCCGAAACCTCATCCTAACCCTTACAGTCACCCTAACCCTAACCCTAACCCTAATACTAAACCTAATCCTCACCCTCACACTAACCCTCACCATCACCCAAATATCACCCTAACCCTAAGCCTCACCCTAACCCTAACACTCACCTTAACACTAACCCTCACCATAACCCTCAACCTAACCGTAACGCTAAATCTATCCCTAAACCTCACCATCACACTAACACTCAGCCGAAACCTAACCCTCACCCACACTGTAACCCTCACCCTCAACCGAACACTCACACTCACCCGAACCCTCAACCTCACCCTAAACCTAACCATAACACCCACCCTAACCCTAACCCTAACCCTATCCATAAAACTAAACCTAACACTCACCCTAAACCTAACCCTATCCCTAATCCTAACACTGAACTTCACCCTCACTCTCACCCTAACTCTTATCCTAACCCTAACCCTCACCCTCACCCTAAATCTAACCCTAACCTTAACTGTATCCATAACCCTAATCCAAGTTCTAACCCTACACTCACCCTCACCCTAACTCTAACTCTAACCCTAACCCTAACTTTCCCCCTCACCCTCACTCTAATCCTAACTCTCACCCTAACCCCCACCCTAACCCTAACCCTCACCATCACCCTAACACTCACCATAACCCTCAACCTCACACTAAACCTCACCCTATCCCTTAAACTCACCATAACCCTAACCCTAACCATAACTCTAATCCTCACCCTAACCCTAATGCTCACCCACAACCTAAAACTCAACCTCAACTGAAACATCACCCTAACCCTAACACTCACCCTAACCCGAACCCTCAACGTAAACCTCACCCTAAAACTAACGTTAACCCTAACCCTAACACTCACCATCCCCTTAACACTGAGCCGAAACCTAACCCTCAACAAAACTCTAACCCTCATCCTCACCTGAACACTCACACTCACCCGAACCCTCAACCTCACCCTAACCCTAACCCTAACCCTAACCCTAACCCTAACACTCACCCTAACCCTATCCCTAACCCTAACCCTCATCCTCACCCTAACACTCACTGTCACTCTAACACTACTCCGTAACCTAATCCTCATCCACACCTTAACCTTCACCATCTCCCGAACACTCACACTCACCCGAACCCTCACCTTCACCCTAACGCTCATCCTCACCCTAAACATCACCCTAACCCTAACCCTCACCCTAACCCCAAACCTAACAATCACCCTAAAACTAACCCTCAACCTAACCCTCACCCTCAACTTAATTCTCAACCTAACTCTAACCCTAACACTTACCTTATCAAAACCCTCACCCTCACCCTCACCCTAAACCTCAACCTCACCCTAGCCCTCAAACTAACCCTACCCCTAACCCTCAGCCTCACCTTCAACCTAACCCTAACTCTAACTCTCAGCCTCACCTTCAACCTAAACCTAACCCTAACCCTAAACCTCACCCTAACCCTAACGATAACCCTATCCCTAACCCGAAACCTAACCCTCACCCTCACCCTAACTCTAAACGTAAAGGTAACCCTCACGCTAAACGTCACCCTAACACTAACGTTATGTTAAACCTCACCCTCACCCTCACCCTCACCCTAACCCTCACCCTCAACCTAACCCTAAAACTACCCCTCACACTAACCCTGATCCTAACCCTCACCCTCACCCTAGACCTCACGCTAACCTTAATCCCACCCTAACCCTAACACTAAACCTCACCCTCACCCTAAACCTAACCCTAACCCTAACCCTAAACCTCACCCTAACCCTCACCATAACCCTAACCCTAACCCTAACCCTAACCCTCACCCTACCATAATCCTCAACCTAACCCTCACCCTCACCCTAATCCTCACCATAACCTTAAATCTAACCCTTACCTAAACGAAACACTCACACTCACCCTCACGCTAACCCTCACCCTCCCCCTATCCCTCACCTTAACCTTAATCCTCATCCTAATATTAACACTCACTTGACCCCTATAACTAAACCTCACCCTCAATCTATCCCTAACTCTAACCCTAACTCTCACCCTAACACTCACTCTCACCCTAACCCTAATGCTAACCCTAACACTCAACTTCACCCTAACGCTTACTCTCACCTTCAACCGAACCCTAACTCTAATCCTAAACCTCACCCTAACCATAACCCTAACCCTAATCCTAAACTGAACCCTAACCCTCACTCTCACTCTAACTCAAAACCTAAACCTAACCCTAGCGCTAACCCTCACCCTAACCCTAAAGTTATCCCTAACCCTCAACCTCACCCTCTCACTAACACTTACCCTCAACCTAGCCTTCAAATAACCCTAACCCTAACCCAAAAACTCCCCTTCCCCTCACCCTCAGCCTAACCCTAACCCTAATTCTCACCTTGAACCTAACCCTCAACCACACCCTAAAATTCACCCACACCCGAATCCTTACACTCACCCTAACACTTACCTAACTATAAACAAAATCCTAAATCTAACACTCAACATCACCCTCACCCGCACCCTAACGCTAACCATAACCCTAACCCTCACCCTCATCCTCACCCTAACCCTCACCTCACCCTAAACATCACCCTAACACTAATCCTCACCCTAACCTTCACCTAACCCTAACGATAACCCTAACCCACACCCTCACCCTAACCCTCACCCTAAACTTTCACCTCACACTAACCCTAACTCTAACCCAAACCCTCACACTAACTCTAACCCTCAACCTAACCCTAACACTAACCCTCACCCTAACCCTCACCCTCACTCTAGCCCTCAACATAATCCTAACCCTCAACCTAACCCTAACCCTAACCCTCACCCTCAACTTCAACCTAACCCTAACCCTAAATCTCACTCTAACCCTCACCAAAACCTAACCCTAAGCCACACCCTAAACCTCAACCTCACCCTCACCCGAACCCTCACCCGAACCCTAACACTCAGCCTCACCCTAAACATCAACCTAACAATAACCCTCACTCTAACCCTAACATTAACCCTCACCCTAACCCTAACCCTCAACCTAAACCTAATGCTAACCCTAACACTCAAACTCACCCTAACCCTCACCCTAACCCTTACCATCACCCTAACCCTAAACCTAACCCTCCACCTAACACTAACTCTAAACCTCACCATCACACTAAACTTAAACCTAACCCTAACCCTCACACTAACCCTCACCCTAAAACAAACGTTAACCCAAAACCTCAACCTCACCCTAAACCACACCCTAGTACCCTCACCATAACCCTAACCCTAACCCTAATTCTCACCTTAAACCTAACCCTCAAAAACACCCTAAAATTCACCCTCACCCGAATCCTTAACCTCACCCTAACACTCACCTAACTATAAACAAAGTCCTAAACCTAACACTCAACATCACCCTCACCCGCACCCTAACGCTAACCATAACCCTAACCCTCACCCTCATCCTCACCCTAACCCTAACCTCACCCTAAACATCACCCTAACCCTAATCCTCACCCTAACCCTCACCTAACCCTAACGATAACCCTAACCCTCACCCTCACCCTAACCCTCACCCTAAACTTTAACCTCACACCAACCCTAACTCTAACCCAAACCCTCACACTAACTCTAACCCTCAACCTAACCCTAACACTAACCCTCACCCTAACCCTCACCCTCACCCTAGCCCTCAACATAATCCTAACCCTCAACCTAAACCTAACACTAACCCTCACCCTCAACTTCAACCTAACCCTAACCCTAACCCTAAATCTCACGCTAACCCTCACCAAAACCTAATCCTAAGCCACACCCTAAACCTCAACCTCACCCTCACCCGAACCCTCACCCGAACCCTAACACTCAGCCTCACCCTAAACATCAACCTAACAATAACCCTCACTCTAACCCTAACACTAACCCTCACCCTAACCCTAACCCTCAACCTAACACTAATGCTAACCCTAACACTCAAACTCACCCTAACCCTAACCCTAACCCTTACCATCACCCTAACCCTAAACCTATCCCTCCACCTAACACTAACTCTAAACCTCACCATCACCCTAAACCTAAACCTAACCCTAACCCTCACACTAACCCTCATCCTAAAACAAACGTTAACCCAAAACCTCAACCTCACCCTAAACCACACCCTAATACTTACCCTCACCATAACCCTAACCCTAACCCTAATTCTCACCTTAAACCTTTCCCTCAAAACACCCTAAAATTCACCCTCACCCGAATCTTTAACCTCACCCTAACACTCACCTAACTATAAACAAAGTCCCAAACCTAACACTCAACATCACCCTCACCCGTACCCTAACGCTAACCATAACCCTAACCCTCACCCTCATCCTCACCCTAACCCTCACCTCACCCTAAACATCACCCTAACCCTAATCCTCACCCTAACCTTCACCTAACCCTAACGATAACCCTAACCCTCACCCTCACCCTAAACCTCACCCTAAACTTTAACCTCACACTAACCCTAACTCTAACCCAAACCCTCACACTAACTCTAACCCTCAACCTAACCCTAACACTAACCCTCACCCTCACCCTAGCCCTCAACATAATCCTAACCCTCAACCTAACCCTAACCCTAACCCTCACCCTCAACTTCAACCTAACCCTAACCCTAACCCTAAATCTCACGCTAACCCTCACCAAAACCTAACCCTAAGCCACAACCTAACCTCAACCTCACCCTCACCCGAACCCGAACCCTAACACTCAGCCTCACCCTAAACATCAACCTAACAATAACCCTCACTCTAACCCTAACACTAACCCTCACCCTAAACCTAACCCTCAACCTAACACTAATGCTAACCCTAACACTCAAACTCACCCTAACCCTCACCCTAACCCTTACCATCACCCTAACCCTAAACCTATCCCTCTACCTAACACTAACTCTAAATCTGACCATCACCCTAAACCTAAACCTAACCCTAACCCTCACACTAACCCCCAACCTAAAACATACGTCAACCCAAAACCTCAACCTCACCCTAAACCACACCCTAATACTTACCCTCACCATAACCCTAACCCTAACCCTAATTCTCACCTTAAACCTTACCCTCAAAAACACCCTAAAATTCACCCTCACCCGAATCCTTAACCTCACCCTAACACTCACCTAACTATAAACAAAGTCCTAAACCTAACACTCAACATCACCCTCACCCGCACCCTAACGCTAACCATAACCCTAACCCTCACCCTCATCCAAACCCTAACCCTCACCTCACCCTAAACATCACCCTAACCCTAATCCTCAACCTAACCCTCACCCTAACCCTAACGATAACCCTAAGCCTCACCCTCACCCTAAAACCTCACCCTAAACTTTAACCTCACACTAACCCTAACTCTAACCCAAACCCTCACACTAACTCTAACCCTCAACCTAACCCTAACACTAACTCTCACCCTAACCCTCACCCTTACCCTAGCCCTCAACATAATCCTAATCCTCAACCTAACCGTAACCCTAACCCTCACCCTCAACTTCAACCTAACCCTAACCCTAACCATAAACTTCACCCTAACCCTCACCCAAAACCTAACCCTAAGCCACACCCTAAACCTCACACTCACCCTCACACTCACCCTCTCCTGAACACTCACCTGAACCCTAACACTCAGCCTCACCATAAACATCAACCTAAAAATAACCCTCACTCTAACCCTAACACTAACCCTCACCCTAACCCTAACCCTCAACCTAACTCTAATGCTAACCCTAACACTCAAACTCAAACTAACCCTCAACCTAACCCTTACCATCACCCTAACCCTAAACCTAACCCTCCACCTAACACTAACTCTAAACCTCACCATCACCCTAAACCTAAACCTAACCCTAATCCTCACACTAACCCTCACCCTAAAACAAACGTTAATCCAAAACCTCAACCTCACCCTAAACCACACCCTAATACTTACTCTCACCATAATCCGAACCCTAACCCTAATTCTCACCTTAAACCTAACCCTCAACCACACCCTAAAATTCACTCACACCCGAATCCTTACACTCACCCTAACACTCACCTAACTATAAACAAAATCCTAAACCTAACACTCAACATCACCCTCACCCACACCCTAATGCTAACCATAACCCTATCCCTCACCCTAACCCTCACCTCACCCTAAACATCACCCTAACCCAAATCCTCACCCTAACCCTCACCTAACCCTAACAATAACCCTAACCCTCACCCTCACCCTCACCCTAACCCTAAACTTTAACCTCACACTAACCCTAACTCTAACCCAAACCCTCACACTAACTCTAACCCTCAACCTAACACTAACACTAACCCTCACCCTAAACCTCACCCTTACCCTAGCCCTCAACATAATACTAACCCTCAACCTAACCCTAAGCCTAACCCTCACCCTCAACTTCAACTTAACCCTAACCCTAATCCTAAACCTCACCCTAACCCTCATCCAACACCTAACCCTAAGCCACACCCTAAACCTCACCCTCATCCTCACCCTCACCCTCACCCTCACCCGAACCCTCATCCGAACCCTAACACTCAGCCTCACCCTAAACATCAACCTAACAATAACCCTCATTCTAACCCTAACCCTAACCCTCACCCTAACCCTAACCCTCAACCTAACCCTCACCCTCACCTTAGCCCTCACTGTAACTCTAAACCTAACCCTAACCCTAAACCTAACCCTCACCCTCTGCCTCCCCCTCAGCCTACCCATAACCCTAATCCTATATCTACCCCTCACTCCCACCATCACCCTAAACCTAACCCTAACCATAATGCCCACCCTCACCCTCACCCTCACCCTCACCCTAACCCTAACCCTAAAAATAACCATAACCCTAAATCTAACCTTAATCCTAACCCTAACCCTTACCCTAAACATAACCCTAACCCTAAAACTCACCGTAACCCTAATCCTAACCCTACCCCTCACACTAACACTAACCCTCACTGTAACCCTCACACTAACCCTCACACTAAACCTAACCCTAAACCTAACCATCAACCTAAACCTAACCATAATGCTCACCCTCAAGCTAACCTTCACCCTAAGCCTAACATTCACCCTAAACCTCACCCTAACCCTAAAGCTAACCCCAACCATAACCCTAACCCTAACCTTCACCCTCAACTTAACCCTCACCCTAACCCTTATCCTCACACTATCCCTAATCTTAAACTTATCCCTAACCCTCACACTAACCCTAACCCTCACCCTAACCCTAAACCTACCCCTCACACTAACCCTAACCCTAACCCTGAACTTAATACTAACCCTCACCCTAACCCTAACCCTCACCCTCACCCTTAAACTAACCCCCAACCTAAGCCTCACCCTTACCCTAATCCTCACCATAACTCAAACCCTAAACCTCACCTAGAGGAAACACTCACCTTTACCCTCACCCTAATCCTCACAGTCACCCTAGTCCTCACCTTAAACTTAACCCTCACCCTAACCCTAACACTATCCCTCACGCTAACCCTAAACCTAACCCTGGCCCTAACCCTCACCCAAACCCTAACCCTAACCCTAACCCTGAACCTAAACCTAACTCTGACCTTCACCTTCCACCTAACCCTCATCCTAAACCTAACCCTCATCATAACCCTAATACTAACCATTAACCTAACGCTAACCCTAACCATCACCCCCAAACTAAACCTCACCCTAACCCTTATCCTCACTCTAACCGTAAACCTAAACCTAAGCCTAACACTCACAATAAACCTAACCCTCACCCTAACCCTAACCCTACCTCTCACAGTAACGCTCACCCTAACCCTAACCCTCAGGCTAAACCTCACTCCCAACCTAATCCTCACCATAACCCTAACCCTAACCCTTACCTAACCGAAACCCTCACCCTCACCCTAACCCTCACACTCAACCTCACCCAAACCCGAAAACTAACCCTCACCCTCATTCTAACTCGCTCCCTAACTCTAACCCTAAACCTAAACCTCAACCTCACCCTAACCCTAACAATCATCCTCACCATAATTACAACCTAACCCTAACCGTCACCCTAACCCGAACCCTCACCCTAACCCGAACCCTCACCCTAAACCTAACACTCAACCGCACCCTAAACATCACCCTAATACTAACCATCACCATAACCCTAAAACTCACCCTTACCCTAACCCTCAACCTAACCCTCACCCTCACCCTATTCCTGACCATAACCCTAACCCGAAAACTTACTAACCGAAACCCTGACCCTCACCCTCAACATCACCCTAGCTCACACCCTAACCTTAACCCTCACCCTAACCCTAACACTAACCCTCACCCTCACCCTAAACCTAAACCTAAAACAAACCCTCACAATAACCCTCACCCTAACCCTAACCATTACCCTAACCCTAACCCTCACCCTAACCCTAAACATCACCCTAATCCTCAACATAAACCTAACCATCACGCTAATCCTCACCATAACCCTAACCCTAACCCTTACCTAACCAAAACCCTCACACTCACCGTCACCTGAACCCTCACCCTCACCCGAGCACTCAACCTAACCTTAACCCTCCCCCTAAACTTAACCCTCACCCTAACCCTAACATTAACACTCACCCTCACCCGCATCCTAACCCTAACCCTGTCCCTCACCCTCACTCTCACCGTAACCCTAAACCTAACCCTAACCCTAAACCTAACCCTCAACCTCACCCTCAGCCTAACACTCACCCTCACAATAAACACACCCTAACCCTCACCTCACCCTAACCCTAATGATAACCCTAACCCTCAACCTCACCCTAACCCACACCCTAATTCTTACACTCACCCTAACCCTACCCTAAACCTCACACTAACCCTAACTCTAACCCTCACACCAACCCTCACCCTTACCCTAACGCTAACCCTAAACCTCAACTTCACCCTAAATCTCACCCTAAGACTTATCCTCACCATAACCCTAACCCTAACCCTAATCCTCAACCTAACACTAACCCTAACCCTCACCCTCACCCTCACTCTCAACCTAAACCTAAACCTAACCCTAACCCTAACCCTAACCCTCATCCTCACCCTCACACTAACACTCACCCTCACCATAAACATCACACTAAACCTAATACTCAACCGAAAAATAACCCTAACCCTCACCCTCACCCTAACCCTCACCCTAACGCTCACCATAACCCTAAGGTTAACCCTAACCCCCACCCTCACCATAAACCTCACCCTAACCCTTATCCTCACAGTAACCCTAACCTTAACCCTAACCCTCACACTAACCCTAAACCTCACCCTATCCCTAATCGTAACCCTAACGCTAACCCTAACACTCATCCTCACCCTAATCCTCAACCTAAACCTAAACCTCACATTAACTCTAACCCAAATCCTAACCCTCACACTAACACTTATCCTCACCCTATCCCTAATTCTAACCCTAATACTTTCCCTCACCTTAATCCTCACCCTCACCCTAAACATCACGCTAAACCTATCTCTCACATTATGCCTAACCCTAACACTCACCCTAACCCTAACCATCAATCTAACCCTCACACTCAACCTAATTCACACCCTAACCTAAACATAACCCTTACCTAACCGAAAACTTCACCTCAACGTCACCCTCACCCTAATCCAAACCCTAAACCAAACCCTCAATGTAACAGTAACCCTAATCCTCACCCTCACCCTCACCCTAACCCTAACCCTAATCCTAACCCTCACCCTATCCCTAACCCTAATGCAAAACCTAATCTTCACCCTCACACAAAACCACAGCCTAATCCTTACCCTCACTCTAACTCTAAACCTAACCCTAATCCTCACACTAAACCAAACCCGAATCCTTACCCTACCCCTCAGCCTAACCCTCACCCTAACTCTAACCCTAACCCTAATCCTAACCCTATTCCTAACCCTAACCCTGACCCTAAACATCAAACTCACCCTAACCCTAATACTAACCCTAACCCTTACCAGCACCCTAACCCTCACCCTAACCCTTACCCTCACCCTAAACCTAACCATAACCCTAACCCTCAAAGTCACCCTAACCCTCACCCTAACCCTAACTCTCACACTAAATGTCACCCTGACCCTAATTCTCACCCTAACTCTAACACTTACCTAACAGAAACCCTCACCCTCACCCATACACTAGCCCTCACCCTAACCCAAACCATAAACGTAAACCTCACCCTCAGCCTCACCCTCACCCTCTCCCTCAGCCTAAACCTAAACCTAAAACTAATCCTAACCCTAACCTTCAACCTCACCCTCACACTAACCATAACCCTAAACCTAAGCCTAACCCTCATCCTTACCCACATCCTCAGCCTAACCCTAACACTAACCCTCACCCTAACCCTCACCCACACCCTAACACTAAATTTAACCCTCACCCTCGCCCTTACCCTCCCCCTCCCCCTAACCCTAACTCTAACACTCACCCTAACCCTAACCCTTAACCTAACCCTAAACCTAACCTTAACACAAACCCTAAACCAAACCCTAACCCTCAACCTAATACTAACCCTTACCCTAAACCTCACCCTAACCCTAACCATCACACTAACTCTAACCCTAACCCTCATCCTCACACTCATCCTATCCCTAACCCTTACCCTAACGCTCACCCTAACACTAAACCTTACCCTAACACTAACCCTAAACCTTACCCTCACCCTAACACTAACCCTAACCCTAACACTCACCCTAACCCTCACCCTAAACCTAACGCTTACCCTAACTCTCAAACTAACCATTATCCTCACACTAACCCTAACCCTAACCCCATCCCTAACCCTCACACTAACTCTAACCCTCACCCTAACAGTAACCCTACCCCTCACCCTAAGCCTCACCCTCATTCTAACCCTAAACTGATCCCTCACCCGAAACCTAACCCTAACCCTCACACTCACCCTAACCTCACCGTCAATCTAACCCTCACCCTAAGAGTAACCCTCACACTAACTCTAACCCAAACCTCACCCTCACCCTAAAACTAACCCTAACCCTAATGCTAACCCTCACCCTAAATCTAACCCTCACCCTCACCCTCACCCTCAACCTCACCCTCACCCTAACCCTCACCCTCAACCTAGCCCTCAGTGTAACCCTAAACATAACCCTAACCCAAAACCTCAACCTAACCCAAAACCTCCCCTCCCCCTCAGCCTAAACCTAACCCTAATCCTAAACCTAACCCTCACCCCCACCCTCACCCTAACCCTCATCCTAATCCTAACGCTACCCCTCACACTAACCCTCAAACTAACCCTCACCCTCATGCTAGACCTAAACCGTAAACTTAACGCCCATCCTACCCCTAACACTAACCCTCACCCACACCCTAAACCTAACTTTTACCCTAACCCACAGCTTAACCCTAACCCTCACCTCACCCTAAACAACACCATAACAATAACCCTCACGGTAACCCTCACCCTCATGCTAAACAGTACCCTAAACCTAACTCTCACCCTAACCCGTATCCTAAACCTCACCCTAACCCTCACCCTAACCCTAACTCTAACCCAAACCCTCACACAAACCCTAACAATCACCCTAACCCTAACTCTACACTTCACCCTAGACCTCAACCTAACCCTAACCCTCAACCTAACCCTAACCCTAACCCTCACCCTCACCTTCAACCTAACCCTAACCCTAACCCTAAACCTCACAGTAACCCTCACCGTAACCCGAAACCTAAGCCACAACCTAAACCTCACCCTCAGCCTCACACTCACCCCCACCCGAACCCTAACACTCAGCCTCACCCTAAACATCAACCTAACCCTAAACCTCACTGTAACCCTTACCCTAACCCTCACCCTAAACCTAACCATCAACCTAATCCTCACCCTCACCCTAGCCCTCACCGTAACTCCAAACCTAACCCTAACCCTAAATCTCACCCTCACCCTCTACCTTCCTCTCAGCCTAACCATAACCCTAATCTAAACCTACCCCTCACCCCCACCATCACCCTAAACCTAAACCTAACCCAAACGCCTACGCTCACCCTCACCCTCACCCTAACCCTAGCTCTAACCCTAACAATAACCCTAACCCTAAATCTAACCTTAATCCTAAACCCAACCCTTACCCTAACCATACCCTAACCCTAAAACTCACCGTAACCCAAATCCTAACCCTAACCCTCACCCTAACATTAACCCCCACTCTAACCCTCACCCTAACCCTCACCCTAAACCTAACCCTATCCCTAACCATCAACCTAAGCCTAACCCTAAGGCTCACCCTCAACCTAAACCTCACCCTAACCCTAACACTCACCCTAAGCCTCACCCTAACACTAACGCTAACCCCAACCCTAACATTAATCCTAAACTTCAACCTCAACCTAACCCTCACCCTAACCCTTATCCTCACACTAATCCTAATCCTAAACCTAACCCTAACCCTAATACTAACCCTAAACCTCACCCTAACCCTAACCCTACCCCTCACACTAACCCTAAACTCACCCTCACCCTAGTCCTCACGCTAACCTTAACCCCCACCCTAATCCTAACAATAACCCTCACCCTAACCCTAAGTCTTACCCTCAAACCAACCCTCACCCTTACCCTAACGCTAACCCTAAACCTCAACCTCACCCTAAGACTTTCCCTCAACATAACCCTAACGCTAACCCTAAACCTCACCCTAACACTAACCCTAACCCTCACCCTCACCCTCACTCTCACCCTAAACCTAACCCTAACAGTAACCCTAAACCTAACCATCATACTCACCCTCACACTAACACTCTCCATCACCATAAACATCACACTAAACCTAATACTCAACCTAAATATAACCCTAACCCTCACCCTAACGCTAACCCTCATCCTTACCCACACCCTCACCCTAACGCTAACACTAACCCTCACCCTAACCCTCACCCACACCCTAAACCTAAAATTAACCCACACCCTCAACCTTACCCTCACCCTCACCCTAACCCTAACCCTAAACCTCACCCTAACCCTAACCCTAAACAGAATCCTAACACTCGCCCTAAACCAAATCCTAACTCTCACCCTAACCCTAACCCTTACCATACCCCTCACCTTAACCCTAACCATCACCCTAATCCTAACCCTAACCCTCACCCTCACACTCACCCTATCCCTAAACCTTACCCTAACCCTCACCCTAACCCTAACGCTTAACCTAACCCTCAACCTAACAATTATCCTCACACTAATCCTAACCCTAACCCCATCCCTAACCCTCACACTAACTCTAACCCTCACCCTAACACTAACCCTACCCCTCACCCTAAGCCTCAACCTCATTTTAATCCTAACCCCAACCCTCACCCGAAACCTAAGCCTAACACTAACACTCACCGTAACCCTCACCGTCACCCTAACACTCACTCTAACCCTAACCCTCACACTAATCCTAACCCAACCCTCACCCTCATCCGAACCCTAAGTCTAACCCTAATCCTAAACCTCACCCTAAACCTAACCCTCTCCCTCACACTCACGCTCACCCTCACACTCACCCTCAACCTAGCCCTCACCCTAACCCTAACCCAAACCCTAACCCAAAACCTCACACTCACCCTCCCCCTCCCCCTCAGCCTAAACCTAACCCTAATCCTAAACCTAACCCTCACACCCACCCTCACCCTAACCCTAAACCTAACCCTAACGCCAACCCTCACACTCACCCTCACCCAAACCCTAACCCTAACTATAAACCTAACCATAAGCCTAACCCTAATACTAAACCTAACGCTCACACTAACCCTAACCGTAACCCTAACTCTCACCCTAAACCTAACGCTCACCCTAACACTTATCCTCACACTAACCATAACCCTAACCCTCACCCTATTCCGAACGCTACCACTCACACTAACCCTCACCCTAAACCTCACCCTCACCCTAGACCTCACCCTAACCTTAACCCCCACCATAACCCTAACACTAACACTCACCCTCACCCTAAACCTAAACCTAACCCTAACCCACACCTTAACCCTAACCCTCACCTCACCCTAAAGATCACCCTAACCCTAACTCTCACCCTAACCCTAAACCTAACCCTAACCCTCACACTCACCCTAACCCTCACCCTAACCCTAATCCTACCCCTCAAACTAACCCTAACCCTAAACCTTATCCTAATCCTCACCCTAACCCTAACCCTAAACCTAAACCTAATCTTCACACGAACACGAAACCTCATCCTCACCTTTTCCTTCAACCTCACGCTAAACATCACATAACACTAACCCTCACCCTAACCCTAACCCTCACCCTCACCCTAGCCCTCACCTTAACCTTAACTCTCACCCTAAAATTAACCCTCACACTAACCCTAACACTAACCCTCACCCTCACCATAATCCTCACCATAACCTTAACCCTAACCCTTACATAACTGAAACCCTCACATTCTCCCGCTTCCTAACCCTCACCCTCACTCTAGCCTTCACACTAACCTTAATCCTCACCCTAACCTTAACCCTCACCCTAACCCTCTCACTAACCCTCACCCTCTCCCTCACCCTAACCCTAGCCCTAACCCTCACTTTAATCCTATCCCTAACACTCACCCTAAAGCTAATTCGCCCCCTAATGCTAACTCTAACCCAAATGCTAACACTAAACCTCACCCTCACTCTAACCTTCCACCTAACACTTATTCTCACATTAAACCTAACCCTAACCCTCACACTAACCCTAATCCTCACCCTATCCCATAATCTAACCCTAACCCTCACCCTAACAGTCACTCTCACCCTAACCCTAATGCTAACCCTAACACTCAAACTCACCCTAACGCTCACCGTAACCCTTACCATCACCCTAACCAAAACTCTAACCAAAAACCTCAACATCACCCTAAACCTCACCCTAATACTTACCCTCACCATAACCCTAACCCTAATCCTCACCCTAAACCTAACCCTCACCCACACCCTAAAATTCACCCTCACCCGAATCCTTACCCTCACCCTAACACTCACCTTACTCTAAACCTAATCCTAAACCTAACCCACAAGTTAACACTCATCCGCACGCTAAACCTAACCCTAATCCTAACCCTCACCCTCATCCTCACCCTAACCCTCACCTCACCCTAAACCTCACCCTAACCCTAACCCTCATCCTAATCCTCACCCTCACGCTAAACAGTACCCTAACCCTAACTCACACCCTAACCCTAAATCTAACCCTCAACCTAAACCTAACCCTCACCCTAACCCTCAAACTAACCCTAATGATAACCCTAACTCTCACCCTCACCCTAACCCTCACCCTAAACTTTAACCTCACACTAACCCTAACTTCAACCCAAACCCTCACACTAACCCTAAAGCTCACACTAACCCTAACTCTACCGCTCACACTATCACCCTAACCCTAACTCAAAACCTATACCTCACCCTAACACTCACCCTCACCCTAGCCCTCAACCTAACTCTAACCCTCAAACTAACCCTAACTTTAACCCTCACCCTCACCTTCAACCTAACCCTAACCCTAGCCCTAAACCTCACCCTAAACCTCACCCTAACCCTGAACCTAAGCCACACCTGAACCTCACCCTCACACTCCCACTCACCCTCACCCGAACCCTCACCCGAAACCTAACACTCAGCCTCACCCTAAACATCAAACCTAACCCTATCTCTCACTCTAACCTTAACACTAACCCTCAACTTAACCCTAACTCTCAACCTAAACATCACCCTCACCCTAGCCCTCACCATAACTCTAAACCTAACCAAAACCCTAAACCTCACCCACACCCTCTGCCTCCCCCTCAGCCTAAGCATAACCAAAATCCTAAACCTACCCCTCATCCCCACCATCACCCTAAACCTAACCCTAGCCCTAACACCAACCCTCAACCTTACCCTCACCCTAACCCTAAACCTAAACCTAACAATAACCCTAACCCTAAATCTAACCTTAATCCTAACCCTAACCCTTACCCTAACCTTAACGCCAACCCTAAAACTCACCATAACCCTAATCCTAACCCTAACCCTCACCCTAACACTAACCTTCACTCTAACACTCACCCTAACCCTCACCCTAAACCTAATTGTAACCCTAACCATCAACCTAAACCTAACCCCAACGCTCAACCTCAACCTAAACCTCACCCTAAACCTAACACTCAGCCTAACCCATACCAAAATCCTAACGCTAAACCCAACATTAACGCTAACCCTAACCTTCACCCTCAACCTAAGCCTCACCCTAACCCTTATCTTCACACTACCCCTAATCCTAAATCTAACCCTAACCCTCACACTAAACCTAACCCAAATCCTAACCCTAAAACTACCCCTCAAACTAAACCTAACCCCAACCCTAAACCTAATCCTCACCCTCACACGAACCCTCACCCTCACCTTAACCCTCAACCTCACCCTCACCCTAACCCTAAACCTAAAACTAACAATAACCCTAACCCTAAATCTAACCTTAATCCTTACCCTAAACCTTACCTTAACCTTAACGCCAACCCTAAATCTCACCATAACCCTAATCCTAACCCTAACCCTCACACAAATCCTCACCATAACCCTAACCCTAAACATTACCTAAGTGAAACACTCACCCTCATCCTCACCCTAATAATAACGCTCACCCTAGCCCTCACCTGAAACGTAAACCTCACCCTAAACCTAACACTTACCCTCACCCTCATCCTAACCCTAACCCTAACCCTAACCCTCACACTAACCCTCAACCTAACCCTAACCCTAACCCTAACCCTAACCCTCACCCTAACCGTCACCCTAACCCTAACCCTAAACCTAACCCTCAACCTATACCTAACCCTAACCCTCACCCTCAACCTAACCCTCACCCTAACACTAAACCTCACCCTAAACATATTGCTAACCGTAAACCCAACGCTAACCCTAACCATCACCCTCAACCTAACACTCACCCTAACATTTATCCTCACACTAACCCTAAACCTAAACCTAACCCTAACCCTCACACTAAACCTAACCCTCTCCCTAACCCTAACCCTACCCCTCACACTAACCCTCACCCTAAACCTCACCCTAACCCTAACCCTCAAACTAACCCTTACTCTTACCCTAATCCTCACCATAACCCTAACCCTAACCTTACATTACTGAAACCCTCACCCTCACCCTCACTGAAACCTAACCCTCACCCTCACCCTCACTCTCTCCCTAACCCTAACCCTAAGGCTAACCCTAAACCTAACCCTCAACTTCACCCTCATCATAAAACTCACCCTCACCATAAACACACCCTAACCCTAACCCGCAAACTAACCCAAACCCTCACCCTCAACCTAAACCTCAAACTCACCCTAAACATCACCCTAACCCTAACCCTCACCCTAACCCTAACACTATCACACTTACCCTAAACCACAACCTAACCCTCACCCTCACCCTAATCCTCACCATAAACCTAACACTAAACCTTACCTAACCGAAAACCTCACCCTCACCCTGACTATAACCTTCACCTTCACCCTAACCCTAACCCAAACCCTCAGTCTAACACTCATCCTAAACCTAATCCTAACCCTTACCTTCACCCTAACCTTAACCATAACCCTAACCCTAACCCTCACCCAAACACTAAACCCTACCCTCACCCTCAAACTCACTATCACACTCACCCTAACCCTCAGCCTCACACTCACCCTAACCGTAAACATAATTCCAAACCTTACCTTAACCTAAACCTCACCCTCACCCTCAACCTAACCCTCACCCTCACCCTCACCCTAATTCTAACCCTAACCCTAACCCTCACTCGAAACCCAACTCTGACCTTCACCCTCACCCTCACCCTAAGCCTAACACTACACCTAAGCCTAATCCTAAATCTAACCCACACCCTCACCCTCACACTAAACCTAAACCTCATCCTAAGCCTAACCATAACCCTAAACCTCACCCTCACCCTAAACCTCACCATCCCCCTAACACTCACCCTAACCCTCACCCTCAACCTAACCCTAACCCTCACACTAAACCTAAAACTCACCCTAACCCTAATCCTAACCCTCACACTAACCCTCACCATCACCCTAAACCTAACACTCAACCTAAACCTATCCCTAACCCTCACAGTCACCCAAAACCTCAACCTAACCCTAACCCTCACCCACAGCCTAACGGTCAACCTCACCCTCACCCTAACCCTCACTCTAAACCTCACCCTCACCCTAAACCTCAACCTAACCCTAACCCTCACCAAAATCCTAACCCTAACACTCAACCTAACCCTAACCCTCACCCTCAACCTCACCCTCACCCTCAGCCTAACTCTAACCCTAAGCCTAACCTAAAACCTAACCCTCACCCTCACCCTCAACCTAACTCTAAATCTAACATTAAACAAAACTCTCACCCTAAACCTAACCCTTTCCCTAACCCTCACCCTAACCCTAAACCTAATCCTAATCCTAACCCTCACCCTCACCCACACTCTAACTCTTACCCTCACCCTAACCCTAACACAAACCCTCATTCTAACCCTCATCCTAACCCTAACCCTAACAGTACCCCTCACCCTAACCTTAACCCTAACCCTAACCCTCACCCAAACACTAACTCTCACCCTCACCCTCAACCCCAGCATCACCCTCACCCTAATCCTCACCCTCACACTCACCCTAACCCTAACCCTAACCCTCATCCTAAATCTAAACCTCACCCTCACCCTCATGATCACTCTCAACCTAATCCTCACCCTCACCCTCACCCTAATCCTAACCGTAACCCTAACCCTCAACTGAAACCTAACTGACCCTCACCCTCACCCTCACCTTAAGCCTAACCCTACCTAAGCCTAATCCTAAATCTAACCCTCACACTCACCCTCACCCTAAACCTAAACCTCACCCTAGGCCTAACCATATATCTAACCCTCACCCTCACCCTAACCCTCACAATCACCCTAATACTCACCCTAACCATTACCCTCAACCTAACCCTAACCCTAACCCTCACACTCACACTAACCCTAAACCTCACCCTAACCCTAATCCTAACCCACACACTAACCTTCACCATAACCCTAACCCTAACACTCACCCTAAAACTAACCCTAACCCTCACAGTCACACTAAACCTCACCGTCACCCTAAACCTCACCCTAAACCTAACCCTCACCCACAGCATAACGCTCAACATCACTCTCACCCTAACCCTCACCCTAAACCTCACCCTCACCCTGAAACTCAAACTAACCCTAACCCTCACCAAATCCCTAACCCTAACACTCAACCTAAGCCTAACCCTCACCCTCACCCTCAGCCTAACTCTAACACTAAACCTAATATAAATCCTAACCATCACCCTCACCCTCAACCTAACTCTAAACCTACCATTAAACAAAACCCTCACCCTAAACCTAACGCTATCCCTAACCCTCACTCTAACCCTAAACCTAATCCTAAACCTAACCCTCACCCTCACCCTCACCTTAACCCTTACACTCACCCTAACCATAACCCAAACCCTCAGCCTAACCCTCATCCTAACCCTAACCCTAACCCTAACCCTCACCCTAACCTTAACTCTAACCCTATCCCTAACCCTCACCCAAACACTAACCCTCACCCTCATCCTCAATCTCACCATCACCCTTAACCTAACCCTGACCCTTACACTCACCCTAACCCTAACCGTCACCCTCACCGTCACCATCACCCTCAACCTAAAGCTCACCCTCACCCTCACCCTAATCCTAACCCTAACCCTAACCCACAACCGAAACCTAACTCTGACCCTCACCCTCAACCTCACCCTAAGCCTAACCCTATACCTAAGCCTAATCTTAAATCTAACATTCACCCTCACCCTCATCCTAAACCTTAACCTCACCCTAAGCCTAACCATAACTCTAACACTCACCCTCACCCTAACCCTCACCATCACCCTAACACTCACCCAAACCCTTACCATCAACCTAACCCTAACTCTAACCCTCACACTAAATCTAAACCTTACCCTAACCCTACTCCTAACCCTCACACTAACCCTCACAACTACCCTAACCCTAATGCTCACCCTAAACCTAACCCTAACCCTCACATTCACCCTAAACCTCACCATCACCCTAAACCTCACCCTCAACCTCACCCTCACCCTAATATTAAACCTCAACCTCACCCTAAACGTAACACTAACCCTGACCCTCACCCTAACCATCACCCTCACCCTCACCCTAAACCTAATCCTCACCCTCACCCTCACTCTCACCCTAACCCTAAACCTAACCCTCATATTCAGCCTCACCCTAACACTCACCCTCACCATAAACACACTCTAACCCTAACCCTCATCCTATACCTACCGCTAAACCTAATCCTCAACCTCACCCTCAAAGTAACCCTCAACCTCACCGGAAACATCACCCTAACCCTAACCCTCAACCTAAGCCTAACCCTAACCCTCACCCTTACCCTAACACTCAACCTAATCCTCAGCCTCACACTAATCCTCACCATAACCCTACCCTAACCCTTACCTAACCCAAACCCTCACCCTCACCCTCACCCTAACCCTCACCCTCATCGGAGCCCGATCCCTAACCTTAACCCTCAACTTCACCGTAACCCTAAACCTAACCCTGACGCTCACCCTAAACCCTAACCTCACCCTCACCCACACCCGAACCCTAACCCTCACCCTCACACTCACTCTCACCATAACCCTATCCCTAACCATAGACCTAATTCTCAACCTAACCCTCACCCTAACACTCACCCTTACCATAAACACACCCTAACCCTAACCCTCACCCTAGCCATAACCCTAAACCTCACCCTAAACCTAACCTTCACCCTAACGCTAACCCTAACCCTAACGCTAACCCTAACCCACTTCAACCTAACCCTTATCCTCACACAAACACTAACCCTAAAGCTAACCCTAACCCTAACCCTCAACCTAACCCTCACCCTCACCTTAATCCTCACCCTAACCATAAACCTCTCCTTTACCTAAATTGAAACCCTCACCCTCACCCTAACCCTCACCCTCACCTTAGGCCTCCCCGTAACCTTAACCCACACACTAACCCTAATATTAACCCTCACCCTCACCCTAACCCTAACCCTAACCCTAACCCTAACAATCACCATAACCCTAACCCTTACGATCACCCTAACTCTAAAACTAACCCTAACCCTAACCCTCTTTCTAAATGTAGCCCTCACCCTTACCCTAACCCTAAGCCTGACCCTCGCCCTAACCCTCACCTTGAACCTCACTCTCACCCGAACACTAACCCCCACCTCACCCTCACTCTCATCCTAAACCTAAACCTAACCCTAACCCTAACCCTCATCCTCACCCTCACCCTAGCACTCACTCTCACCATAAACATCACACTAAACCTAATCCTCAACCTAACCCTAAACCTAGCACTCACACTAACACTAATCCTCACCCTATCCCTAATTCTAACCCTAAACAAAACCCTAATCCTAACACTAATCCTCACCCTCAACCTAACCCTCACCCACACCCTAAAATTCACCCTCACCCAAAACCTTACCCTCACCCTAACATTCACCCTAACCCTAACCCTAATCCTAATCCTAACCCTCACCATCACCCTCACCCTAACACTAACCCTAACCCTAACTCTAACCCTAACCCTCACACTCACGTTAACCCTTACTTTCACCTTAAACATCACGCTAAACCTAACTCTCACCTTAAGCCTAACCCTAACCCTCACCCTAACGCTAACCCTCAATTTAACCCTCCCCGTCAACCTATTACTCAGTCTAACCTAACCATAACACTTACCTAACCGAAACCCTCACCTCACCCTCACCCTCACCCTAACACAAACCCTAACCCTAACCCTCAACCTAAACCTAACCCTAATCCTCACACTCACCCTAAACCTAACCCTAATCCTAAACCTCTCCCTCAGCCTTACCCTAAAACTAAATGTAATCCAAACCCTAACCCTCAACCTCACCCTCACACTAACCGTAACCATAACCCTAACCCTAACCCTCATCCTTACCCACACCCTCACCTTAACCCTAACCTTTACACTCACCCTAAACCAAACCCTAACCCTCACACTAACCCTAATCCTTACCCTAAACATAACCCTAACCCGAACCCTAACCCTAAACCTCACCCTAAGCCTAACCATAACCCTCACCCTCATACTCACCCTATCCCTAACCCTTACCTAAACCTCACCCTAAACCTAAACCTTACCCTAACACTAACGCTAACACTTACCCTCACCCTAAAACTACCCCTAACAATACCACTCACCCTAACCCTAACCCTAACCCTAACGCTTACCCTAACCCCCACCATAACACTCACCCTAACCCTTATCCTCACACTAACCCTAACCCTAACCCCAACCCTAACCCCCACACTAACTCTAACCCTCACACTAACACTAACCCTACCTCTCACCCTAAGCCTAACCCTCATTCTAACCCTAACCCAAACCCTCACCTGAAACGTAACCCTAACCCTCACACTCAGCCTAACCCTCACACACACACTAACCCTCACCCTCATCCGAACCCTAACCCTCACCCTAAACCTTACCCTCACACTAACCCTCACCCTCAACTTAATCCTCACCCTAACAATAACCATAACCTTTACCTAACCAAAACACTCACCTTCACCCTCACTCTCACACTAACACGCAAACCTCACCCTAGACCTCACCCTAACCCTAACCCTAATCCTAAACCTCACCCTCACCCTCAACTTTAACCTCACACTAACCCTAACCCTAACCCTCTCCCTCACCCTAACCCTCACTGTCACCCTAACCCTCACCCTAACCGTAACCCTAAGACAAACCCTAAACCTCACCCTCCCCCTAAACCTCACCCTAACCCTAACCCTCACTTTAACCCTAATCCTAAACCTCAACTTCACCCTAAACCTCACCCTAATACTTACCCTCACCATAACCCTAACCCTAATTCTAATCCTCACCCTAAAGCTAACCCTATCCCTAACCCTCAACCTAACCCTCACCCTCACCCTAATCCTCACGCTAAGCCTAATCTTTACAAAAACGAAACACTCAACCTCACCCTCACTCTCACTCTTACCCTCACCCTAGCCTAAAACCTAACTCTCACCCTAACCTTATGCCTAACCCTAACCCAAACCCACATGCTAACACTCACCCTAACCCTAATGCTAACCCTAAACCTTACCCTCCCCCTAACCCTCACCCTAAGCCTTACCCTCAAACTAACCCTAACCCTATACTTAACCCTAACACTCACACTAACCCTAACACTCACCCTAACCCTAATCCTACCCCTCAACCTAACCCTCAACCTAACACTAAACCTCACCCTAAAGCTAAGCCTAATCCTCACAGTGACCCTAACCCTCACCGTCACCCTAATCCTCACCCTAAAACTTACCCTCACCCACAACCTAACGCTCAACCTCAACCTCACCCTAACCCTCACCCTAAGCCTCTCCCTCACCCTAAACCTCACCTTAACCCTAACAATCACGAAAAACCCTAACCCGAACCCTCACCCAAACTCTAACCCTCACAATAACCCTCACACTCACCCTAACCATAATCCTAAACCTACCCTTCACCCCCAGCATCACCCTAACCCTAACCCTAACCCTAATCCTTAACCTACACTTCACCCCCACCATCACCCTAACCATAACCCTAAACCTAACGCAACCCTCATGCTCACCCTCACCCAAACCCTAACTCTAACCCTAACAATAAACCGAACTCTAAACCTCACCCACACCCACACCCTAACTATAAGCCTAAACCTATCCCTAACACTCAACCTCACCCTCACCCTCATCCTAAACCTAACCAAAACCCTAACCCTAACCCTCATGCTCACACCTACCCTAACCCTAAACCTAACCCTAACCCTCACCCTAACCCTAAACCTCACCTTAAACCTAACTCTCACCCTCACCCTAATACTAATCATAACACTAACCCTAAACCTACCCTTCAGGCTCACACTCACCCTCACCCTAACCCTTACCCTCACCCTAACCCTCACACTCACCCTAACCCTCACTCTAACCCTTACACTCACCCTAACCCTAAACCTACCCCTAACACTAAACCTCACCCTAACCCTCACCCTAACATTAAAGCTAATCCTAACCCTCACCCTAACGCTCACCCTAACCCTCGCCCTAACCCTAACCCTCCCCCTCCCCCTAACCCTCACCCTAAACCTTAACCTCATCCTAACCCTAACCCTAACCCTAATACTAACCCTCACACTAAGCATACCCCTCACCCTAACCCTCACCCTAACCCTCAGCCACAATCTCTTCCTAATCCTAACTCTAACCCTCAACCTAACCCTAACCCTAACCCAAATCCTCATCCTAACACTAACCCTAACCCTCACCCTCATCCTCACCCTCAGCATAACATTAACCCTAACCCTAATCCTAACCCTAACCCTAATCCTCACCCTCACCCTCACCCTAACTCTAACCCTTAGTCTAACCCTGACCCTCACCCTAACCCCAACCCTATACCAAAACCTCAACTTAACCCTCACCCTCACCATTACCCTAACCCTAACCCTAAATCTAACCCTCACCCTCACACTAACCCTAATCCTCACCCTATCCCCAACGCTAACCCTATCCCTCACACTCATAATAAACCTCACCCTAAACCTTACCCTCAACATAACCCTAACCCTAACCATAATCATCACACTAACCCTAACCCTAGCCCTCACCCTAACACTCACCGTAAGCCCAACCCTCACCCAAACCCTAACCCTCACTGTCACCTTAACACTCACCCTAACCCTAACCTTCACCCACACCCTAAAACTCCCCCGAACCCGAACCCAAAAGCTCACCCTAACCCTACCCTAAACCTCACCCTAAACCTAACCCTCACCCTAAGGCTAACTCTAATCCTCACCCTCAGACTAACCCTACCCTTCACATTAAAAATCACCCTAACACTCACCATAACCCTAACGCTAACCCTAATCCTCACACTCAGCCTTAACCTCACCCTAAACTTTATCCTCACACTAACCCTAACCCTAACCCTCACATTAAACCTAAACCTCATCATAACCCTAACCCTAAACCTCACCCTAACCCTCACCTTAACCCTATCTCTCAATTTCACCCTAACCTTAAACCTAACCCTAACCCTAAACCTCACACTAAACCTAAACCTCACCCTAAACCTAACCCTAAACCTCACCATAAACCTATTCATCACCCTCACCCTACTCCTCACCCTAAACCTCACCCTAACCCTAAGCCTAACCCTAAGCCTCACCCTCACCCTAAACCTCACCATAAACTTACCATCTCCCGAACTCTAACCCTAAAATTCATCCTAAACCTAACGCTAACCCTATCCCTCAAACTAAGCTTAACCCTCACCCTAACCCTAACCTTAAACATAATCCTAACCCTAACCCTCACCCTCACCCTCACCCTAACACTCACCCTCACTGTAAACATCACACTAAACCTAACCCTCACCCTCACCCTAACCCTAAGGCTAACCCTAACCCTCAGCCTCACCCTAAACCCCACCCTAACACTTATCTTCACACTAACCCTAAACCTACCCCTAAAACTCACACTAACCTTAACCCTCACCCTAACCCTAACCTTACCCCTCAACCTAACCCTAACCCTAACCCTAACCCTCACCCTAAAACAAAACCTCAAAATAACACTCAACCTCACCCTAATCCTAACCCTAACCCTATCTGTAACACTTGCCTAGCTGAAACCCTCACCCTCACCCTGAACCTCAACCTAAACCTCACCCTCAACCTAGCCCTCACCCTAACCCTAACCCTCACCCTCATCCTAAACCTAACACTCACCCACACCCTCACCCTAACCCTAATCCTAACCCTAACCCTCACCCTAACCATACCCTAAACCTACTGCTACACCTAACCCTCACCCTCAGACTAACCAACACCCTAACCCTTAACCTCACCCTAAACCTTACCCTCACCCTAACCGTTACCTTAACCCTAACACTCACACTAAACCTAACCCTCACCCTAACCCTAAACCTACACCTCAACCTAAACCTCACCCTAATCCTAATCCTAACCCTAATAATTCCCCTATCCCTAACCCTAAACCTAACCCTCAACTTATCACTTAACCAAAACCTGATCCTCAACCTATCACTAATCCTAACCCTAACCCTAACCCTCACCCTAACCCTCACACTAACCCTTACCCTAAACCTCAACCTAAACCTAACCCTTACCCTAAACCTCACCCTAACCCTAATGCTAACTCTAACCCTCACCCTAAACTTCTCCCTAAACCTTATCCTCACACTAACCCTAACACTAACCCTAACCCTCACACTAACCTTAATGCACAACATAACCCTAATCCTACCCCGAAACCTAACCCACACACTAACCCTAAACCTAACCCTAACCCTCACCCTAACCCTAACCCTAACCCTCACCCTCACCTTCACCCTCACCATCACACTAACACTCAACCGAACCTGAACGCTCATCCACACCCTAACCCTCACCCAAAAATGAACGCTTATCCTCACCCTAAACCTCACCCTTACCCTAAACCTAACCCTCAACCTAAACATAACCCTAAACCTCACCCTCACCCTAACCCTAACGCTAACCTTAACCGTAACCCTAACACTCAAACTAACCCTCAACCTCAACCTAATCCTCAACCTAACACAAACCCTAAACCTTACCTAACTGAAACCCTCACCTTCTCCCTCACCCTCACCTTCAATCTTACCCTCACCATTACCTTAGCCCTAACCCTAACACTAATCCTCACACTCACCCTCACTCTAACACTAACCCTAATCCTTACACTCACCCTAACCCTAACCCTAACCCTAACCCTAATGTTACACCTAACCCTCACCCTAACCATGATCCTAAACCTCACCCTCACCCTAAGACTAATCCTAACCCTAATTCTAAATCTAACCCTCACCATCACCCTAACACTAACACTAACCCTAACCCTCACTTTCACCCTAACCCTAAACCTAACGCTCACCCTAACCTTCACCCCAACCCTAACCCTAACCCTAACCCTCACCATCACACTTAAAATTACCCTAACCCTTATCCTCACAATAAACCTAACCCTGTCCCTAACCGTAACTCTCACACTAAACCTAATGCTCACACTAAACCTAAAACTATCCCTCAGCTTAACCCTCATTCTAACACTCACCTAACCCTCACCCTAAAACAAAACCTAAACCTCCCCCTCACCCGAAACCTAAACCTCACCCTAAACCTCACCCTCACCATAATCATCAACCTAAACCTAACACTCACCCTAACTCTAACCATAAACCTCACCCTAACCCTAACTCTAACCATAACCATAACACTCACCCGCACTCTCATGCACACCCTAAACCTCACCCTCACCCTCACCCTCAATCTTACACTCACCCTCACCCTAAACATCACCCTAACCCTAACCCTCACTCTAACCCTAACCCTAACCTCACCATAACCCTAACCCTAAACGTAACCCTCACCCTCACTTTCACCCTCACCCTAAAACTCACCCTCACCATCACCTTCACCCTTACACTCACCCACACCCTAAATATCACCCTAAACCTAACCCTCACTATAACCCTAAACCTAACCCTCACCCTCACCCTAACACTCAGCCTAACCCTCAACCTATCCCGAACGCTAACCTAACCCTCATCATCAACCTAACCCTCACCCTAACCCTTATCCTCACACTAACCCTAACACTCACACTAAACCTATCCCTCACCCTATCCCTAACCCTTACTCTAGCCCTCACCCAAACCCTCACGCTCACCCTAACACTAAAACTAAACCTAACCATAACCCACACCCTAACCCTTACCTTCATCCTAACCCTAAGCCTAACATTCAACCTAAACCTCACCCTAACGCTTACCCTCAGCCTAACCGCAGCCTAACCCTCACCCGAACCCTAACCCTCAAACTTACACTCAATCTAAACCTAACCCTAATCCTAACCCTCACCCTAACCCTAACCTCACCCTCACCCTCACCCTAACCCTAACCCTAACCCTCACCCTAACCCTCACTCTAACACTAATGCTAACCCTGAACCTCACTATCACACTAACCCTCACCCTAACACTTATCATCACACTAACCCTACCCCTATCCCTAACCCTAACCCTCACACTAAACCTAATGCTCACCCTACCCCTAACAATACCCCTCAGCCTAACCCTCATTCTAACACTCACCCTAACCCTCACCCTAAACCTAAACCTAAACCTCAGCCTCAAGGGAAACCTAAACCTCACCCTAAACCTCACCCTCACGATAAACATCAACCTAACCCTAACATTCACCCTAACTCTAACCCTAAACCTCACCCTAAACCTAACGCTAACCATAACCCTCAACCTCACTCTCACCCTCACCCTAAACCTCACCCTCACCCTCACCCTCAACATCACCCTAAACCTAATCCTCAATCTAACCCTACCCCTAACCCTCACCATAACCCTAACCCTAACTGTAATCCTCACCGTCACTCTCACCCTCACCCTAAAACTTACCCTCACCATCACCCTCACCCTTACACTCACCCACACCCTAAACATCACCCTAACCCTAACCCTCACTCTAACCCTAAACCTTACCCTCACCCTAAGCCTAGACCTCAGCCTAACCCTCAACCTATCCGGAACAATTACCTAACCCTCACCATCAATCTAACCCTCACTCTAACCCTTATCCTCACACTAACCCTAACACTCACACTAACCCTCTCCCTCACCCTATCCCTAACCCTAACCCTATCCCTCACCCTAACCCTCACCCTAACCCTAACACTAATGCTAACCCTAACCCTAACCCTCACACTAACCCACACCCTAACACTTACCTTCATCCTAACCCAAAGCCGAAGCCCTCAACCTAAACCTCACCCTAACCATTACCCTCAGCCTAACCCGCAGCCTAACCCTCACCCTAATCTAAACCCTCAGACTTACACTCACCCTAAACCTAACGCTAACCCTAACCCTCACCCTAACCCTATCCTCACACTCACCATCAGCCTCAGCCTCAGCCTAAGCTTAACCCTAACCCTAATCCTAATCCTAACCCTAACCCTGACCCTCAGCCTCAACCTAACTCTAACCCTAACCTTAACCCTAACCCACACCTTCACCCTCACCCTAATCCTAACCTTATCACAAACACTCACCCTAAACATGACTCTAAACCTCACCCAAACCATAAGCCTCACCGGAAACCTAACCATCACACTAAAAATCACCCTAACTCTAACGCTATCCCTAACCCTCAACCTCACCCTAAACCTCATCCTAACCCTTACCTTCACCATAACCCAAAACCTAAACCTAACCCTCACCTTAACCCTAAATCTCACCCATCCCCTCACTCTCACCCTCACGCTCACCCTCACCCTAATTCTAACCCTAACCCTAATCCTAAACCTAACCCTCACGCTCAACCTCAACCTAACCCTAACCCTAAACCTAACCGTAACCCTCACCCTCCCCCTAAACATCACCCTAATTCTAACCCTCACCCTAACCCTAACCTTAACCCTCAACCTCACCCTCAACCTAATGGTCACCCTAACACTCATCCGATCCCGAACCCTCACACACACCCTATCCCTCACCCTCTCCCGAACACTCACCCTCACCTGAAACCTCACCTTCACCCTAACCCTGACTCTCACCATAAACATCACCCTAACTCTAACCCTTACCCTAACACTAACCCTCACTCGAACCCTAACCCTCAAACTCAGCCTCACCCTCAACCTAATCCTCATCCTAACCCTAACCCTAACCCTTAATTAGTTGAATCCCTCACCCTCACCTTCACCATCACCCTCAGCCTAACTCTCACCCTCACCCTAGCCCTGACCCTAAACTTAACCCTCACCCTAACCTTAACCCTCACCCTCAAAATAACCCTAACCCTCACCCTCACCCTAAGCCTCACACTAACCCTTACCCTCACCCTAACCCTTACCTTAACCCTTATCCTCACACTAATGCAAACCCTAACCCTAACCCTCACCCTAATCCTAACCCTCACCCTCACCCTCACCATCACCCTAAGCCTAACCCTACCACTAATCCTAAATCTAACCCTCACCATCACCCTAACCCTAAACCTAACTCTCACCCTAACTCTCACCCTAAACCTAACGCTAACCCTAACCCTCACCATCACACTAACCGTCACACTAACACTTATCATCACACTAACCCTACCTCTATCCCTAACCCTAACCTTCACACTAAACCTAATGCTCACCCTAAACCTAATCCTAACCCTCAGCCTAACCGTCACCCTAACACTCACCCTAACCCTCACCTTAAACCTAACCTTAACACTCACCCTAACTCTAACCCTAAACCTCACCATAACCCTAACCCTAACCATAACCATAACCCTCACCTTCACTCTCACCCACAACCTAAACCTCACCCTCACCCTCACCCTCACTCTTGCACTCACCCTCACCCTAAACATCACCCTAACCCTAACCATCACTCTAACCCTACCCCTAAACCTCACCATAACCCTAACCCTAACCGTAACCCTCACCCTCACTCTCACCCGCACCCTAAAACTCACCCTCAACATCACCCTCAACCTTACACTCACCAACACCCTAACCTTAACCCTCACTCTAACCCTAAACCTATCCATCACCATCAAACTAATCCTCACCCTAACCCTTATCCTCACACTAACCCTAACACTCACACTAACCCTATCCCTCACCTTATCCCTAACCCTTACCCTATCCCTCACCATAACCCTCACCCTCACCCAAACACTAATGCTAATCCTAACCCTAACCCTCACACTAACACACACCCTAAACCTTACCTTCATCCTAATACTAAGTCTAACGTCAACCTAAACCTCACCCTAACCCTTACCCTCAGCCTAACCCGCAACCTAACCCTCACACTAACCCTAACCCTCACACTTGCACTCAACCTAAAGCTAACACTAACCCTAACCCTAACCCTAACCCTAACCCTCACCCTCACCCTAACCCTAGTGCTAACCCTAAACCTCACCATCACACTAACCCTCACCCGATCACTTATCATCACATTAACCCTATCCCATTCCTAACCCTAACCCTCACACTAAACCTAATGCTCATCCTAACCCTAACACTACCCCTCAGCCTAACCCTCATTCTAACACTCACCCTAACCCTCACCCTAAACCTGAACCTAAACCTCAGCCTCACCCGAAACCTAAACCTCACCCTAACACTTATCGTCACACTTACCCTAACCCTAAACCTAAGCCTAACTCTAACCCTCAAACTAAGCCTCACCCTAAACCTAACACTAATCCTAACCCTCACTGTAACCTTAACCTTAATCTTAACCCTCACCCTCACCCTAACACTCACCTTCACCAAAACACTCACCCGAAACCAAACCCTCAACCACACCCTAACCCTCAAGCTCTCCCAACCCTCACCCTCACCCGAAACCTCACCTTCACCCTAACCCTGACCCTCACCCTAAACATCACCCTAACCCTAACCCGTACCCTAACCCTAACCCTCACTCGAACCCTAACCCTCAAACTAAACCTCACCCTGAACCTAATCCTCATCCTAACCCTAACCCCAACCCTTACTTTATTGAAACCCTCACCCTTACCCTCACCATCACCCTCAGCCTAACTCTCACACTCACCCTAGCTCTGACCCTAAACCTAACCCTCACCCTAACCCTAACCCTATCCCTCACTCTCACCCTAACCCTAACCCTCACCCTCACCCTAAGCCTCAACCTAACCCTAACCCACACCCTAACCCTTACCCTAACCCATACTCTGACACTAATGCTAACCCTAACCCTAACCCTCAACCTAATCCTATCCCTCACCCTCACCCTAAGCCTAAGCCTAATCCTAATCTAACCCTCACCATCACCCTAACCCTAACCCTAAACCTAACCCTCACCCTCACCCTAACCCTAACCCTAACCCTAACCCTAACCCTAACCCTAACCGTACCCCTAAAACTAAGCTTCCTCCTAAACTTAACACTAACCCTAACCCTCAATGTAACCATAACCCTAACCTTAACCCTCACCCTCACCCTAACCATCACTGTCACCCTAACACTCACTCGAAACCGAACCCTCACCCACACCCTAACCCTCACCCTCTCCCTAACCCTCACCTTCACCCGAAACCTCACCTTCACCCTAACCCGGATCCTCACCCTAAACATCACCCTAACCCTAACCCTTCCCCTAACCTTAACCCTCACCCGAACCCTGACCCTCAAACTAAGCCTCACCCTGAACCTAATTCTCATCCTAACCCTAACCCTAAACCTTCCTTTATTGAAACCCTCACCCTCAACCTCACGATCACCCTCAGCCTAAATATCACCCTCACCCTAGCTCTGACCCTAAACCTAACCCTCACCCTAACCATAACCCTCACTCTCAAACTAACCCTAACCCTCACCCTCACTCTAAGCCTCACCCTAAACCTTTCCCACTCACTAAAACTTAGCCTAACCCTTACCCTCACACTAATGCTAACCCTAACCCTAAACCTCACCCTAATCCAAACCCTCACCCTCACCCTCAACCTCACCCTAAGCCTAACCCTAACCCTAATGCTAAATCGAACCCTCACCATCAGCCTAACCCTAACCCTAAACCTAACCCTCACCCTAAACCGAACACTAACCCTAACCCTCACTGTAACCCTAACCCTAACCTTAACCCTTACCGTCACCCTAACCACCACCGTCACCCTAACACTCACCCGAACCCGAACCCTCACCCACACCCTAACCCTCACCCTCTCCCTAACCCTCACCCTCACCTGAAACCTCACCTTCACCCTAACTCTGACCCTCACCCTAATCATCACCCTAAACTTAACCCTAACCCTTACCCTAACCCTAACCCTCACCCGAACCCTAACCCTCAAACTAAGCCTCACCCTGAACATAATCCTCAACCTAACCCTTAACCTAATCCTTACCTTATTGAAACCCTCACCCTTAACCTCACCATCACCCTCACCCTAACTATCACCATCACCCTAGCCCTGACCCTAAACCTAACCCTCACCCTAACCCTCACCCTAACTCTCACTCTCAAACTAACTCTAAGCCTCACCCTCACACTAAGCCTCATCCTAAACTTTTCCCTCAACCTAACTCTTACCCTAACCCTTACCCTCACCCTAACACTAACGCTAACCCTAATCCTCACCATCACACTAACCCTCACCCTAACATTATCATCACACTAACCCTACCACTATACCTAACCCTAACCCTCACACAAAACCTAAAGCTCACCCTAAACCTAACCCTGCCCCTCAGACTAACCCTCACCCGAACACTCACCCTTACCCTCACCTAAACCTAACCCTAAACCACACCCTCACCCGAAAACTGAACCTCACCCTAAACCTCACCCTCACCATAAACATCAACCTAACCCTAACACTCACCCTCACTTTTACCCTAAACCTCACCCTAACCCTAACCCTAACCGTAACCCTCACCCTTACTCTCAACCTCAACCTAAACCTCACCCTTACCCTAAACCTCACCCTTATACTCACCCTCACCCTAAACATCATCCTAACTATAACGCTCACTCTAACCCTACCCCTAACCCTCACCATAACCCTAAACATAACCGTAACCCTCACCCTCACACTTACCCTCACCCTAAAACTCACCCTCACCATCACCCTCAACCTTACACTCACCTAGACCCTAAATATCACCCTAACACTAACCCTCACTCTAACCCTAAACATAACACTCACCCTAACCCTAACCCTCAGCCTAACCCTCAACCTAGCCCAAAAGATAACCTAACCCTCACCCTCACACTAACCCTCACAGTAACCCTTATCCTCACACTAATACTAACACTCACACTAAAGCTATCCCTCAATGTATCCCTAACCCTAACCCTATCCCTCAACATAAACCTCACCCTCACCCTAACACTAATGCTAAACCTAACCCTAACCCTCACCCTAACCCTTACCCTCATCCTAACCCTAATGCTCACCCTCAACCTAAACCTCACCCTAACCCTTACCCTCAGCCTAACCCGCAGCCTAACCCTCACCCTAACCCTAAACCTCACCCTTACCATCACCCTAAACCTAACACTAACACTAACCCTCACCCTAACCCTAACCTCACCCTCGCCCTCAGCCCCAGCCTCAGCCTAAGCTTGACCCTAATCCTAATACTAATCCTAACCCTAAACCTCACCCTTAGCCTCAACGTAACTCTAACACTAACCCTTACCTAACCCAGAACTTCACCCTCACCCTAACCCTAACCCTACACCTAACCCTCACCCTAACCCTGACTCTAACCCTCAACCTTACCGTAAGCCTAACCTGAAACCTAACGCTCACCCTAACCTTCACCCTAACTCTAAAGCTATCCCTAACCCTCACCCTCACCCTAAACCTCAACCTAACCCTTACCCTCACCATAACACAAACCCTAATCATAAATCTAATCCTCACCCTAACCTCACCCATGCCCTAACACTCACCCTTACCCTCACCCTCACCCTAACACTCACCCTAACTCTAACCCTAAACCTAATCCTAAACCTAACCCTCACACTCACCCTCACCCTAACCCTAACCCTAACCCTAAATCAAACCCTAACCCTCACGCTCACCCTAACCCTCAACCTCACCCTAAACATCACCCTAATCCTAACCCTCACCCTAACCCTAACCTTAACCCTCACCCTAACCCTATCCGTAACCTTCACCCTAACCCTAACCCTCACCCTAGCCCTCAACATAACCCTAACGCTAACCCCAACACTCACCCTCACCCTAAACCTCACCCTAACACTTATCCTCACACTAACCCTAACCTTAACCATAACCCTAACCCTACCCCTCAATCTAAGCCTCACCCTAAACCGAACACTAACCCTAACCCTCAATGTAACCCTCACCCTAGCCTTAACGCTCACCCTCTCCCTAAACCTCACGGTCATCCTAACACTCATCCGAACCCGAACCCTCACACACACCCTAACCCTCACCCTCTCCTGAACCCTCACCCTGACCTGAAACCTCACCTTCACCCTAACCCAGAACCTCACCCTAAACCTCACCCTAACCCTAACCCTTACCCTAACCATAAGCCTCACCCGAACCCTAACCCTCAAACTAAGCTTCACCCTAAACCTAATCCTCATCCTAACCCTAACCATAACCCTTAATTAATTGAAACCCTCACCCTCAACCTCACCATCAATCTCAGCGTAACTGTCACCCTCACCCTAGCCCTGACCCTAAACCTAACCCTCACACTAACCATAAACCTAACCCTCACTCTCACCCTCACCCTAACCCTCACAATCACCCTTAGCCTCACCCTAACCCTTGCCCTCACCCTAAACCTTACCTTAACCCTCACCCACACACTAAACCTCACCAACACCCTCACCCTCACCCTAAAACTCATTCTCACCCTAACCCTAAACTTACCCTAAACCTCACCCTAACCCTAACCTTCACCCTCAACCTCACCCTCACCCTAAGCCTAACACTAAACCTAACACTAATCCTAAACCTAACCCTCAACCTCACCCTCACCCTAAACCAAACCCTAAACCTCAACGTCACCCTCAACCTTACCCTAAACCTAACTGTAACCCTCACCCTAACACTCACACTCACCCTAACCCTAACCCTTAACCTCACACTCACCCTAACCCTAACCCTCACCGTCACCCTAACCCTCACCTTAACCGTAAGGCTAACCGTGACCCTCATCTTCACCCTAACCCTCACCCTAACCCTTATCCTAACACTAACCCTAAACCTAACTCTCACAGTAACCCTCACCCTCACCCTATCCCTGACCCTACCCATCACCCTAAAGCTCACCCTAAACCTAACCCTAACCCTAAACCACACCCTAACCCTAACCCTAACCCTAAAACTCACCCTCAACCTAACACACTCTGTCACCCTCACCATAACCTAAATCTAACCCTCACGCACAACCTAACCCTCACCCTCACCTGAACCATCACCGTCACTCTAACCCACACCCATACCCTAAAAATCACCATAACCCTAAACCTCACCCTCATCCTAACTATAACCCTCACCCTCACCCTAACCCTAACCCTGAAACACACCCTAACCCCCACCCTCACTCTCACGCCAACCCTATCCCTCATTCTCAGCCTAACCCTCAGCCTAAACCTTACAGTTACCCTAAACCTAAGTATAACAATAACCCTAACCCTAATGCAAAGCCTAACCCACACCCTCACCCTAACCCTCATCCTAACCCTTACCCTTACCGTCACCCTCACCCTAACACACACCCTAAACTTAACTCTCAACCTAACCCTAAGACTAAACCTCACACTCACCTTCATCCTAACCCTAACCCTAAAGCTAACCCTAAACCTAACCCTAATCCTCACACTAACCCTAAACCTAAACATAACCCTAACCCTCACCTTAACCCTCACCCTAATCCTAACCCTAACACTGACCCTCACCATAACACACACCATCACCCTCACCATCACCTAAATCTAACCCTCACGCACAACCTAAACCTCACCCTCACCTGAACCATCATCGTCACTCTAACCCTCACCCTTACCCTAAACATCACTATAACCCTAAACCTCACCCTCATCCTAACTATAACCCTCACCCTCACCCTAACCCTAACCCTGAAACTTACCCTAACCCCCACCCTCACTCTCACGCTAACCCTATCCCTCATTCTCAGCCTAACCCTCAGCCTAAACCTTACACTTACCCTAAACCTAAGTCTAACAATAACCCTAACCCTAATGCAAAGCCTAACCCACACCCTCAACCTAACCCTCATCCTAACCCTTATCCTCACCCTCACCCTCACCCTAACCCACACCCTAAACTTAACTCTCAACCTAACCCTAAGCCTAAACCTCACACTCACATTCACCCTTACCCTAACCCTAAAGCTAACCCTAACCCTAACCCTAATCCTCACACTAACGCTAAACCTAAACATAACCCTAACCTTCAACTTAACCCTCACCCTAATCCTAACTCTCACACTAACCCTCACCCTAACGCTAACCCTCACCCTCACCCTCACCCTCATCCTTAGCCTAACCCTAACCCTAACCCTAATCCTAAACTTACCCCTCAACCTCACCCTAAAGCTAAACCTAACCCTAACGCTCACCCTCACCCTCAACCTTACCCTAACCCTAACCCTAACCCTCACACTAAGCCTAACTCTCACCCTAACACTAACCCTAAACCTAACCCTAATCCTCACCCTAACACTATTGCTAACCCTAACCCTCACCCTTACCCTAACACTCTATCCTAACCCTTACACTCACACTAACCCTAAACCTAACCCTAATCCTCACACTAACTCTAATCCTAACACAAAACCTCAAACTCACCCTAACACTCACCGTCACCCTAACCCTCACTCTAAACCTAACCCTCACCCACACCCTAACCCTCATCCTACCCCGAACACGAAACCTCACCCTAACAGTCACCTTCAACCTAAACAACACCCTAACCCTAAACCTCAACCTAATACTAACCATAAACCTCACCCTCAATCTAACCTTAACCCTAACCCTAACCCTAAACCTAACTCTCACTGTAACCCTCACCCTAACACTCAGGCTAAACCTAACCCTCACTCTCACCCTAACACTCACCCTAAACCTTACTCTCACCTTAACCTTCAGCCTAACCCAAAACTTCACACTAAACCTAACCCTCACCCTAAAAATAACGCTAACCCTACCGCTCACACTAACCCTAACCCTCACCCTAATCCTAACCTTAACCCTAGCCCTCAGCCTCAATCTAGCCCTCACCTTAACCCTAAGCCTAACACTAACCATACAACTAACTCTAAACCTATCTCTAACCCTCACCATCACCCTCACCAGCACCCTCACCCTAACCCTCACCCTCACCCTAACAATAACCCTAACCCTGACCCTCACCCTCAGCCTAACCCTAACCCTAACCCTCACCATAACCCTAACCCTAACCCTAGCTCTAACCCTCAACATAAACCTCACCCTCACCCTAAACCTAACCGTAACCCTAACCCTCACCCTAATCCTAACCCTAACCCTAATGCTATACCCAATCCTCACCCTCACCCTAACCCTCATTCTAACCCTTAACCTCACCCTAACCCTGACCCTAACCCTAAACCCTCATTGTAACCCTAACCCTCAACCTAAGCCTAACATGAACCCTCACCGTCACCCTCACCCAAACCCTAAGCCTAATCCTAACACTCACTGTATCCCTAACCCTAAACCTAACACTCACCATAACCCTCACCCTCAACCTCACCCTGAACCTAACTGTAACGCTAACACTCACCCTAACACTAACCCTAACACTAATGCTATCCCTAACCCTCACCCTCACCCTAACCCTCACTCTAACTCTTACCCTCACCCTAAACCTAACCCTAAAACTAAACCTCACCGTAACCCTCACCTTAAAGCTAAACCTAACCCTAACCCTCACCCTAATGCTCACGCTAACCCTCACCCTAACGCTATCCCTCACCCTAACCCTAAAACTTTCCCTCACACTAATCCTAAACCTAACCCTAAGCCTCAGTAAAACCGTCTTCCTAACCCTAACCATAACCCTCAACCTAATCCTAAACCTAACCCTAAACCTAACCCTCACCCTAACCCTAAACCTCACCCTCACCCTCACACTCACCCTCAGCGTAACCCTAACCCTAACCCTAACCCCATTCCTAACCCTAACCCTCACACTCACCCTCACCCTAACTCTAACCCTAACCCTAACCCTGACCATCACCATAACTCCAACCCTATCCCTAACCCTCAATCTAACCCTAACCCTCACCCTAACCCTAACCCCAACCCTCACCCTCACCCTAACCCTAACCCTAATGCTATCCCTAAACCTCCCCCTCACCCTAACCCTCACTCTAAACTTTACCTTCACCCTAACCATCACCCTAACTCTAACCCCAACACTAACACTAAACCTCACCTTAACCCTCACCCTAACCCTAAACCTAAACCTAACTCTCAGCCTAATGCTCACCCTAACCCTCAACCTAACCCTAACCCTCACCTTCACCCTAAAACTTATCCTCACCCTTACCTTAACCCTAACTCTAATCCTCACAATCACCCTAAGCCTAACCTGAATCCTAACCCTCACCCAAAACCTCACCCTAATTGTAACGCTATCCCTAAACCTCATCCTCACCCTAAACCTCATCCTAATCCTTACCCTCATCATAACCCTAACCCTAACCCTAACCGTAATACACACGGCAAACCTAACCCTCACCCTCACCCTAACCCTCACCATCACATTAACCCTCAGCCTAACCCTAACCGTCACTTACACCCTAAAAGTCACCCTCACCTGAAACCTCACCCCCACCCTTACCTTTCCCTAAACCTCAGGCTAACACTAACCCTCACCCTAAACCTAAATCTAACCCTCACCGTCATACTAACCCTAACCCTCACTTTAAGCCACACCCTAACTCTCACCATAACTCTGACGCTAACTCTAACCCTCACTCTCACCCTAACCATAACCCTAAACCTTATCCTCCAACTATCCCTAACACTAACCCTAACACATTAACCCTAACCCTCACCCTAACCCTAACCCTACCCCTCACCCTACCACTCAACGTAACCCAAAACCTAACCCTCACACTAACCCTAACCCTAAACCTCAACTTCACCCTAACCCTCACTGTCACCCTAACCCTCACCCTAATCCTTAACCTCATCTACATCCTCACCCTCACCATCAGCCTAACCCTCACCCTAACCCTCAACCTCACAATAAACATCACCCTAACCCTAACCTTTACCCTAACCCTAACCCTAACCTCACCTTAACCCTAACACTCACATTAAAACTCACCCTCACCCTAATCCTCACCCTAACCCTAACCCTAAGCCTTTCCTAACCGAAACCCTCACCCTCACCCTAACCCTAACCCTCACCCTAGCCCTCACCCTAAAAACTAATCCTAACCTTAACCCTCACCCTCAACAAGACTCTACCTTCAACCTAACCCTAACCCTAACCCTCACCCTAACACTAACACTAACCCTAATGCAAAATGTAAACCTCAACCTCACCCTAAACCTCACCCTAACACTCATCCTCACCCTTAGCCTCAACATCAACCTCAACATTAACCCTAACCCTAACACTAATTCAAACCCTAACCCTCACCCTCACCCTAACTCTAAACCTAACACTAACCATAAAACTAACCCTAAACATAACTCTCACTTTCACCCTCATCCTCACCATCAACCTCACCATATCCCTCACCCTCACACTCACCCTAACCATAACCATAACCCTAAACCTCACCCTAAAACTAACTCTGACCCCAACCCTCACGCTCACCCTATGATTAACCCTAAACCTAAGCCTAAACCTAAACCTAAACGTCAAGTTCACCCTCACACTAAAGCTAAACCTCACCCTAACCCTAACCCTAACCCTAGCCCTCACCCTAACCCTCAGCCTCACCGTCACTCTAACCCTAACCCAAACCTTAACCCTCACCCTAACCTTAACCCTAACCCTCAAACTCACCCTCACCCTAACCCTGAACCTAAGCCTAAACCTCACCCTAACCCTCACCCTAACCCTAACCCTAACCCTAATGCTATTTCTAACACTCACCCTCACTCTAACCCTTTCCCTCACCCTGAACCTAACCATAACCCTCACCCTAAACCTAACCCTCACACTAACCCTCACACTAACCCATACACTAACCCTACCCCTCAGCCTAACCTTCACCCTAAACCTAACCCTAACCCTAATCCTCACCCTATATCTAACCCTAACCCTTACCCTTACCCTAACAGTAACCCTAATCCTAACCCTCACACTAAACCTAACCCTCACCCGAAAAATAAAGCTAACTCTACACCTGACCCTAACACTCACCCTAACCTTAATCCTCACCCTAATCCTAACCTTAACCCTAGACCTCAGGCTCACTCTAGCCCTCACCCTAACCCTAAACATAAATCTAACCATAAACCTAAACCTAAACCTAACTCTCACCCTCACCCTCATCATCACCATCACCCTCACCCTAACCCTCACCCTCACCCTATCCCTAACCATAACCCTAACCCTCACCCCAAACCTAATTCTGACCCTCACCCTCACGCTCATCCTAAGCCTAACCCTAAACCTAAGCCTAATCCTAAACCTAATCCTCACCCTCACCCTCACCCTAAAACTAAGCCTCACCATAAACCTAACCCTAATCCTAGACCTCAACCTAACCCTTACACTCACCCTAACCCTCACCCTCACCCTATCCCTAACCATAACCCTAACCCTCATCCAAAACCTAACTCTGACCCTCACCCTCACGCTCATCCTAAGCCTAACCCTAAACCTAAGCCTAATCCTAAACCTAACCCTCACCCTCACCCTCACCCTAAAACTAAGCCTCACCATAAAACTAACCCTAATCCTAGACCTCAACCTAACCCTTACCCTCACCGTCACTCTAACCCTCACATTAACCCTAACACTCACCCTAACCCTCACCCTCACCCTCAACCTAACCCTAACCCTAACCCTCACCCTAACCCTAACCCTAACCCTACACCTCTACATAACCCTCACACTCAAGCTAACCCTAACTGTAACCCTAACACTCACCCTAACCCTAACCTTAACCCTAATGCTATCCCTAACCTTCACCCTCACCCTAACCCTCACTCTAACCCTTACTCTCACCCTAAGCATAACCCTAACCCTAAACCTAAACCATATCCTAATGCTAACCCTAACCCTATCCCTCACCCTAACTCTTACCCTCACAGTCACTCTATCCCTAACCCTAAACATCACCCTCATTCCAACCCTAACCCTAACCCTCACCCTCACACTCACCCTAATCCCAACCCTAACCCTAACCCTCACCCTAATCCTAAACCTAACCGTAACTCTCAACATAACCCTAACTCTCACCCTCACCCTAAACCTAACCATAAACCTAACCCTCACCCTAACCCTCACCCTAACCCTAATGCTATCCTTCGCCCTCACCCTCGCCCTAAATCTCACTCTAACCCTTACCCTCACCCTAACCCTAACCCTAACCCTAAAATTAACCTCACACTAACCCTCAAACTAACCCTAAACCTAACCCTAAAACTCACCCTAAGGCTCACCCTAACCCTCACCCTAAACCTAACACTCACTGTCACCCTAACCCTCACCCTAAACCTTTCCCTCACTCTAATTCACACTAAACTTATCCCTCACCCTAACCCTAACCCTAACCCTCAGCCAAACCCCCTTCCTAACCCTAACCCTAACACTAACTCTAACCCTCACTCTCACCCTAAGTGTAATCTGAACCCTAACCCTCACCCTCACTCTCACCCTTAATCTAACCCTATCCCTAAACCTCACCCTCACCCTAACCTTATCATAACACTTACCCTCACCACAACCCTAACCATCACCCTCACCCTTACCCTCACCGTCACCTTAACCCTCACCCTTACCGTAACCGTCACCGACAACCTGAAACTCACCCTCACCAAAACCCTCACCCTCACCTTAAACTTACCCTAAACCTTACCCTAACCCTAACCCTCACCCTAAACCTAAGCCTAACGCTCACCCTCATACTAACCCTAACCATCAACTTAACCCTCACCCTAACCCTCACCCTAACATTAACGTTAAACCTAACCCTCACACTCACCCTAACCCTCACCCTAATCCTTACCCTCACCTTACCCTAACCATAACCATAACCCTCACACTAAATCTAACCCTCACCCTAACCCTAAATTATCCCTCAGCCAAACACTCTTACTAACCCTAACCCTAACCCTCAACCTAACCCTAACCCTAACCCTCTACCTAACGCTAAACCTAACCCTAAACCTTACCCTCACCCTAAACCTAAACCTCACCCTCACCCTCAAACTCACCCCCAGCCTAACCCTAACCCTAACCCTAGTCCTTACCCTAACCCGGACACTCACCCTCACCCTAACTCTAAACCTAACCCTAACCCTGACCATCACCCTAACTCCAACCCTATTCCTAACCCTCAACCTAACACTAATCCTCAACCTTAGCCTAACCCTAACCCTCACCCTAAACCTAAACCTAACCCTAATGCTATCCCTAACCCTCACCCTCACCCTAAACCTAACACTAACAATAACCTCACCCTAACCCTCACCCTAAACCTAAACCTAAACCTAAGCCTCACCCTAATGCTCACCCTAACCCTCAACTTAACCCTAACCCTCACCCTAAACCTCACCCTCACCCTAAACCTTACCCTCACCTTAACACTAACCCTAACACTAACTCTAACACTCACCTTCACCCTAAGCCTAACCTGAACTCTAACACTCCCCCTAACTCTAACGCTATCCTTAAACATCACCCTCACCCTGAACCTCATCCTAACCCATACGCTCACAATAACCATAACCCTAACCCTAACATTAATCCTCAAGGCAACCCTTACCCTCACCCTCACTCTAACCCTCACCGACACCTTAACCCTCACCCTAACCCTAACCGTTTCCCACACCCTAAACTGACCCTCACCTGAACCCTAACACTCAACCTAACCTTACCCTAAAGTTCACCCTAATCCTGTCCCTCACCCTAAACCTAAATCTAACCTTCACCCTCATACTAAACCTAACGCTCACCTAAACCCTCACCCTAACCCTCACCCTAACCCTTATCCTAATTCTAACCGTAACCCTAACCCTAACCGTCACATTAACCCTAATCCGCCCCTAACCCTAACCCTACCCCTCACCCTACACCTCACCCTAACCCTAACCCTAAACCTCACCCTAAACCTAACCCTAACCCTCACCTTCACCCTAACCCTCACCTACACCCTTACCCTCACCCTCAGCCTAAATGTAACCCTAAAACTAAACCTAACCCTCACCCTAACCCTCACCCTCACCCTCAGCCTAACCCTAACCCTAACCCTAATCCTAACCCTAACCCTCACACTCACCCTCACCCTAACTCTAAACCTAAACCTAACTCTGACCCTCACCCTAACCCCTACCACATCCCTAACACTCAACCTAACAGTAAACCTCACCCTACCCCTAACCATAACCCTCACCCTAACCCTAAACCTATCCCTAATGCTATCCCTAACCTTCTCCCTCACAGTAACCCTCACTCTAACCCGTACCCTCACCCTAACCCTCACCCTGAACCTAAACATAAAACTAACCCTCACCCTAACGCTCAACCTAACCCTCTACCTAACCCTAACTATCACCCTCACCCTAACCCTCACCCTAAAACTTACACTCACCCTAACCCTAACCCTAATCCTAACTCTAACCCTCACCCTCACCGTAACCCTCACTGTCAGCTTAACCCTCACTCTAACCCTAACCATCACCCACACCCTAAAACTCACCCTCACCCTCAAGCTCACCTTCACCATAACCTTACCCTAAATCTCACCCTACACCTAACCCTCACCCTAAACCTAACTCTAACCCTCATCCTCATACTAACCCTAACCCTTACCTTAACCCTCACCCTAAACATCACCCTAACCCTAACTCTAATCCTAACCCTCAATCTCACCCTAACCCTTACCCTAACACTTATCATCACACTAAACCTAACCCTAACCCTCACATTAAACCTAATCCTCACCCTAACCCTCACCCTACACTTCACCATACCCCTCACCCTAACTCTACACTTCACCCTACCCCTAACCCTAACCCTAACCATAACCCTAAACTTCACCTTCACCCTAACCCACACCCTCACCCTAGCCTCACCCTAAACCTAAATCTCACCTACAGCCTCACACTCAACATCACCCATACCCTAATACTCACCCTCCCCCTAAAAGTCATCCTAAACCTAACCCTCAACCTAACCCTAACCCTAATCCTCACCCTAACCCTAACCCTCACCTTAAACCTCACCCTCACCATAATCCTCACCCTAACCGTAACCCTAAGCCTTTCCTAAACAAAACCCTCACCCTCACCCCAACCCTAATCATAACTTTCACCCTCAGCTTCACCCTAAGCCTAAACCTTCACCTCAGCCTAATCCTAAACCTAACCCTCAACCTCAACCTAACCCTAAACCTAATCTTCACCTTAAACCTCAACCTAACCCTAACACTCACCCTCACCCTAACCCTCACCCTAAACATTACCCTCAGCCTAACCCTAACCCTAAAGCTAACTGTAACCCTCACAGTCGCCCTAAGCCTAACCTGAACCCTAACCCTCACACTAACTCTCAGGCTAACTCTAAGGCTATCACTAAACCTCACCCTCTCCCTAAACCTCATCCTAACACTTACACTCACCATAACCCTAACCCTAACCCTAACCCTAATCCTCACAGTAATCCTAACCCTCACCCTCACCATAACCCTCACCTTCACTCCATACCTCACCCAACCCTATCCATCACGCCCACCCTAAAACTCACCCAAACCCTCACCCTCACCCTCACCCTAACCCTACCCTAAACCTCACGCTAATCTGAACCTCACCCTAAACCTAACTCTAACCCTCCCCCTCATCCTAAAACTAAACCTCACCTTAATCCTCACCCTAAACCTCACCCTAAACCTAACGCTAACCCTATCCCTCACTCTCACCCTAAACCTCAACTTAACCCTTATCCTCACACTAACCCTAACCCTAACCCTCAGCGTAACCCTAACCCTAACCTTCACCTTGATCCTAACCCTCACCATCACCCTCAACCTCACCCTCAACCTAACCATCACTGTAACCCTTACACTCACCCTAAACTTCACCCTAACCCTAACCCTAATACTAACACTAAACCTGACTCTAACCCTCAACCAAAACCTATTCCTCACCCTAATGCCCACCCTACCCTTCAACTAACCCTAATTCTCACCTTCACCCTCACCCTAAACCTTAACCTCACCATAACCCTAACCATAACCACAACCCTCAGCCATACTCTCTTCCTAACCCTAACCCTAACACTCAAACTAAACCTAGCCCTAACCCAAAACCTAACCCTCACCCTGAACCTAACCCTCACCCTAACCTTCAGCCTCACATTAACCCTAACCCTAATCTTAAACCTAACCCTCACCATCACCCTAACTCTAACTCTAAAACTGAACCTGACCCTCACCCTAACACCAACACTCACCCTAACCCTAACCCTCATCCTCAACCTAAACCTAACACTCACCTTAAACCTAACCCTTACTCTAACGGTAACCCTAACCCTCACCCTCACTCTAAACCTCGCCCTAACCCTTACCCTCTCCGTAACCCTAAACCTAACCCTAATCCTCACACTAAGCCTTACCCTAACACTCACCCTGAAAGTAAACCTAAACCTCAACTTCACCCTAACCCTCACTGTCACCCTAACCCTCACACTAACACTAACCCTAACCCTATCCCTAATGCTAACACTAGCCCACAACCTCAACCTAACCCTAAACCTAACCCTAACCCTAACCCTCACACTCAACCTCAGCCTCAGCCGAACTCTAACCCTAACCCTAATCCAAACCCTAAACCTCACCCACACCCTCACCCTAAATCTAAACCTAACTCTAACCAAAACCCTCAGCCTAACCCTAACCCTCTCCCTAACCCTCACCCTAACCATAACCCTAATCCTAATCCTAACCCTCAACTTCACCCTAACCCTTACCATCGCATTACCCTAACCCTCACCCTAACCCTAACCCTCACTCTAACCCTAACCCTAACCCTCAGCCTAACACTCATCCTAAACTTATCCCTAAACCTCACATTAATCTTAAGCCTAAACCTAACCCTCACCTTCACCTTCAACATCACCATCACCCTCACCATAAACCTCAACCTCACTCTCACCCTAACCCTTACCATAACCCTAACCCTCACCCTAAACCTAACCCTTACTCTCACCCTCACCATCACCCTCACCCTAACATTCAAACTCACCCTCACACTAACACTAAACATAAACCTAACCCTCACCCTAAACCTAACTCTGACCCTCACCCTCACACTCACCCTAAGCCTAACCCAACACCTAAGCCTAATCCTAAACCTAACCATCACCCTCACCCTCACCCTAGAACTAAACCTCACACTAACCCTCACCCTAACCCTAACACTCACCCTAACCCTAACCCATACCCTCACCCTCAACCTCACCCTAAGCCTAAACTTAACCCTCACCCTAACCCTAACCCTAATCCTAAACCTAACCCTAATCCTCCCCTTCTCCTTAACCCTCACCCAAAACCTTAACCTCCACCGAACCCTAACCCTAGCTGTCAGCCTACACCTCATCCTAAGCCTAACCCTAACCCTAATCCTCACCCTAATCTTAACCCTAACCCTAACCCTATCCCTCACCATCACCCTAACCCTCACCCTCAGCCTCAACCTAAACCTCAGCGTAACCCTAAAACTAACCCTTATTCAAAACCTAACCCTCACCCTCACCCTAATTCTAATCCTAACCTTATCCAAAACTCTCACCCTAACCCTAAACCTGACCCTATGCCTAATCCTCACCCTAACCCTAACCTTAATCCTAAACATAACCCTCACCCTCACCCTAACCCTTACCCTCACCGTAACCCAAAGCCTTACCCTCAGCCTAACCCTCATCCTAAACCTAACCCTATCCCTAACCTTCACCCTCACCCTCAACCTCACCATCACCCTCACCCTAAACCTCATCCTCACCCCCACCCTAACACTAACCATAACCCTAATCCTCACCCTCACCCTATACCTTGCCCTCATGCTAACACTAAGCCTTACCTGAAACATAACCCTCACCCTAACTCTAACCGTATCCGTAAACCTCACCCTCACCCTGAACCTCATCGTCACCTTAACCCTCACTCTAACTCTAACTGCCACCCACACCCTAAAACTCACCCTAACTTGAACCCTCACCCTCACCCTAACCCTACCATAAACCTCATCCTAACCCTAACCCTCACCCTAAACCTAACTCTAAACCTCACCCTCATACTAACCATAGCCCTCACCTTAACCCTCACCCTAAACCTCACCCTAACCCTAACGCTTACCCTAACCCTCAGTCTCACCCTATCCCTCACCCTAACCCTAACCCTAACCCTCTTCCTAACCCTCACCCTAAGACTCACCCTCACCCTAAACATCACCTTAAACCTATCCCTCACCCTAACCCTAACCTTAATCCTCACATAACCCTAACCCTCACCTTAAAGGTCACCCTCACCCTAATCTTCACCCTAAACCTAACCCAAATCCTCTCCTAACCGATAACTTCACCCTCACCCTAACCCTCACCCTAACTCTCACCCTCACTCTAGCCCTCACTGTAAAACTAACCCTAACCCTAACCCTCACCCTCAACCACACCCCCACCTTCAGCCTAACAGTAACACTAAACCTAATCCTAAACCTAACCCTAAATCTCACCCTCACCCTCACCCTAACCCTAAACCTAAACCTAACCCTAATGCTAACACTTACCCTCAACCCCATCCTAACCCTAATCCTAACCCTAACCCTCACCATAAATCTAATGCTAACCATAAACCTAAACCTCACCCTAACGCTCACTCTAAACCTTACCTTCACCCTCAACCTCACCCTAACCTTCACCATAACCCTCAGCCTAAGCTTCACCCTAACATTACCCCTCAGCCTAAACCTCACCCTAAACCTAACCCTAACCCTAATCCTCACCCTATAGCTAACCCTAACCCTAACCCTCACCCTAACCCTTCCCCTCACCCTAACCCTAATGCTAACATTAACCCCCAACCTCACCCTAAACCTCGCCCTAAACCTAACCCTCACCTTAACTCTATCCCTCAACTTCACCCTAACTTTAGCCCTAACCTTAACCCTAATTCTCACACTAACACTAACCCTCACCCTAAACCTAAATGAACATTTCACCCTAACTCTAACTTTAACCTAACCCTAACCCTAACCCTAACCCACACCCTAACACTAACCCTCAACCTAATCCTCACCCTAAACCTAAGCCTAAGATTAACCCTCACATTACACTCACCCTTACCCTTACCCTCCCCCGAACCCTAAACCTAACCCTCAGCCTCACCCTCATCCTAAGCCTAACCCTAACCCTCACCCTAACCCTAAACCTAACCCTAAACCTCAAACTCACCGAAACACTCACCGTCACCCTAAGCCTCACTCTGAACCTAACCCTCACCTACACACTAACCCTCACCCTAACCAGAACCTGAACACTCACCCTAACCGTCACCCTCAACCTAAACATCACCTTAACCCTAACCCTCACCCTAACATTAACCATAATCCTCACCTCACCCTAACCGTAACACTAACCCTAACCCTAAACCTAACCCTCACCATAAACCTCACCCTAACACTCAGACTAACCCTAGCCCTCATTCTCAACCTAACCCTCACCCTAACTCTTACCCTCACCCTAAACCTAACCGTAACCCTAACCCTCACACTAAACTTAACCCTCACCGTAACAATAACGCTAAATCTACACCTCACCCTAACACTCACCCTCACCCTAATGCTAAACTTAACCCTAGACCTCAGCCTCACCTTAGCCCTCACCCTAACCCTAAACCTAAAACTAACCATAACCCTAAACCTAAACCTAATTCTCACCCTCACCCTCACCCTCACCATAACCCTCACCCTAACCCTAAACCTCACAGTCACCCTAACCCTACACATAACCCTAACCCTCAACCTAAACCTAACTCTGACCCTCACCCTCACCCTCACCCTAAGCCTAACCCTAAACCTAAGCCTAGTCCAAAACCTAAACCTCACCCTCATCCTCAACCTAAACCTATACCTCACCCTAACACTAACCCTAACCCTAGCCCTCACGCGAACCCTTACACTCACAGTCACTCTAACCCTCAACCTAACCCTAACCCTCACCCTAACCCTAACCCTAACGAAACCCTCAACCTCACCCCAACCCTCACCCTAACCCTCACGCTCAGCCTCACCCTAAGCCTAAACCTACACCTCAGCCTAATCCTAAACCTAACCCTCAACCTCAACCTAACCCTAAACCTAATCCTCACCTTAACCCTCAACCTAACCCTAACACTCACGCTCACCCTAACCCTCACCCTAAACATTACCCTCAGCCTAACCCTAACCCTAAAACTAACTGTAACCCTCACAGTCGCCCTAAGCCTAACCCGAATCCTAACCCTCACACTAATTCTCACCCTAACTCTAAGGCTATCCCTAAACCTCAACCTCTCCCTAAACCTCATCCTAACACTTACCCTCACCATAACCCTAACCCTAATCCTCACAGTAATAGTAACCCTCACCCTCACCATAACCCTCACCTTCACCCCAACCCTCACCCTAACCCTAACCTAACCCTCAGCCAAACCCTCTTCCTAACCCTAACCCTAACCCTCAACCTAACCCTTACCCTAACCCTCAACCTAACCGTAACCCTAACCCTAAACCTAACCTTCTCCCTAACCCCAAACGTCACCCTCACCCTCACCCTAACCCTAAACCTAACCCTAATCCTAACCCTAACCCTCACACTCACCCTCATTCTAACTCTAACCCTAACCCTAACCCTGACCCTCACCTTAACTCCAGCCCTATCCCTAACCTGAAACCTAACACTAACCCTCACCCTTACCCTAAACCTAACACTCACCCTAAACCTAACCCTAACCTAAAGGTATCCCTAACCCTCACCCGCACCCCAACCCTATACCTAACTCTAAACCTCACCCTAATCCTCACCCTAACCCTAACCCTAAACCTAACCCTCACCCTAAAGATCACCCTAAACCTCAACTTAACCCTAACACTCACCCTAACCCTAACCCTCACCCTTAAACTTACCCACACCCTAACACTAACCCTAAAACTAACTCTATCCCTCACCCTCACCCTAAGCCTAACCTGAGCTCTACCTCACCCTAACCCTAACAATATCCCAAAACCTAACCCTCACCCTAAACCACATCCTAACCTATACCCTCACCCTAACGCTCACCCTAACCCTCAATTTAACCATAAACCTCACCCTAAACCTAACCCTCACCCTAAACCTTACCCACACCATAACACTAACCATAACTCTAACTCTAACCCTCATCCTTACCCTAAGCCTAACCTTAACCCTAACCCTCACCCTAACCCTCAACCTAACTCTAACGCTATCCCTAAACCTCACCCTCATCCTAAAGCTATTCCTAACCCTTATTCTCACCATAACAGTAACCCTAACCCTAACCCTAATCCTCGCTGCAACCCTAACCCTCACACTCACCGTAACCCTCACCGTCACCTTAACCCTCACCCTAACACTAAGCATCACCCACACCGTAAAACTCACCCTCACCCAAATCCTCACACTCAACCTAACCTTATCCTAAACCTCATCCTAACCCTAAACCTCACCCTAATTCTAACTCTAACCCTCACCCACATACTAACCTTAACCCTCACCTAAACCCTCACCCTAACCCTCACTCTAATGCTAATGCTAACCCTAACCCTCACTCTCACCCTAAGCCTTACCCTAACCCTTATCCTCACAGGAACCCTAACCCGCACATCAAAGCTAACCCTCACCCTAACCCTAACCCTACCCCTCACCCTACCCCTCATCCTAACATTGAACCTAACACTCACCCTAACAATAACCCTAACCCTCACCTTCAACCTAACCCTCACCTACATCCTAATCCTCACCCTCAGCCTAACCCTAAACCTAACCCTAAACCTAACCCTCAACCTAATCCTAAACCTCACCCTCACCCTCAACCTCACCTTCAGCCTAACCCTAACCCTAACCCTAATCGTAACCCTAACCCTCACACTCACACTCACACTCACCATAACTCTAAACCTAATCCTAAAACTGACTTTCACACTAACCCCTAACCTATCCCTAACCCTAAACGTAATCCTCACCCTAACCCTAACCCTAATGCTATCCCTAACCCTCACCCGAACCCTCACTCGAAACCTTATCCTCACCCTAAACGTCACCCTAACCCTAACCCTAACCCTAAGACTAACACTAAACCTCTCCCTAACCCTCACCCTAACACTAAACCTAAACCTAACTCTCACCCTAACATCCACCCTAACTCTCAAACTAAACCTAAACCTCACCTTCACCCTAACTCTCCCCCTAAAGCTTACCCTCACCCTAACGCTAAACCTAACCTTAACTCTAACCCTCACCCTCACCCTAAGTGTAACCTGAATCCTAACTCTCACCCTAACCCTCACACAAACTCTAACGCTGTCCCTAAACCTCACTCTCACCCTCAACCTCATTCTAACCCTTACCCTCACCATAAACCTAACAGTAACCCTAAAGCTAATCCTCACCACAACCCAAACCCTCACCTTCACCTTAACCATCACCGTCACGCACACCCTAAAACTCACCCTCACCTGAACCCTCACCGTCACCATAACCTTACCCTAAACCTCAAAAAACCTAACCCTCACCCTAAACCTAAATCTAACCCTCATCCTCATACTAACTCTAACCCTCACCTTAACCCTCACCCTAACCCTAACCCTAACCCTAACGCTAACCCTAACCCTCAATCTCACCCTAACCCTCAACCTAACCCTTATCCTCACACTAACCCTAACCCTAACCCTAACCTCACATTAACCGTAAACCTCACCCTAACCCTAACATTACCCTTCACACTACCCGTCAGCCTAACCCTAACCCTAACCCTCACCCTAACCCTCACCCTAACCCTCACCTTCACCCTAACCATCACCATCACCCTACCCTCACGCTAACACGACCCCTAACCTACACCCTCACCCTCACCATCACCATCACCCTCACCCTAACACCCATCCTCACCCTAAACATCCCCCTAACCCTAACCCTCACCCTACCCCTAAACCTCACCCTAACCTTCACCCTCACACTCACCCTAAGCCTAACCCTACACCTAAGCCTAATCCTAAACCTAACCCTCACCCTCAACTTCACCCTAAACCTAATCCTCACCCTAACCCTAAACCTAACCATAACCCTCACCCTCACCCTAACCCTCACCCTAAACCTTAGCCTCAGCCTAACCCTACCCCTAACCCTAACTGTAACCCTCACAGTCACCCTAAGCCTAAGCCGAATCCTAACCCTCACACTAACCCTCTCCCTAAATCTAAAGCTATCCCTAAACCTCACCATTACCCAAAACCTCATCCTAACCCTTACCCTCACCATAACCCTAACTCTAAACTTAAAACTAATCCTCACCATAATCTTAACCCTAATCCTCACAGTAATCCTAACCCTCACCCTCACCCTAACCCTCATGGTCACCTTAACCCTCACCCTAGCCATGACCATCATGGCCACTCTAAAACTCACCCTCACTAGTACCCTCACCCTCACCCTAACCCTACCCTAAACCTCACCCTAACCCTAACCCTCACCCTAAACCTAACTCTAACCCTCACTCTCATACTAAAAGTAAACCTCACCTTAACCCACACCCTAAACCTCACCCTACCCCTTTTGCTCACACTAACTCTAACCCTAACCTTACCCTCACATTAACCCTAACACTTACCCTAACCCTAAACCTACCCCTCACCCTACCCCTCACCTTCACCCATCACTAACCCTCTCCCAAAACCTAACCTAACCCTCACCTTGACCCTAACCCTCACCATCACCCTCACCCTCACCCTCACCCTCACCCTCAACCTAACCATCACTCTAACCGTTACCCTCACCCTAAAACTCACTCTAACCCTAACACTAACACTAACACTAATCCTCACTCTAACCCTCACCCTAACCCTCAACCTAAACCTAACCCTCACCCTAATGCTCACCCTAACACTCAACCAAACCCTAATCCTCACCCTCACCCTCACCCTAACCCTCACCCTAAGCCTTACACTCACCAGAACCCTAAACATAACCCCAACCCTCAGCCAAACCCTCTTCCTAAACCTAACCCAAAGACTCAAATAACCCTAACCCTAAACCTAAACCTAAGCCTCACCCTAACCCTCAGCCTAACATTAACACTAACCCTAATCTTAACCCTAACCCTCAGAATCACCCTAACTCTAACACTAACCCTGACCCTCACCCTAACCGCAACCCTCACCCTAACCCTAAACCTCACCCTCACCCTAACCCTAACACTCACCTTAAAACTCACCCTTACTCTAACACTAACCCTAACCCTCAAACTCACCCTAAACCTCACCCTAACCCTTACCCTCTACATAACCCTAAACCTAACCCTTATCCTCACACTAACCCTCACCCTAACACTCACCCTAAAAGTAACCCTAACCCTCAGCTTCATCCTAACCCTCACGGTCACCCTAACCCTCAACCTAAACCTAACCCTCACCTACACCCTAACCCTCACCCTAACCCTCACCCTCACCCACAACCTAAACACACCCTAACCCTAAACCTCATCCTAATCCTAACCCTAAACCTCACCATAAACATAACCCTCATCTTAGACCTCACCATCACCCTAATCCTCACACTACACGTAATCCTAAACCTTTCCTAACTGAAACCATCACCCTCACCCTAACCTTCAAGCTAATCCTCACGCTCACCCTAACCCTCACCCTAAAACTAACCCTAACTATAACCCTCACACACAACCTCACCCCCACGCTCAGCCTAAGCCTAACCCTAACCCTAATCCTAGTCCTAATCCTAATCCTCACCCTCACCTCACCCTAACCCTAACCCTAATGCTAACACTAGCCCTCAACCTTATCCTAACCCTAAACCTAACCCTAATGCTCACCCTCAAACTCAACCTAAGCCTCAGCCGAACCCAAACCCTTTCCCTAACCCAAAACCAAAACCTCACCCTCACCCTAACCCTAACTCTAAACCTAAATCTAACCAAAACCCTCACCCTAAACCTATCCCTAACCCTAACCTTCACCCTAACCCTAACCCTAATCCTAATCCTAACCCTCATCCTCAGCCTAACCCTTACCCTCACCTTACCCTCACCCTCACCCTAACCCTTATCCTCCCCCAAACCCTAACCCTAACCTCAGCCTAACACTCATCCTAACCCTAACCCTAACCCTAACCCTCACCCTAAACTTAACCCTAACCCTAACCCTAATCCTCACACTAACCCTAACCCTCACCCTAAACTTAACCGTACATGTCACCCTAACCCTAACTTTAACCTAACCCTAACACTAACTCTCACCCTAACCCTAACCCTAACCCTAAACCTCAAACTCACCCTCAACCTCACCGTCACCCTAACCTTCACTCTCACCCTCACCCTCACCCTAGCTCTTACCCTCACCCTAACCCTAACCTTAACTGTAACCCTCACACTAAACCTAACCTTCACCCTAAAACTCACCCTAACCCTAAACCTCACCCTAATCCAAAACTTAACACTAGACATCACCCTCACCCTAGCCCTCACCCTAACCCTAAACCTAAAACTTATCATAACCATAACCCTAAACCTAACTCTCACCCTCACCCTCACCCTCACCATCACCCTCACCCTAACCCTCCCCCTCCCCCTCCCCCTCCCCCTAACCCTACCCCTCAGCCTAACCCTCAGCCGAACCATAACCCTAACCCTAATACAAACCCTAACCCTCACCCTCACCCTCACCCTAAAACTAAAGCTAAACCTAACCCTAAACCTCACCCTAACCCTAACCCTATCCATAACCCTCACCCTAACCCTAACCCTAATCCTAAACCTAATCTTCACCCTCACCCTCACCATAACCCCTACACTCACCCAAAACCTAACCCTAAACCTAGCCCTCACCCTAACACTTACCCTCAAGCTCTTCCTAACCCTAATCCTCAACCTCACCCTAAACTGCACCCTAAGCTATACCCTCACCCTAACTCTAATCTAACCCTTACTCTAACTCTCACCTTAACCCAAAACCTATCCCTAACACTCTTCCTAACCCTAACCCTCACACTAACCCTAACCCTAACTCTCACCCTCACCCTATCGCTAACCCTAACCCTCACCCTCACCCTAAACCTCACCCTAACCTTACCCTCAACATATCCCTATCCCAAACCCTAACCGTAATCCTCACACTAACCCTAATCCTAACCCTCACGCTAACACTCACCCTAACCATAGTCCTCACCCTCACCCTAACACTTACTGTCATCTTAACCCTCACCCTAACCCTAACCGTCACCCACACCAAAACCCTCAACTTCACCCGAACCCTCAACCGAACCCTCAAACTAACCCTAACCCTAACCCTAACACTCAAAAAACCCTAACCCTCACACTAATTCTAACGCTAACCCAAACCCTCACTCTCACCCTGAACCTAAACCTAACCCTTATCCTCACACTAACCCTGCCCCTCACCATAATCCTCAACTTAACCCTAACCCTAACCCTCACCTTAACCCTAACCCTAGTCCTCACCCTCACTATAACCTTCACCCTAATGCTCACCGTCACCCTAACCCTCACCCTAACCCTAACCCTCACACTAACCCTAACCCTCACCCTCAACGGATCCTTCACCCTAAGCCTAACCATAACCCTAACCCTCACCCTAATTCTAACGTTAAAACTCACCCTCACAGTAATCCTCACACTAACCCTAACCCTAACCCTTTCTTAACCAAAACCCTCACCCTCACCCTAATCCTCACCCTACCCCTCACACTGACCCTCGCCCTCACTCTAAACCTAACTCTTTTCCTAACCCTCATTCGAACCCTCACTCTCACTCTCAGCCTAACACTTACGCTAACCCTAATCCTAACCCACACCCTCACCCTAAACATAACCCTAACCCTAAACCTCACCCTAACCCTAAACCTAACCAGAATGCTAACCCTAAACCTCACACTCACCCTAACCCCAACCATAATGCTAACCCTCAACCTAACCCTAACCCTAACCCTAATGCTAACCCTAAAGGAAACCCTCACACTAACCCTCACGCTAACACTTAACCTCAACCTCACCCTCACACTCATCCTAACCCTAACCCTAACCCTAACCCTAACCCTCACCCTAACTCTCACACTAACCCTAACTCTAAACCTACCCCTCAGCCTAAACCTCACCCTAAACGTAACCCTAAACATAATCCTCACCTGATCCCTAAACCTAACCCAAACCTCACCCTAACCTTCACACTCACCCTAACAATAATGCTCAACCTTACCCTAATCTTCGCCCTAACCCTTACCCTAACCATAACCCTATACCTCACCCTTACCCTAACCCTCATGCTAAACCTTACACTCACCCTAAACCTCACCCTAAATTTTACCCTAACCCTCACGCTAACCCTAACCCTCACTCTCACCCTAACCCTCACCCTAACCCTTATACTCACACTAACCCTAATCCTAACCCTAACCCAAACCTCACACTAAGCCTAACACTCACCCTAACCCTAACCCTACCACTCACCCTAACCTCACCTTAACCCTAACTCTAAAGTTCACCCTAACCCTAACCCTAACCCTATCCCCATCCTTCACCCTAAACCTCACCCTAATCTGAACCCTATCCTTAATCCTGAAGCTAATGCTACCCCTAACCCGAACCCACACCATTACCCTAACCCTCACAGACACCGTCTCACCCTTACCATCATCCTCACACGAACCCTCAACCTCACCCTAAACCTCACACTCACCCTTATCCTAAAAATAATCCAAACCCTCACACTAACCCTAACCCTCACCATCACCCTCAGCCTCACCCTAAGCCTAACCCTAGCCCTAAACCTAATCCTAAACCTAAACCTCACACTCACCCTCATCCTAACACTAACCCTAACCCTAACCCTAACAATAGTCCTTACCCTCACCCTCACATTCACCCTTACCCTATCCCTAACCCTAACCTTAACCATAACCCTCATGCTCACCCTAACCCTAACTCTAACCTAACCATCACCCTAACCCTCACACTAACACTTACGATAATCCTAACCCTCACTCTCACCTTAACCCTCACCCTAATACTTACCCTCACCCTAACCCTAACCCTAGCCCTCACAGTAAACCTAACCCTCACCTCAACTCTAACCCTAAACCTAACCCTAATCCTAAATGTAACCCTCACCCTAAGCCTAACCCGAGCCCTCACCTTGACCCTAACTCTCACCCTCAAACTAAACATCACACTAACCCTAACCCTCACCCTGAACCTAACCCTAACCCTAACCTAAACCTAACCCTCATCCTAACCCTAACCCTAACCCTCATCTTCACCCTAGCTCTCATGCTAATCGTAATCCTAACAATAAACATAAACCTAACCCTAAAGGTCACGCTAACCGTAACGCTAACACTCACACTCACCCAAACCCTAACCTTAACACTTACCCTCACCCTCACCCTCACCCTAAGCCTTATCCTAAGCCTCACCCTCACCCTAACACTTACCCTCATCCTAACCGTAACCCTAACCGTAACCCTCACCCTAACCCTAACCCTAACAATAACCGTAACCCTCACAGTAAACCTAAGCCTCAGCCTAACCCTAACCCTCACCCTAACCCTAAAACTGACCCTAACTGTAAGCCTCACCCTCACCCTCAACCTCAACCTAACCTTCACCCTCATCCTCACCCTAACCCTCACCCTCACCGTAAACATCACCCTAACCCTAACCATCACCCTAACCCTAACCCTAACCCTAACCCTCACCCTAAACTTACCCTAACCCTAACGATAATTCTAACCCTCACCCTCAACCTTAACCTCACCCTAACCCTTATCCTCACACTAACCCTAAACCTAACCCTCAACCTAACCCTCACACTAACCCTAACCCTCCCGCTAACCCTAACAATACCCCTCACCCTAACCCTAACACTCACCCTAAACCCAACCCTAAACCTCACCGTTACACTAACCCTCACCGTCACCCTAACACTCAACCAAATCCTAACCTTAACCCACACCCTAACCCTAACACTCACACTAACCCTAAACCCCAACCTAGTCCTCAACCTAAAAATAACGCTAACCCTTACCTAAAAGAAACCCTCACCGTCACCTTCACCCTATCCCTCACCCTCACCTTAAACCTAAGCCTCAACCTAAGCCTCAACCTAACCCTCCCCCTATCCCTAACGCTAACCCTAACCCTCATCCTCACCCTAACCCTCAACCTAACCCTATCCCTACACCTCACAATAACTCTCACCATAACCCTATCCCTAACCCTAACCCTCCACCTAACCTTAAACCTTAACGTAACCCTCAAGCACACCCTAACCTTCACCTCACCCGAACCCTCACACTAACCCTAACACCCTCACCCTCACCCTCAACCTAACCCTAACCCTCACCCTGACCCTCACCCTAAATCTAACCCTAACCCTAACCCTCATCATAACCCTTACCCTAAACCTAAACCTCACCCTAAACCTAACACTCACCCTAAACCTAACACTCACACTAACACTAACCCTAACCCTCACCCTCACCCTAACCCTCACCCTAACCCTAACCATAATCTTGACAATAACCATCACCCTCACCCTAAACCTAACCCTAAAACTAACACTCAGACTAACCCTCTTCCTAACCCTAACGCTAACCCTAACACTCATCTTCATCCTAAACCTCACCCTAACACTTTCCCTCACCATAAACCTAACCCTAAAACTTACCCTAATCCTCACCCTAACCCTAAACCTCGCCTACACCCTAACCCTCACCATCACACGAACCCTCATCCTCACCCTAACACTCACACTAACCATAACCATAAAGCTAAGCCTAAACCTAACCCTCAACCTCACCCTCACACTAACCCAACCATAAACCTAACCATCACCCTCACCCTCACCCTAACACTCACCCTTACCATAAACATCACCCTAACCCTAACCATCACCCTAAACCTAACCCTAAACCTCACCCTACACCTCACCCTCACCCTAACTCTCACCCTAACCCTTATCCTCACACTAACCCTAATGCTCACCATATAAGTAACCTTAACCCTAACGCTCACCCTAAACCTCACCCTCACCCTAACTCTAATGCTAACCATAACTCTCACCCTCACCCTAACCCTTACCCTATCCCTTACACTCACCCTACCCCTCACCCTCACCCTAACCCTCACCATTACCCTTACCCTCACACTAACCCTATCCCTAACCCTAACCATAACCCTAACCTGCAAACAAAACCTAATCCTAACCCTAATGCTCACCCTTACCTTCACCCTCATGCTCACCCTAATCCTTACCCTAACCCTAATCTTAACACTAACCCTCACCCTCACCCTAACCCTAACCCTAACCCTAATACTCACCCTAACCCTCATCCTAACCCTAACGCTAACCCTAACCCTCATCTTCACCCTAAACTTCACCCTAAATCTTCCCCTCACCATAACCGTAACCCTAACCCTTATCCTAATCCTCACCCTATCCCTAACCATCACCTACACCCAACCCTCACCATCACCCGAAAACGCATCCTCAACCTTACACTCACACTAACCATAACCATAACGCTAATCCAAAACCTAACCTTCACCCTCAACCTCACACTAACCCTAAACCCAACCCTCACCCTCACCCTCACCCTAACACTCACCCTTACCATAAACATCACCGTAACCCTAGCCCTCATCCTAATCCTAACCCTAACCCTCACCCTAAACATAACTCTCACCCTAACACTCACCCTATCCCTAACGCTAACGCTACACCTCACCCTCACCCTAAAACCTCACCCTAACCCTTAGCCTCACACTAACCCTAAAGCTCACCCTATCCCTCAGCCCAACCCTATCGCTCACCCTAACCCTCAACCTCACCCTAACTCTAATGCTAACCCTAACTCTCACCCTCACCCTAACCCTCACCCAAACACTTACACTCACCCTAACGCTAACCCTCACCCTCAGCCTCAACCTTACCCTAACCCTTACCCTCACCCTAACCCCAAACTAAACCTAATCCTAACGCTAACATTAACCCTAACCCTAACCCTAAACCTCACCTTAAACCTAACCCTCACCCTCACCCTAACCCTCACCCTTACCCTGACCGTCACACTAACCTTATCCCTAACACTAACCCTAAACCTATCTCTCACCAGAACACTCACCCTCACCCTAACCCTCACACTCACAGTAAACATCACTGTAACCCTAACACTCGCCCTATACCTAACCCTAACCCTCACCTTAACCCTAACCCTAATTGTAACCCTAACCCTCACACTAACCCTAACCCTAATCCTCACCCTCACACTCACCCTAACCCTCACCCTCACGATCACCCTAATCCTAACCCAAACCCTCACCTTAACCCACACCCTCACCCTAATCCTCACCCAAACCCTAAACCTAAACCTTACCTAACTGAAATCTTCACCCTCAACCTCACCCCCTAAACCTCACCCTCACCCTAGCCCTCACCTTAACAGGAACCTTAACCCTAACCCTAACCCTAACCCTCACCCTCAACCTAACAATACCACTCATCCTAACCCTATCCTTAAACCTAATGCTAACCCTAAATCTCACATCCTAACCCTCACCATAACCGTTACCATCATGCTAACCCTAACCCTAACCCTAACCCTCACACTAACCCTAACGTTAACCTTCAGCCTAAACCTCAGCCTAAACCTAAACTTAACCCTAATCTTCACCCTATCCTTAAGCTTAACCCAAACACTCACCCTAACCCTCACCCTAACCCTCAACCTAAACCTTACCGTCACCCTAACCCTAACCCTCAACATCACCCTAACCCTCACCCTCACACTTAACCGTACCCTAAACCTCACCCTACCCCTACCCCTACCACTCTCCCTAACCCTCCCAACCCTAACACTAACCCTAATCCTAACCCACCCCTAAACCTAACCCTATCCCGAACCTTCACCCGAACCCGAACCCTCATCTTCAACCTAACCCGCACCCTCACCCTGAACATCACCTAAACCCTAGCACTCACCCTAACCCTCACACTAACCCTAAACATCATCCTCATCCTAACCTCACCTTAACCCATGTCCTCATCCTAACACTAACCCTACACCTAACCATAACCATAACCTTCACACTAACCTTAACCCTTACCCTAACCCTAACATTAACCCTAACCATAAGCTTCACCCTCACACTGAACTTCACCCTCAGCCCAACCCAATCCCTAACCCTGTTCCTAATCCTAACCCTCACCCTCACCTTCACCAAAAATCTAACACTAACCCTCACCCTCACCCTCACCCTCACCCTAACCCTAACCCTCATCCTCACACTAAACATCACCGAAAACCTAACCCTCACCCTAACCCTGAAACTTACCTAACCGAAACCCTCACCCTCACCCTAACACTCACCTTCACCCTAGCCCTCACCCTAACCCTAACCCTAACCCTCACCCTCAACCTCCACATCCCCACCTAAATCTAACTCTAATCCGAACCCTAAACTTCAACCCCACACTCACCCTAACCTTAACCCTAACACTAATGCTAACCCTCACACTCACCCTCACCCTAACCATAATCCTAACAATAACCCTAACCGTAACCCTAAAATTCACCCTAACCCTAATCTTAACCCAAACCCTCAACCTCACTCTCATCATCACACTAACCCACACACTAAGCCTAACCCTCCCGCTAACCCTAACCCTAACCCTCACACTTACTTTCACCCTCACCCTCAGACTAACACTAACCCTAAACTTAATCCTAACCCTAACCTTCACCCTCACCCTAACCATAACGGTAACACTCACCCTCAACCTCACCCTCACCTGCACCCCCAATGTAACCCTCACGATCACCCTCCCCCTCACACTAACCCTTAACCTCACACTAAACCATCAACCTACCCCTAACGATCACCCTCAACCTTACCCTCACCCTCACCGAAACCCTAACCCTAACCCTCATCCTAACGCTAACCCTAACCCTTACCCTCACCCTATCCCTCACTCTCACCCAAACCCTAACCTAACACTCACCCTAACCCTATCCCGACACCTCACCCTAACACTCCCCCTAACCCTAACCCTAACCCTAACCCTCACCCTAAGCCTAACCCTAAACCTAAACTTCACCCTCTCACTAACACTCAATGTCACCCTAAACCTCACCCTAAACCTAACCCGCAAGCACAGCCTAACACTCACATTTACCTGAACCCTAACCCTCACCCGAACACTCACCCTCACCCTAACAATAACCCTCACAATAAACATAACCCTAACCCTGTCTCTCACCCTAACACTAACACTAACCCTCACCCTAACCCTAACCCTCAACCTAACCCTAACCTAACCCTAACCCTCACCCTAAACCTAACCCTCACCCTAACACTTACCCTCACACTAAAAATAAACCTAACACTCATCCTCACCCTAACCCTAAAACTAATGCTAACCCTAAACCTCACCCTCACACTAACCCTCACCCTAACACTTACCCTCACCCTAACCCTAACCCTAACCCTCACACTAAACCTAAAACTCACCCTAATCCTAACCCTAAACCTCACACTATACTTTACTCTCAGCCTAACCCTATCCAAACCCCTCAGCCTAAACCTCACCCTAAACCTAAACCTAAGCTTAATCCACACCCTATCCCAAACCTTAACCATAACCTTCACCATAACACACATCCACACCCTAGCCCTAATGCCAAACCTAACCCTCAACCTAACCCTAAACCTACCCTCAGACTAAGCCTCACCCTACCACTTACCCACACTCTAACTGTCACCTTAACCACAAACCTAAGCCTCACCCTAAACCTCACCCTAACCCTAACCCTAAACCTCAGCCTAACCCTCATCCTAACACTCACCCTAACCCTCACCCTAACCCAAACCCTCACCCTCACCCTAACCCTCAACCTAAACTTTACCCTCAACCTAACGCAAACTCTAACCCTAAACCTAACTCTCACACTAACCCTAACCCTAACCCTCAGCCTAACCCTTATCCTAAGCCTAATTCTAACCCTAACCCCAACCCACACCATAACCATAACCCTAACCCTAACCCTAACCCTCACACTAGCCCTAACACTAACCCTCAGCCTAACCCTCATCCTAACCATAATCCTAACCCTAACCCTCACCATCACCCTAGCCCTAACACTATTCCAAACCCTGAACCTAACCCTAACCCTCACCCTCACACTAACCCTCACCCTAAACCTAACCCTAACTCTCACCTGAACACTCACCCTCACCCTAACCCACATCATATCACCAAAAATTACCCTAACACTAACCCTCACCCTAACCCTAAACTGAACCCTCACCCTAACCGTACCCTCACCGTAACCCTAACCCTCACACTAAATCTTACACTAACCCTCACACTCACCCTCACTCTCAACCTATACCTAACCCTAACCCTCATCCTAACACTAACCCTCACCCTCACCCTCATCCTAACCCTAACCCTAACCCACACCCTCATCCTAATCCTCACCCTAAACCTAACCCTAAACCTTACCTAACCGAAAACCTCACGCTCAACCTCACTCTCACCCTAACCCTCACCCTCACAATAGCCCTCACCCTAACCCTAACCCTAAGCCTCACCCTCACCCTCAACCTAACCCTAATCCTAACCCTAAACCTCATCCTAACTCTAAACCTAAACCTAATGCTAACCCTAAAACTCACACTCACCCTAACCCTCAACCTAACCCTTACCGTCACCCTAACCCTAGCCCTAACCCTCACAATAAACCTAACCTCAAACTAACTCTTACGCTACCCCTCAGCCTAACCCTCACCCTCAACCTAACCCTAACCCTAATCTTTCCCCTATCCTACCCATAACCCAAACACTCACCCTCACCCTCACCCTCACCCTAAACCTAATGCTAACCCTAACCTTCAACCTCACCCTAAACCTTACCCTAACCCTTACCCTCACCCTAACCCTAACCCTCAACCTCAAACTAACCCTCAACCTAACAATTACCCATAACCTAACCCTGACCTTAACCCTAACGCTAAACCTCACCCTAACCTTAACCTAACCCTAAACCTCACCCTCACCCTAACCCTCACCCTGACCTTTACCCTCAACCTAAACCTAACCCTAACCATTACCCTAACCTTCAAACTAACCCAAAACCTAAACCTCATCCTCAACCTAATCCTAACCCTAACCCTCACCCTCACCCTGCCCTAACCCTAACCCTGACCCTAACCCTAACACACACCCTCAACCTCTCCATCAACCTCAGCCTAATCCTAATCCTAACCCTAACGCTAAACCTCACCCTCACACTCACCCTAACTCTAATGCTAAACCTAACCTTAAAACTCACCCAAACCCTCACCCTATCCCTAACCTATTCCTAACCCTCACCCTAACCCTAACCCTCACCCTCACCCTAACCGTAAACCAAATCCTAACCCTCACCCGAAACCTCACCCTAACCCTAACACTAACCCTAACCCTCATCCTCACACTAAACCACACCCTAACCCTTACTCTCACTATAACCCTAACCCCAACCGTAATCCTCACCTTAACCCTAACCCTCAACCATACTCTAACTCTCAACCTCACCCTCACCCTCACACTCACCCTAACATTCTCCCGATCCCTAATCCTAACCCTAACCCTAATCCTAAACCTAACCCTGAGCCTCAAACTCACCCTAAACCTAACCCTAACACTAATCCTCACCTTCACCCACACCCAAACTGTCACACTCACCCTAAAATTCACCCTAACCCTAACCCTACCCCTCTCCCTAACCCTAACCCTAACCCTCAACCTAACCCTAACCCTACATCTAACCCTCACCCTCACAATGAACCTAAACCTAACGATAACACTCACCCTAACCCTAATCCACACCCACACCCTATACCTCAGCCTCACCCTCACCCTCACCATCACCCGAACCCTCATCCTCTCCCTAACCCTCAACCTCACCCTAAACATCACCCAAACCCTAACCCTCACCCTAATGGTAACCCTAACCCTAACCCTCACCCTAACACTCACCCTAACCCTTACCCTCACCCTATCCCTAATCATAACCCTAAACATAATAATCACACTAATCATAACCCTCACTCTAACCCTAATCCAAACCCTAACCCTACCCTTCACCGTCACCCTGACCCTCATCCTCAGCCTAACCATAACCCTAACACTATTCCTAATTCTAAATCTCACCCTCAACCTCACCCTAAACCTAACCCTAAACCTCAGCCTCACCCTGACCCTCAACCTAACAATCACCCTCACCCTCACACTAACCATCAACATCACCCTAAACATCACCCTAACCCTAAGCCTCACCCTAACCCTGACCCTAACCCTCACCGTAAAGATAACCCTCACCCTAACACTCACCCTAACCATAAAGCTAACACAAAGCCTCACCTTCACCCTAACCCTCACCCTAAAACTTATCCTCACACTAACCCTAAGCCTCACCCTAACCCTATCCCGGCACCTCACCCTAACTCTCCCCCTAACCCTATACCTAACCCTCACCCTAACCCTTACCCTAAAACTAACCCTCACCCTAAACTTAACCCTCACCCTAACACTATCCCTCACACTAAAATTAACCCTAACACTCAACCTCACCCTCAACCGCACCCTCACCCTAATACTAACCATAGGCCTAACCATAATCCTTACTCTAATCCATCCTAAACCTAACACTAACCCTCACCCAAACCCTAAACCTAACACTCACATTCACCCTAACCCTCACCCTAACCCTTACACTCAACCTAACTCTATCCCTAACTCTAAACCTAAACCTAACTCTCACCCGAAAACTCAAGTTCACCCTAACCCTCACCCTCACACCAAAAATCACCCTAAACCTAACCGTCACCCTCACCTTAACCCTAACCATAACCCTCACCCTAAACCTAACCCTCACAATAACCCTCACCCTCACCCTATCCCTAATCCTAAACCTAACCCTCATCCTAACACTAACCGTAACCTAATGCTAACCCTAAACCTCACCCTCACACTAACCCTCAACCTAACACTTACCCTCACCCTAACCCTAACCCTCACCCTCAACCTAACCCTCACCCTAACCCTAATGCTAACACTCACCCTAACTTTAACCCTAATCCTAAACCTGACACTCATCCTAACTCTCACCCTGAACTTTACCCTCACCGTAACCCTTATCCTAACCCTAAAACTAACCTTACACTAACCCTAACCCTAACCCTAACACTCAACCGAACCCTCATCATAACCCTAATCCTAACCCTAACCCACACCATCACCATGCCCTATCCCTAACCCTAACCCTAACAGTAAACCACACTCTCACCCTACCCATCACCCTCAGCATTACCCTAATCCTAACCCTAATCCTAACCCTGACCCTCAACCTCACCCTAACTCTAATGCTAAACCTAACCATAACACTCGCCCACAGCCTCACCCTAACCTTAACCCTATGCCTATCCCTCACCCTAACCCTAAACCTCACCCTATACCTCACCCTCACCCTAACCCTAAACTAAACCCTAACAATCACACTAACCCTAACACTAACCCTAACCCTCATCCTCACCCCAAAGCTCACCCTAACCCTTACTATCACCATAACCCTAAGCCTAACCCTAACCCTCACCCACACCTGAACTCTCAACCTCACCCTCACCCTCACACTCACCCTAACACGCTCCCTAACCCTAACCCTGACCCTAATCCTAAACCTAACCCTCACCCTCAATCTCACCCTAAGCCTAACCCTAACCCTAACCCTTACCCTCACCCTCACCCTAACCCTCACACTCACCCTAAAACTCACCCTAAACTTAAACCTACCCCTCTCCCACACCCTAACCCTAACCCTCACCCACACCCTAACACTCAACCTCAAGTGAACCGTCACCCGAACCCGAACCCTCATCCTCACCCTAACCCTCAATCTTAACCTAAACATCACCGAAACCCTAACCCTCACACTAACACTCACCCTAATGCTTACCCTCACACTATCCCTAATCGTAACCCTAACAAAAACCCTCACACTAACCTTAACCCTCACTCTAAGTCTAATCCTAACCCTAACCCTAACCTTCACCCTCACCCTCACCCTCACCCTCAGCCTAACCCTAACCCTAACACTATAACTAATTCTAACTCTTACCCTCATCCTCACCCTAAACCTAATCCTAACCCACACCCTCACCCCTACCCTCACCCTAAGCCTCACCCTCACCCTCACACTAACCATCAACCTCACCCTAAACATCACCCTAACCCTAACCCTCACCCTAAGCTTAACCCTAACCCTCACCAGAACGCTAATCCTCACCCTAAACCTTATACTCACACTATCCCTATACCTAAGCCTAACCCTCACACTAACCATGACACGAAACCCAACCCTATAACGACACCTCACTTTATTCTCACCATAACCCTAACCCTAACCCTAACCCTCACCCTAATCCTAACTCTAAACTTAACCCATACCCTCAACCTAAACCGCACCGTCACCCTAACCCGCACCATAAACCTAACCCTCAACCAAACCCAAACCCTCACCCTCACCCGAAACTAACCCTCATATGAACACTCACCCTCACCCAACCCTCAACCTCACAATAAATATAAACCTAACCCTAACTCTCACCCTAACCCTAACCCTTACCCGAAACCTAACCATCAAACTAATACTAACCCTCACCCTGACCCTCACCCTAACCCTCACACTAATCCTAACCTCACCCTAACCCTTACACTAACCCTATTCCTAACCCTCACCCTCACCCTCACCCTAACCATATCCCTCATCCTAACCTCATCCTCATCCTAACCCTCACCCTAAACCTTACCCTCAACCTGACCCAGACCCTAACCCTCACACTAAAACTAAAACTCACCCTAAACCTAACCCTAACCCTCACACTAAACCTAACCTTCACCCTAACCATAACATTACCCCTCAGCCTAACCCTAAACCTAAACCTAACCCTAACCCTTATCCTCACCCTATCCCTAACCATAACACTAACCCTCACCCAACCCCTCACCCTCAACCTAACCCTCATGCTAACCCTAACCCTCACCCTCACAATAAACCTCACCATAACCCTTATCCTAACCCAAAACCTAACCCTAACCTTCAAACTAACACAAACCCTAACCTTAACGCTAACCCTCACACTATCCCTAACCCTAACCCTCAGCCTAACCCTCACCCTCACCCTAAACCTAACCCTAAAACTCACCCTCACCCTCACCCTCACCCTAACCCTAACCCTTACCCGCACCATAACCCTAACCCTAACCCTCAACCTAATGCTCACCCTACCCCTAACCCTCACCCTCCCACCAAAAACTAATCCTAATACTAACCCTCACCCTAAACCTTATCCTCACCCAGACCCCAACCCTCTCCCTCACCCGAACCCCCACCCTTTCCCGAACACTCATCCTCACCCTAACTCTCACCCTCAACGTAAACATCACCCAAACACTAACAATTACCCTAAACCTAAACCTAACCATCACCCTAACCATAATCCTCTACCTAACTCTCAACTTCACGCTAATCCTCACCATAACCCTAACCCTTAAGCTAAAAGATTGCCTCACCCTAACCCTCACACTAATCTTCACCCTCACCCTAGCCCTCAACCTAAACCTATGCCTAACCCCAATCCTTACCCTCACCCTTGACCTCACCCTAACTCACACTAACCGTAACACTCACCCTAACCCTAAACCTAAACCTAACCCTAAACTTCAGGGTCATCCTGACCCTTTCCCTCAGCCTAACCCTAACCCTAACCCTATTCCTAATCGTAACCCTCACACGCACACTCACCCTCAACCTAACCCTAACACTAACCCTCACCCTCACCCTCACCCTCACCGAATGCTCACCCTCACCCTAAGCCTAACCCTAAACCTCACCCTAACCCTAACCTCAGCTTAACCCTCACCCTCAACATAATCTTCACACTAACCCTAACCCTAAGGTAAATGAAACCCTCACTCACACCCTCACAGTAAACCTCACCCTCATCCTAGCCCTCACACTTACCCTAACCCTAACCCTTACCCTCAACCTCACCCTCTCCCACCTCCTCAGACTAAATCTAACTCTAAAAATAAACCTAAGCCTAACCCTCACCATCACACACCTTCACCCTAACCCTTACCCTCACATTTACGCTAACCCTAACCCTAACCCTCACCCTCACCCTAATACTAACCCTAACACTGACCCTAACCCTCACCATAATCCTAATCCTAACACTAAACTTAACCCTCACCCTCACCCTAAACCTAACCCTTAACTTACCCTAACCCTCTCCCTCACCCTCACCCTTATCCAAATGCTAACAATGACCCTAACCCTCACCCACACCCTAACCCTCATCGTAACCCTAAACTTCACCCTCACCCTGACCCTTAACCCCAGCTTAACCCTAACCCTAACCCTATTCCTCATCCTAACCCTCACATGCACCCTCACCCTAAACCTAACCCTAACCCTTACCCTCACCCTCACCCTCACTGAACGCTTACCCTCACCCTCACCCTCACCGAACGCTCACCCTCACCCTAAACATCACTCTAACCCTAACCCTCACCCTAAGCCTAAACCTAACACTCACCCTAACCCTAACCTCACCATAACCCTCACCCTCAACCTAATCTTCACCCTAACCCTAACACTAAGGTAAATTAAAACTCACCCACACCCTCTCACTAACCCTCACCCTCACCCTAGCCCTCATCCTTACCCTAACCCTAACCCTTACCCTCAAACTCCCCCTCCCAATACCCCTCAGACTAAACCTAACTCTAGCCACAACACTAACCCTAAACCTCATCATCACCCAAACCTTCACCCTAACACTTACCCTCACGCTTACCCTCACCCAAACCCTCACCCTCACCCTCGCCCTCATACTAACCTTAACACTAACACTAACCCTCACCCTAATCCTAATCCTAACACTAACCCTAACCCTCACACTCACCCTAACCCTCACCCTAACCCTTACCCTCACCCTCAACCTAAACCTAATCCTAACCAAAACCATAACCATAAACCTCATACTAACCCTAACCCTAACCCTCATCCTCACCCTAACCCTCTCCCTCACTCTCTCCCTAATCCAAAACCTAACAATAACCCTAACCCCACCCTCACCCTAACCCTCACCCTAACTCTTGCACTCACCCTCACCCTTAACCTTAACCCTCACCCTCAACATCACCGTAACCCTAACCTTTACCCACACACTAACCCTAACCCTAAACCTAAACCTAACCCTCACACTAACCCTAACATTCACCCACACCCTAACCGTCACTCTCGCCATCACCATCACCCTAAAACTTTTCCTCACCCTAAACCTAACCCTAATCCTAACCCTAACGCTCCCAATACCCCTCACCCTAACCCTAACTCTAACCATAACCCTCACCCTCATCCTAACCCTCACCCACACCTGAACAATCACCCTAACCCTAAACCTTACCACCACAGAAAACATCACCCTAACCCTAACCCTCAATCTTAAGCTAACAATAACCCTCACTCTAACCTTAACACTCAACCTAACCCTACTTTCACCCTGACCCACACCCTAACCCTAATCCTAACCTCAACCCTCACCCTAACCCTTGCCCTAACCCTAACCCTCACCCTAAACCTAGCCCTCACACTTACCCTAACCCTAACCCTCACCCTCACACTCAACCTCACCCTAAACCTAACCCTAATCCTATCACTAACCCTCACCCTCACCCTCACCTTAACCCTAATCCTAACCCTAACCCTCACCCTAAAGCTCACCGTAACACTAACCCTCACACTAACCCTAACCCTTACCCTCACCCTCACTCTAAACCTACCTCTAAACCTAAACCTCACCCTAACCCTCACACTAACACTCACACTAATCCTAACCCTCACTCTCACCCTAACCCTCAACCTAACACTTACCCTGACCCTAACCGTAACCCTAATCCTCACACTAAACTGAACCCTCCCCCTAACTATAACCCTAAACCTAACCCTAATCCTAAACCTAACCCTCACACTCACCCTCACCCTACCTCTCAACTTCAACCTAAAGATCACCCTAACCCTAATCCTCACCCTAAACCTAACACTAACCCTCACCCCAAACCCTAACTCTCATCCTAAACCTAAAGCTAAACCTTACCTTCATCCTAGCCCTCATCCTAAGCCTAATCCCAACAATAACAGTAACCCTAACCCTAAAACTCACCCTAACACTAATCCTAACGCTAACCCTCAACCTCGTCCTCACCCTCACCCTAACCTTCACCCTCAAACTCACCCTCACACAACCACTCACACCAACCCTACACCTACCCTACACCTAACTCTAACCCTCACCCCTAAGCCTAAACCTAACCTTCACCCTCATCCAAACCCTCAAACTCAGCCTAATCCTTACCCTAACCCTAACCGTAAACCTAACCCTAACACTCACCCTCATCCTAACCCTAACCTTATCCCTCACACTCACCATCAACCTCACCCTAAACCTAAGCCTAATCCTAAAACTCACCCTCACCCTAATCCTCACCCTAAACCTTACACTCATCCTAACCCTAACCCTAACCCTCACCCTCACCCTAACCCTAACCCTAACAGTAACCCTCACCCTCAATCTAATCCTCACCATCACCCTCAACCTAATCCTCCCCCTCACCCTAACCCTAAACCTAACCATAACCCTAAGCCTCACCCTAACCCACACTCTAAACCTAACGATAACCCTAAACCTCACCCTCAACCTAACCCTCACCCTAACCCTTATCCTCACACTAACCCTACCTCTAACGCTAAACCTTACCCTCACACTAACCCTAAACCTAAACCTAACCCTCACCCTCACCCTAACCCAAACCCTAAAAGCAACACTCACCCTCAATCTAATCTGCACGCTCCCCCTCAAAGTCCCCTTCCCTCTCACCCTAACCCTAAAACTAACCATAACCCTAATACTCACCCTAACCCACACCCTAAACCTAACGATAACCCTAAACCTCACACTCAACCTAACCCTCACCCTAACCCTTATCCTCACACTAACCCTACCTCTAACCCTAAACCTTACTCTCACACTAACCCTAACCCTTACCCTAACCCTCACCCTAACTCTTACCCTAACCCTAACCCTTTCAGTAAAGCTAACCCTAACAGTTACCCTCACCCTCATACTAAACATCACCCTAACGCTAACCCTCACCCTAACTGTAAACCTAACCCTCACCCTAACCCTAACCCTCAACCTAACCGTCACCCTCCCCTAATCCTCACCCTAAACCTAACCCTAACAATTACATAAACGAAACCCTCACCCCCACCATGACCCTCAACCTAACCCTTACCCTAACCTTTACCCTCAAACTAAACCTAACCCTAACACTCACCCTAACCCTAACCCTCACCCTAACCTACCCCTCAAACTACCCCTCACCCTAACACTCACCCTAAACCTAACCCTAACGCTAAAACTAACCCTAACCCTCACCCTCACCCTAACACTCACCGTCACCCTAACACTCAACATAAACCTAAACCCCACCCACACCCTAACCCTAACCCTCATCCGAACACTAACCCTCACCCTAACACTAAACATTACGCTAAACATCACCCTCACCAAATCCACACCCTAACCCTAACACTCACACTAACCATCAATCTCAACATAATTCTCAACCTAAAAATTACCCTAACCCTTACCTAAATGAAACTCTCACCCTCGAACTCAACCTAACCCTCACCCTCACCCTAGCCCTCAACCTAAACCTAACCCTAACCCAATCCCTAACGCTAATCATATCCCTTATCATCACCCTAAACTTCACCATCACCCTAACCCTAACACTCACGCTAACAGTCACCCTATCCCTAACGCTAACCCTAACCCTCACTCTCACCTGACCCTCACCCTAACACTATCCCTACACCTCTCACTCTAACCCTAAACCTAACCCTCACCCTAACCCTAACCCAAAACCTAACCGTCACCCTCACCCTAACACTAACCAATACCCTAACCCTCAACCTAACCGTAACCATCAAGCACACCATAACCCTCACACTTACCCGCACATTCAACCTCACCCTAAGACTCCACCTCAACCTAACCCTCACCCTAACAAAAAACATAACCCTAACCCTACCCTTCAGCCTAACCCTCTTTCTAAACCTAACACTCACCCCGAGCTTCACCCTAAACCTAACCCTAACCCTAACCCTCACCCTAACCCTAACACTCACCCTAACCCTAAGCATCACCCTAAACCTAATTCTCACAATAACCCTAACCCTCACACTAACCCTAACCCTAACCCTCACCCTCACTCTAACCCTAAACCTAATCCTAAACCTAACACTAACCTTAAACCTCAACTTAACCCTAAACTTGACCGTTACCCTTACCCTCACCATAACGCTAACCCCACCCCTAAAACTACCCCTCAGCCTAACCCTCACCCCAAAACTAACCCTGAGCCTAAGCCTAACCCTAACAATCATCCTAACCCGAACCCTCCATGTAACCCTTAACCTCACACTAATCCTATCAAAAATCCTCACCCTCACCAACACCCTCACCCTCACACTAACCCTCATCCTAACACTCACCCTCACCCTCACCCTCACCCTAACCCTAACTCTAACCCTAACCCACACCCTCACCCTCATTCACACCCTGAACCTGACCCTAAACCTTACCTAAACAAAAACCTCACCCTCACCCTCAACGTCGACCTAAACCTCACCCTCACCCTATCCCTTACCCTAACACTAAACCTCACCCTAACCCTAACCCTAAACCTAACACTCACCCTAACCCTAACCCTCAGTCTAACCCTAATGCTAACCCTACCCATCACTCTAAACCTCACCCTAACCTTAAAGCTAACCCTAAACCTTTCCCTAAGGCTAACCCTAACAGTAACCCTCACCCTCATACTAAACATCACCCTAACGCTAACCCTCACCCTAAACCTAACCCTAACCCTCACCCTAACCCTAACCGTCAACCAAACGCTCACACTCCCCTAAACCTCACCCTAACCCTAACGATACCCTTCACCCTAACCCTAACCCTAACCCTTACCTAACCGAAACCCTCACTCTCACCCTCACCCTCACCCTAACCCTCACCCTCACCCTAGCCCTCACGCTAACTCTAAACATACCGCTCACCCTAACCCTCAACCTAATCCTTACCCTCAACCTAACCCTAACCCTAACCCTCAAATTAACCCAAAACCTCACCCTAAACCTAACCCTAACCCTCACACTAACCCTCAACCTAACCCACACCATAAACCTAACCCTCACCCTAAACGTAAACATAACCCTCACCCTCACCCTAAACCTCACAGTTACACTAACACTCAACCAAACCTAACCCTCACCCACACAATAACCCTCACCCTCACCCGAACCCTAACCCTCACCCTAACCCTAAACCTCAAACTAAACATCACCCTAACCCTAACCCTCACCCAAATCCTAACTCTGACCCTCACCCTAACCCTAACACTCACACTAACCCTCAACCTCAAACTAATCCTCACACTAAAAATAACCCTAACCCTTTCCCAACCAAAACCCTCACTCTCACACTCACCCTAACCCTCACCCTCACCCTAACACTCACGCTATCCCCAAAGCTAACCCTAACCTTCACTCTAACCCTCACCCTAATCTTATCCCTAAACCACACCGTAACTCTCACCATATCCCTAACCCTAACCCTAAACCTCAACATAACCATAACCCTAAATCTAACCATCACCCTCATTCTAACTCTCACCCTCACCCTAACCCTCACCCTCACAATATACATCACCCTAACCCTAACCCTCAGCCTAACTCAAACCCTCACCCTAACTCTAACCCTTATCCTAACACTAACCCTCACCCTCACCCTATACCTAACCCTATCCCTAACCCTCACCCTAACCCTCATCCTAACTCTCACTCTCACCCTAACTCTAATGCTAACACTACCTCTCACCCTCAACCTAACCCTCACCCCAAACCTCACCCTATCCCTTACCCTCATCATAATCCTAACCCTAACTCTAACACTAATCCTCACCCTAACCTTAACCCTTGCCCACACCCTAACCCTCAGCAACACCCGAACCCTCATCCTCACCCTAACACTCACACTAACCCTAACCCTAACCCTAATCCTATACCTAAACCTCACCCTCACCCTCACCCTCAACCTAACCCTAACCCTAATCCTAACCCTCACCCTCACCATCACTCTCTACCTAACACTCAACCTCACCAAAAACATCACCCTAACCCTAACCCTCACACTAAACCTAACCCTAACCCTAAACCTAACCCTCACCCTATCGCTCACCCTATCCCTAAAGCTAACCCTACATCTCAAACCCACACGAACCCTCACCCTAACCCTTATCCTCAAACTAACCCTAACCATAACCCTAACCCTCACACTAACCCTAATCCTCACCCTATCCCTAACCCTCACCCTAACCCACACCCTCACCCTAACTCTAATGCTAACACTACCTCTCACCTTCATCCTAACCCTCACCCTAAACCTCACCCTAACCCTTAACCTCACCCTAACCCGCAAACAAACACTAACCCTAACCCTAAGGCTCACCCTACCCATCACCCTAAACCTAACCCTAACCCTAACACTCACCGTCACCGTAACCCTCACCCTAACACTCTCTGTAACACTAACCCTAACCCTAACTCTGACTTGAACACTCACGCTCACCCTAACCCTCACATTAAACAACACCCCAAACCTAACCCTTACCCTAACCCTTACCCTAATTCTAACCCTCACCCTCACCCTAACCCTCACCGTAATCCTAACCCCCATATTAACCCTAACCCTAACCCTCACCCACACCCTCACCCTCACCCTAACCCTCATACTAACACTAACCTTCACCCTTTCCCTGACCCTCAACATAACCCTAACCCCATCCCTAACCCTAATATTCACCCTAAACCTAGCCCTAACCCTTACTTAACCAAAAACTTCACACTCACCATTACCCTCACCCTAAACCTCACACTCACCCTAGCACTCACCCTAAAACTTACCCTAATTCTAACCCTCACAATAACCCTAACCCTCACCTTAATCCTAACCCCCACATTAACCCTAACCCTAACCCTCACACTCACCCTCACCCTCACCCTCACCCTCATCCTAACACTAACCGTCACCCTCACCCTCAAACTCAACATAACCCTAACCCTAACCCTAATAGTCACCCTAAACCTAGCCCTCACCCTTACCTAACCAAAAACTTCACCCTCACCATTACCCTCACCCTAAACCTCACCCTCACCTTAGCACTCACCCTAACACTAACCCTCACCCTAACCCTAACCCTAACCATCGCCCTCACCCTAACCCTAACCACAAACCTAACCCTAACACTCATCCTAACCCTAACTCTAAACCTAATTCTAACCCTAAACATCACACTCACCCTAACCCTCACCCTAACCCTTACCATCAACCTAACCCTAACCCAAACCCTCACACTAAACCTAAACCTCACCCTTAACCAAACCCTACCCCTCAGCCTGACTCTCACCCTAAACCTAAACCTAACCCAAATACTCACCCTATCCTTAACCTTAAACCAAACCCTCTCCCTATCCCTCACTCTCAACCTAACCCTCACCCTTACCCTTACCCTCACCCGAACCCTAACACACACTCTCACCCTAACCCTCACACTAGTACTTACCCACACCCTAACACTCACCCTAAATCTAACCATAAACCTAACCTTCACACTAACCCTCAATATAAACCTTAGCGTCACCCTCACCCTAATCCTCAACCTAAACTTTACCCTCACCCTAACACTTACCCTAACCCTAAACCTAACACTCACACTAATCCTAATTCTAATCCTCTGCCTAACCCTTATCATAACCCTAAACCTAATCCTAACGCTAACCCTAGCCCTCACCCTCACCCTCACCCTAAACCTAACCCTAATCCTAACCCTAACACTCACACTCACCCTCACTCTCACCCTCACCCTAAGCCTAAACCTAACCCTAACTCTCACCCTCACCCTCACCCTCAGCCTAACTCTCACCTTCATCCTCACCCTAACACTAACCCTAAACCTAACCCTCACCCTCACCCTCACACTAACCCTAACCCGAACCCTAAACCTCACCATAAACCTAACGCTAAATCTAAACCTCACCCTCACCCTAACACTCACCGTAACCCTAAACCTCACCCGAAACCTAAACCTCAACCACACCCTAACACTCACCCTCACCCTCACCCTCACCATCACCCTAACACTCACCCTCACCCTAACCCTCAGCCTTACAATATACATCACCCTAACCCAAACATTCAGCCTAATTTTAACCCTCACCCTAACCCTAAACCTAATCTTAACACTAACCCTCACCCTCACCCTCACCCTCACCCTCAACCTAACCCTATCCCTAGCCCTCAACCTAACCCTCATATTTACCCTCACCCTCACACTAACTCTAATTCTAACCCTACCTCTCACCCTCACCCTAACCCTCACATTAAACCTCAACCTCACCCTTACCCTCACCATAAACCTAACCCTAACTCTAACCCTAATCCTCACCCTCAACCTCACCCTTACCCTCAGCCTAAATCTCAAACTCATCCTCACCATAACACTAAACATAGCCCTAACCCTAACCCTCACCCTAACCCTAACCCTCACCCTAAACCTAACCCTCACCCTAACTCTCACCTTAAAGCTAACGGTAACCCTAACCCTCACACTAACCCTAACCCTCAGCATAATCCGAAACATAACCTCACCCTCACTCTCACCCTCACCCTAAACCTAACCCTAACCCTAACACTCACACTAACATTAAAGCTAACCCTAAAACTCACCCTACCAACAATCCTAACCCTAATTCTCTAGCCCAAACCCTCACCCTAACACTAACCCTAACCATCACCCATACCTAACCCTAACCCTCAGGCGAACACTCACCCTCACCCTAACCCTCACCTTAAACCTTATCCTCACACTAACCCTCACACTCAACCTCACCCTCACCCTAACCCTAACCCTAAACATAACCCTCACATTCATCCTCACCCTAACCCTAACGCTATCCCTAACCCTCACCCTCACCATAAGCCTCAACCTAAACCTTACCCTCAACATGACCCTAAACCTAACCCTAACCCTAACCCTGACATTAACCCTAACCCTCACACTAAACTTAACCCTACCTCTCACCTTAACCCTCAACCTCACCCTAACCCTAACCTTAACCCTAACCCTCACCCTAACTCTAACCCTAACCCTCACCCTAACCCTATCCCAAACACTAATCCTCACCCTAACAATAACCCTACATCTTACCTAACCGAAACCCTCACCTTCACCCTCATTCTCACCCTAACCCTCACACTCACCCTAGCCCTCACTTAACCTTAACCCTAACCCTAACCCTAATCTTCACCCTCATCTTCACCATCACCTTCAGCCTAACCCTAACCCTAACCCTAATCTTAAACCTTCCCCTAAACCTCACCTTCACTCTAATCCTAACCCTAACCTTCACCCTCACCCTGACCGTCACACTCAGCCTTATAACCCTAACCGAAATCTTAACTCTTAACCTCACCCTCACACTCACCCTAAACCTCACCCTCACCATAGCCCTTACCCTAAACCTAAACCTCACCCTAAAAATAATCCTAAACCTCACTGTTACCCTAACCCTAACCCTAACAATAACCATAAACCTAACCCTAATCCTAACCCTAATCCTTACCCTTAGCCTAACCCTAAACCTAAAACTCATCCTAACCCTAATCATAACCCTAACCCTAACAGTCACTGTCACCGTTACCCTAACTCTGACCCTCAACCTCACCCTCACCCTAACCCTCACACTAGACCTAAAACCCTAACCCTAACCCTCACCCTCACACTCACACTCAGCCCAAACCTTAACCAAACCCTAATCCTAAACCTAACCCTCACCCTCACCGTCGCCTTAACCCTAACAATAACCCTCACCATCACCCTCACCCTCACCCTAAACCTAAACCTAGCCCTAACCCTACCCCTCACCATAAACTTCACCCTAAACCTAACCTTCTCCCACACCTTGAACATCACCCTAATCTGAAACATAACCCTCACCCTAGCCCTCACCCTCACCCTAAACATCAGCCTCACCCTCACCCTAAACCTCAACCTAACCCTAACCCTCACCCTCACCCTCACCATCAGCCTAACCCACAGCCTAAACATAACCCTAACCCAAAATATAACCCTCTACCTCACCCGAACCCTCACGATCACCTGAACCCTCACCCTCACCCTAACCCTCAGGCTCACACTAAACATCACCCTAATCCTAAACCTAACCCTCACTCTAACGCTAACCCTAACCCTAACACTAAACCTAACCCAAACCCTTACCTAACCGAAAACCTCACCCTCACCCTCACACTCAACCTAACCCTCACCATCACCGTAGCCCTCACCCTAAACCTAAAACTCACCCTAACCCTAACCCTAACACTCACCCTAACCCTAAACCTAACCCTCACCCTCAACCTCACCCTAGCTCTAACCCTAACCGTAACCCTAACCCTCAACCTAACCTTCACCCTCAACCTAACCCTAACCCTAACACAAACTCTCACCCTCACCCTAACGCTAACCCTAACCCTCAACCTCACCCTCACCCTCAACCTCATCCTAAACCTTACCCTAACCATAAACCCAACCCTAACCCCCACCCTCACCCTAAACCTAAACCTAACCCCAACATACACCGTCACTCTCACCATCACACTCACCCTCACCCTAAACCTCACACTCAACCTCACCCTCACCCTAACCCTCACTGTCACCCCAAACATCACCTCAACAGTAACCTAACCCTTACACTAATCCTAACCCTAAACCTAACCCTAACCCCAAACCTAATCCTGACCCTCACCCTCACTCTAACCCTAACACTAAACTTTACCCTCACTCTAACCTTAACACTTACCTTAACCCTAACCCTAACCCTCACACTAACCCGCACCCTAAACTTATCCTCACACTAACCCTAACTCTAACGCTCAACCTCAACCTCACTCTAACCTTAACCTTAAACCTAACCCTCACCCTAACCCTAACCCTTACACTAACCCTAACCATAAACCTCACACTAACTCTCACCCTAACTGTAACACTAACGTTAACCCTCACCTTCACCCTAAAACTAACCCTGAACCAAACCCTCAACCTAACCTTAAACCTTACCCTTATCCTAACCCTACCACTCACCCTAAACCTCACACTCACCCTAAACCTAAACCTAACCCTAAACCTAACCCTAACCCTAATCCTCACCCTAACACTAACCCTATATCTCACACTATACCAAACCCTAACCCTCACCCTAAAACTAACCCTAACCGTAACCCTCACCCTAAACTTAACCCTAACCCACACCCTAACACTAAACCTTACCCTAAACCTAACCCTAACCCTAAACCTAACCCTCACCCTCACCCTCAGCCTAACCCTAACCATAACCCTCACCCTACCCTAACGCTAATCCTAACCCTCACCCATACCCTCACCCTCACCCTCACCGTCAACCTCACCCTCAAACTCACCTTCAACCTAACCCTCAAACTAACCCGAACCTTCACCCTAACCCCAACCCTGACCCCCACCCTCACCCTCACCCTCAGCCTAACCCTAAACCTAACCCTAATCCTAATCCTAACTCTCATCCTCACCCTAAACATAACCCTCAACCTCACCATCACCCTCACACTCACCCTAACCCACACCCTCAACCTCACCCTAATATTCAACCTCACCCTAAAAGTAACCCGAAACCTAACCCTAAACCTAACCCTAACCTTTTCCCTAACCCTAACCCTAAACCTCACCCTAACCTTTATCTTCAGACTAACCCTTACTCTAAACCTAACCCTAACTCTCAAACTAACCATAACCCTCTCCCTAACGCTATCCCTAAACCTTACCCTAACCCTCACCCTAACCCTAAACCTCACCCTTAACCGCACCCTAACCCTAACCCTAAACCTAACCCTAACCTTCACCCTCACCCTCACCATCAGCCTAACCCACACCCTAAACCAAACCATAACCCAAAACATAACCCTCTACCTCACTCTCACCCTCACCTTCACCTGAACCCTCACCCTCACCCTAATCCTCATCGTCACTCTAACCCTCACCCTAAACTTAACCCTAACTCACACTCTAACCCTCAACCTCACCGGAACCCTCACCATCACCTGAACCCTCACCATCACCTGAACCCTCAACCTCACCCTAACCCTCCTCCTCACCCTAACAATCACCCTAACCCTAACCATCAACCTAACACTCACCTTAACCCTAATCCTCACCGTAACCATAAACCTAACCCTTACCTAAGGGAAACACTCATCCTCTCCCTCACACTCACCCTAACACTCACCATCACCATAGATGTCACACTCAACCTAAACCTCACACTTACACTCACCCTCACCCTCACCCTAAACCTAACCCTAAACCTAACCCTCACCCTAACTCTTACCCTTACCGTAACCCTAACCCTAAACCTAAATCTCAACCTAACCCTAACCCTTACCCTAACCCTCAACCTCACCCTAACACTAAACTTAACAATAACTCTCACCCTATCCCTAACCCTTAACCTAACCATAATCCTAAGCCTCACCCTAACCCTCACCTTAACCCTAACCCTAACACTAAACCTCACCCTAAACCTAATGCTAACCATAACCCTCATCCTCATCATCATCCTAAGCATAACCCTAACCTTAATCCTCACCATAACCTTAATACTTAACCTAACCCTCACCCTAAACCTCACCCTAACCCTAAACCTAATCTTAAACATCACCCTCACCCTCACACTAACCCTAAATCTAACCCTGACACTAACCCAAACCCTTACCCTCACCCTAACCATACCCCTTACCCTAAGCCTCACCCTTATCCTTACCCTAACCCTAAACCTCACTCTTAACCTAACCCTAACCCTAACCCTCACACTAGTCCTCACACTAATCCTAACTCTTATCCTAACCCTAAACCTAACCCTCACCCTAACCCTAACCCTAAACCTCACCCTAAAGTTAACCCTTACCCTAACCTTAACCCTAACTCTAACACTAACAATCAACCTCATCCTCACCCTAAAATTAACCATAACTCTCACACTCACCCTGACCCTAAGCCGAACACTAACCCACACCCTCGCTGTCACCTCACCCTAACCCTCACTGTCAACCTCACCTTCACCATAACCCTCAAACTTACCCTTACCCTCACCCTCACCCTAACCCTAAACCTAACCCTAATCCTCAGCATAACCCTCACCCTCACCCTGAACCGAACCCGCAACATCACTCTCAACCTCACCCTCACCCTCACCATCAAACTCACCCTAACCCTAATCCTCACCGACACCATAAACATTACCGTAACCCTAACCCTCACCCTCACCCTAACACTAACCCTAACCCTCACCCTAAACCTAACGAAAAACCTTACCCTCACATTCACCATAAAACTCACCCTAAGTTGTATCCTCATAATATCCCTAACTCTAACCCTAATGCTAACCGTCACACTATCCCCAACCCTCTCCCTAACACTAATCCTACCCCTCAACCTCACTGTCACCCTAAACCTAACCCTAACCCTGACCCTCACCCTAAACCTAACCCTAACCCTAAACCTAACCCTCACCCTAACCCTAACCCTAACCCTAACCCTCATCCCCACTCTAACCCTAACACTAAACTTAATCCTCACTATAAACTTAACACTTACCCTAACCCTAACCCTAACCCTCACACTAACCCACACCATAACACTTATCCTCACACTAACCCTAACCCTAACGCTCAACCTCAACCTCACTCTAACCCTAACTTTAAACCTTACCCTCACCCTAACCCTAACCCTTACACTAACCCTAACCATAACTCTCACACTAACTCACCCATAACCGTAACCCTAACCCTAACACACACCTTCAACCTCACTCTCAACCTAAACCTTACCCTGAACCAAACCCTCACCCTAACCCTAAACCTTACCCTAACCCTAACCCTACCCCTCAACCTAAACCTCACCCTCACCCTAACCATAACCCTAAACCTAAACCTAACCCTAACCCTAATCCTCCCCCTAACACTAACCCTCTCCCTCACCCTATACCAAACCTCACCCTAAACCTAACCCTAACCATAACCCTCACCCTAACCCTTACCCTAACCCTCACCCTAACACTAATCCTTACCCTAAGCCTAACCCTAAACCTAACCCTCACCCTAAACCTCACTCTAACTCTAACCCTAACCCTATCCTTCACACTAACCTTAACACTAACCCTCACCCTAAACCTAACACTTATCCTAACCCTAACACTAACCCTCACCCTAACCCTAACCCTAAACCTCACCCTAAAGCTAACCCTTACCCTAACCTTAACCCTAACCCTAACCCTAACCCTCAACTTCACCTTCACCTTAAACTTAACCATAACTCTCACACTCACCCTGACCCTAATCCTAAACCTAACCCACACTCTCACTGTGACCCTCACCCTAACCCTCACCGTCAATCTCACCTTCACCATAACCCTCAAACTAACCCTAACCCTCACCTTCACCCTAACCCTAACCCTCAGCCACACCCTCACCCTAACCCTAAACCTAACCCTAATCCCCACGCTAACCCTCACTTTCACCCTGAACCGAACCCTCACCATCACTCTCCCCCTCACCCTCAACCTCACCCTCACCCTAACCCTCACCCTAACCCTTACCCTCACCCTAACCCTCACCATAAACCTAACGATAAACCTTACCCTCACGTTCACCATAAAACTCACACTAAGCTTTTATCCTCATACTAACCATAACTCTAACCATAACACTAACTGTCACACTATCCCTAACCCTCTCCCTAAGCCTAATCCTACCCCTCAAACTCACTGTCACCCTAAACCTAACACTAACCATGACCCTTACCCAAAACCTAAACCTAACCCTCACCCTCACCCTAACCTTAACCCTAACCCTAACCCTCAGCCTAACCCTAACCCTTACCCTAACCCTAATCCGAACCCTCAGCCTAACCCTCACCCTAAACCTAACCCTATCCCTCAACCTAACCCTATCCCTCACCCTAACCCTAATGCAAACCCTAACCCTCACCCTCACCCTAAACCTCACCCTAACCCTTATCCTCACACTAACCCTAACCCTAAGCGTCACCCTCACTCTCACTCTAACTGTAACACTAACCTTAACCTCACTCTAACCTTAACACTTACCCTAACCCTAACCCTAACCTGCACACTAACCCTTATCTTCACACTAACCCTAAACCTAACGCTCAAGCTCAACCTCACCCTAACCCTAACCTTAAACCTAACCCTCACCCTAACCCTAATCTTAAACCTAACCCTCACACTAACTCTCACCCTAACCGTAACCCTAATGCTAACCCTCACCTTCACCCTCACCCTCAACCTAAACCTAACCCTGAACCAAACCCTCACCCTGAACCTAAACGTTACCCTAACCCTCACCCTACCCCTCACCCTAAACATCACCCTCTCCCTAACCCTAACCCTAACCCTAAACCTAACCATAATCCTAATCCTCACCCTAACACTAACCCTATCTCTCACCCTATACCAAACCCTAACCCTCACCCTAAAACTAACCCTAATCATAACCCTCACCCTAAAACTAACCCTAACCCTAACACTAACCCTCACCCTCACCCTAACCCTCACCTTAAACCTAACGATAAAAATTACCTTAACGTTCACCATAAAACTCACTCTAAACTTTTATCCTCATACTAACCCTAACTCTAACCCTAACGCTAACGGTCACACAAACCCTAAACCTCTCCCTAACCCTAATCCTATCCCTCAACCTCACTGTCACCCTAAACCTAACCCTAACCCTAACACTCAACCTCACCCTCCGCCTAACCCTAACCCTAACCCTAATCCTAACCCTATTCCTCACCCTCACCCTCACCCTAATTCTAAGTCTAAAACTAACCCTAACCCTCACCCTCACCCTAACCCTAACTCTAACTCACACCCTCACCCTAACCCTCACCCTAACCCTATCCCTAACTCTAACCTTAACCCTAACCCTTACACTAACCCTAACAATATCCTGAACCCTAACCCTAACCCACAACCTAACAGTAACCCTACCCTAACTCTAACTCTCACACTAAACCTAACCCTCACCCTAACCATAAGTCAACACCTCAGCCTAACCCTAACCCTAACCCTAAACCTCACCCTATCCCTAACTGTAACCCTAACCGTAAACCTCAATGTCACCCTAGCCCTCACGCTAATCCTAAACCTAAACCTAACCCTCCTCTATCCCTAACCCTCACCCTAACCCTAACCCTCACCCTGACCCTAACCCTAACTTTCAACCTCAACTTAACGCTCACCCTCACCATAACCCTAACCTCACCATACTCCTCACCGTAACCCCCAACTTCACACAGAACCTCACGTTAACACTTACCCTAACCCTGACCATCAGCCTAACCCTAACCATAACCATAACTCTCACCCTAACCCTCAACCTAACCCTAAATCTAACCCTCACCCGAACCCTCACCCGAACCCTACCCGAAACCTCACCTTCACATTCAACCTCAGCCTAACCCTAAACATAACACTAATCCTTATCCTAACCCTCACCCTCACTTCAGCCTAACTCTAATCATGACCCAACCCTAATCGTCACCCTCACTCTAACCCTCAACCAACCATAACGCTCATCCTCACCCTCACCCTAAACCTAATCCTAACCCTTAAGCTAACGCTCAACCTAAACCTAACCCTCACCCTAACACTAACCCTAAACGTCACACTCAACCTAACCCTCACCCTAACCCAAACCCTAACCCTCAACCTCAACTTAACACTCACCCTCACCTCAACCCTAACCCTCATCATACTCCTCACCCTCAGCCTAACCATAACCCTCAACTTCACCCTAAACCTCACGTTAACCCTTACCCTCACCCTAACCCTAAACATAAACATAAGCCTCACCATAACCCTCACTCTAACCCTAAATCTAACCCTCAACCGAACTCTCACCCGAACCCTAACACTAAATCTCACCCTCACCCACACTCTCAGCCTAACCCTAACCCTAACCCTAATTCTAACCCTAACCCTGATCCTCAAACTCACCTTAATTCTATCCCTAACCCTAACCCTCACCTCACCCTAAACCTAACCCTAACACTAAACCAAATCCTCACCCTCACCCTCAACCTCACCCAGAGTCTAACACTAACCCTAACCCTAATCATAACCCTAACTCTCACCCTCACCCTCACCATAACCATAACCCTTTAACAACCCTAACCCTCACCTTAACTCTAACCCTCACCCAAACCTAACCCTCACCCTCACATCCACCCTAACCCTAACTCTAACCCTTACCCTCACCCCAACCATAACCCTAACAGTCACCCTACCCCAAACCCTGATGCACACCCTCACATCTAACCCTACCCTAATTTTAACCCTAAACCTCACCCTCACCTCACCCTAACTCTAACCATAGCTCAACCCTAATCTTCACCCTCACTCTAACCCTCAACAAATCTAACTCTCACCATCACCCTCACCCTAACCCTAACCCTAACCATAACGCTAACGCTCACCCTAACCCTCACCTTAACGCTAAGCCAACCCCTCAGCCTAACCCTCAACCACACCCTAAACCTAGCACTCACCCTAACACTCACCCTAAACCTAATGTTAACCCTAAATCTCTCCCTCACCATAAACCTCACCCTCACCCTCAACCTCAGCCTAACCCTAAACCAAACACTAATCCTAACCCTAAACCTGACACTCACCCTCACCCTAATTCTAATACTAACCCTAACCCTTACCCTCACCCTAAGCCTAACCCTAAACCTAACCCATACCCTCACCCTCACCCTCAACCTCACCCTCAGTTTAACCCTAACCCTAACCCTCATCCTAAACCTAACCCTCACCCTCATCTTCACAATAACTCTAACCCTTACCCAACGCTAAACTTCATCCTAACTCTAACCCTCACCCAAACCTAACCCTCACCCTCATATTCACCCTAACCCTAACTCTAACCCTAACCCTCAACCTAACCCTAAACCTAAACCTCACCCTAACCCAAACCCTCACACTCACCCTCACCCTCACCCCAAGTCTAACCCTAATCCTAACCATAATCTTAACCTAACCCTCACGGTCACCTCAACCTAATTCTAACCATAACAAACCCTAATCTTCAACCTCACTCTAACCCTCAACCAACCCTAACCCTCACACTAACCCTAACGCTAACGCTGACCCTAACCCTTACCCTTACCCTAACCCTAATACTAAACGTAACCCTCACCCAAACCCTAGCGCTAAACCTAACCCTCACCTTAACCCCCCTTCTCCCCCTCCCCCTCCCCCTCAGACTAAATCTATCCCTAATCCTAATACTAACCCTAACCCTCACTCTCACCCTCACCCTAAACCTTACTCTAAACCTAAACCTCCTCCTCAAACTCACAATCACACTAAACCTAACAATAACCCTAACCCTAACCCTAACCCTCACCCTCACACTAACCCTAACCCTCCCACTCCCCCTAACACTAACCCTAACCCTAACCCTCACCCAAACCTCACCGTAAACCTAAACCTAAACCATACCCTCTCACTAACCCTCACCCTAACCCTTACCCTCACCCTAACTGTAACCCTAACGCTAACCCTAACGGTAACACTCAGACTAAACTTAACCCTCACCCTAACCCTAACCCTCACCTGAACTCTCACCCTCACCCTCACCATAATCCTAGCAATAATTTTAACCCTAACTCTCTCTGTAACCCTAACCCTAAACCTACCCCTAACCCTAACCCACCCCTCCTGTTCCCACTCACCCTCAGCCTAAACCTAACACTAATACTAATCCTAACCCTAACCCTCACTCCCACCTCACTCTAACCCTAACCCTATAACTAAACCTCACCCTCACCGTCACCCTCACGCTCACCCTTAACCTAACAATAACTCCAACTCTAACCCTTACCCTCACCCTAACATTAACCCTCACCCTAACCCTCACATTAAACCTTACCCTCACCCTAAACATAACCCTACCCCTCAGCGTAACCCTCACACTAAACCAAACCCTAATGCTAATCCTCACCCTATGCCTAACCCGAACCCAAACCCTCACCCTGACCCTCACTGTCACCATAAACCTAACCCTCACCCTCAACCTCACCTTAATCCTAACCCTAAACCTAATCCTAAATCTAACACTATCCCTCACCCTCACTTTCACCCTAAAAATAACCCTAACCCTAAACCTCACCCTAACCCTAACCCTAACCCTAAACTTCACCCTAACTCTAAACCTAACCCTCACTCTCACCCTAACCTTAAACCTAACCTTAACCCTAACACAAACCCTCACCCTAACCCTCACCCTAACACTCATGCTAACCGTAACCTTCACTCTCACCCTAACCCTAAACCTCACCCTAACCCTTATCCTCAATCTAACCCTAACTGTCACCCTAACCCTCACACTAAACCTAACCATCACCCTACCCCCAAGGCTAACCCTAAACCTCATCCTCACTCTAGCCCTCACCCTAACCATAATCCTAACTCTAACCCTAAGCCTAACCCTAACCCTCACCCTGACTCTAACCCTCACCCTAACCATAATCCTAACCCTAAACATCACCCTAAAACTTACCCTAACCCTAACCCTATCAACCCTAACCCTCACCCTAACCTTAACCTAATATTAACCCTAACCCTCACCCTAACACTAACCCTATAACTAAACCTCCCACTCATCCTAACCCTCAACCTAACCCTTATGCTCACCCTCACCCTAACCCTCACATTTACCCTAAAACTCACCTTAACACTACGCCTTAACACTCACCCTCACCCTAACCCTCAACGTTACCCTAAACCTCACCCTAACCCTAACCCTCACCCACAACCTACACCTCATCCTAAATTTAAGATTCAACTTCAATCTAACCCTAAACCTAAGACTAACCCTAACACTAATCCTAAACTTAACCCTCACACTCACCATCAACCTAACACTAACCCTAACCCTCACCCTAACCGTAACCCTCATCCTAACCCTAACCCCAACCCTAACACTCACCCTAAACCTAACACTCACACTAACCCTCACCCTAAACCTAATGCGAACCCTCACACTAACCCTCACCCTCACCCTCACCCTCACCCTAAGCCTAACCCTAAACCTAACTCTAATCCTAAACCTAACTCTCACCCTCAACCTCACCATAAGGCTAATCCTTACCCTAACCCTAACCCTAACTCTCACCCTCACCTTATCCCTCTACCTAACCCTAAGCCTAACCCTTACCCGCACCCTAACCCTCAATCTAACAAACCTCACCCTAACCCTTACCCTCACACTCATCCTAACCCTCATCCTAACCCTTACCCTCATCCTAACCCTAACCTAACCCTCACACTAACTCTAAAACTCATCCTAACCCTAACCCTACACCTCACCCTAAACCTAACCCTAACACTCACACTAAACCTAAACTTCACACTAACCCTAACAGTAACACTAACCCTAATCCTAACCCTCACCTTCACCCTCACCCTCAGCCTAACCATAAACCTAATTCTAATCCTAACCCTATCCCTCACTCTCACCCTCACTCTAACCCTAAACCTAACCCTAAACATAACTAACTAACCCTAACTCTAACACTAATCCTAAACTTATCCCTCATACTCACCGTCACCCTAACACTAACCCTAACCCTAACCCTAACCCTCACCCTACACCTAACCCTTATCCTCACCCTAACCCTAATCCTAACCCTCACCCTCACCCTAACCCTAACCGTTACCCCCACCCTAAACCTCACTCTAACACTTACGATATCCCTAACCCTCATTCTCAAGCTAACCCTCACCCTAACCCTTACCCTCACCCTAATCCTCACACTAAACCTAACCCTCAGCCTAACCCTAAACCTATCCCTCACCCTAACACTAACCCTCAATCTAACCCTAACCATCACCCTAACCTTAAGACTAAACCTAATCCTCACCCTCACCCTACCCCTCACCCTAAACCTAACCCTCACACTAACACTAACCCATACCCTAAGCCTAAGCCTAACATATACCCTAACCCTCACCCTAATCCTAACCCTAACCTTGAACTGAACCCTCATCCTAACCCTAACACTAACCCTATAGCTCCCTATCACCCTAAACTTCAATCTAAACCTTACCCTTACCCTCACCCTAACGCTCACACTGACCCTAGCCCTCACCCTAACCCTAACCCTAACCCTCAACCTCATCCTCAGCCTAACCCTAATCCTAACCCTAATCCTTACCCTAACTATCACCCTCAACCTCACCATCAAGTTCACCCTAAGCCTAACCCTAATCCTAACCCAAATCCTTACCCTAACCCTGACACTCACCCTCACCCTAAACCTAACCCTCAAAATCACCCTCACCCTCACCCTAACCCTCATCCTCACCCTCACACTTATCATAACCCTAAACCTGACCCTCACCTTAAACCTAACCCTAAATCTCTCCCTCACCCTAACCTAAACCTAACCCTCACCCAACCCTCACTGTAAACCTAAACCTAAACAATACCCTGAACCTAACCCTCACCCTAACACTTACACTCACCTTAACCGTAACCCTAACATTAACCCTAACTGTAACTCTCCGGACTAAACCTAACCCTCACCCTAACCCTAACCCTAAACCTCAACCTAACTCTAACCCTCACCCTAACCCTCTCCTTCAACCAAATCCTAAACCTAACCCCTAACCCTAACACTTACCTAACCGAAACCCTCACCCTCACCCTAACCCTCACACTCAAAATAGCCCTCACACAAACCTTAACCCAACTTCACCCTAACCCTCCAACTTTCCCTTACCCTCAGCCTAACCCTAACCCTAACCCTAATCCTAACCCTAACACTCACCCTCACCCTAACCCTAACCCTAACCCTAAACCTCACCCTCACTCAAACCCTCACCCTAACTCTAACCCTAAACCTAACCCTAAACCTCACACTAAGTCTCACCCTCACACTCACCCACACATTAATCCTAACACTAACCCCAAACATAAGTCTCACCCTCAACCTAAACCTCACCCTATCCCTTACCCTCACCCTAAACCTAACCCTAACCCTCACAGTAACCTAAGCCTTACCCTCTCCCTAACCCTAAACTTAAACCTAACCCTAACCCTCACAGTAACCCTAACAATCACCCTAACCATAACCCTACCCCTCAATCTAACCCTCATCCTACCACTAGCCCTAACACTTTCGCTTACCCTAACCCTCACTCTAACCCTAACCCTCAACTTAAAAAAAAACTGTCTTCCTCACCCTCACCTTCACCCTCAGTCTAACCCTAACCCTAACCCTAATCCTAATCCTAACCCTCAACCTCACCCTCACCCTAACTGTAACCCTAATCCAACCATAACCCTCAGTCTAACGATAACCCTCGCCCAACCCTAACACTTACCCTCACCCTCACCCTACCCGTAACCCTAACCCTAACCCTCAAACTAATCCTAATGCTAACTCCAACCCTAACCCTCACACTACCCCTCACCCTAACATTAAAACTTACCCTAAACCTCACCCTAACCCTAACCCTAATCCTCACACTCATCGTCAACCTAACCCTCACCCTAACCCTAACCATCACCCACACCCTAAAACTCACTCTCACCATGACCCTCACCCTCACCCTAAATATCACCCTAAACATAGCTCTCACCCTAAACATAAACATAAGCCTCACCCTAAACCTAAGCCTCACCCTCACCCTCAGCCTCATTCACAGCCTAATTCTAACCCTAATCCTAACCCTCACCCTAACCATAACATTAACCTAACCCTCAACCTAACCCTAACCCTCACCCTCACCCTAACACTAACCCTAAGCATCACCCTAACCCTAATTCTCACCCTTAACCTAACGCTATTACTAACCCTAAACCTCAATCTCACCCTCACCCTAAGCCTAAACCTAAACCTAACACTAATCCTAAACCTAACTCTCATTCTCTTCCTTACCCTAATGCTAACCCTAACCCTAACCCACACACTAATAGTCACCCTCACCCTCACCCTCACCCTAACCCTTACCCTAACCTAACCTGCAACCTAACCCGAACCCGAACCGTCACCTCACCCTAACCCTCACGCTCACATTAATCCTCACCCTCACGCTAAACCTCACCCTAACCCTAGCGCTAACCCTCACCCTAACATTTACCTTCACCCTAATTCTCAAGTCACCCTTATCCTCACCCTAACCCTAAACTTAAAACTTATGCTAACCCTAACCCTCACCCTCACCTTCACCCTCTGCCTAAACTTCAGCCTCACTCTGAACCTCACCCTAACCCTAACCCTAACCCTAACCCTCACCCTGACCCTAACCCTCACCGTCATACTAATCCTCACCTTAACTCTTACCCTAAACCTATCCTTAACCCTAACCTTCACCCTCACACTATCCATAACCCTCACCCTCACCCTAACCGTAACCCTAACCCTTACACTTACCTCACCGAAAACCTCACACTCACCCTCACCCTCACCCTAACCTTCACAATCACAATAGCCCTCACCCTAACCTTAACCCAACCCTAACTATAACCCTCAAACTCACCCTCACCCTCAGCCTAAACCTAACTCTAACCGTTATCCTAACCCTCACCCTCACCCTCACCCTAACCCTAACACTAACCCTAACCCTCACACTAACCTAACTCTCATCCTCACCCTCACCCTAAGCATAAGCCTAACATTAACCTTCTCCCTCACCCTCACCCTCACCCTCATCCTAATGCTAACCGTAATCCTAATCCTAAACCTAACCCTCCCTCTCACCCTCACCCTAAACCAAACCCTAACCCTAAACCTCCCCTCCCCCTCCCCCACACCTTTACCCTAATCCTAACAATAACCCTAACCCTAACCCTCACCCTAAAACTTACCCCAAACATAACGCTAAACCTCACCCTAACCCTACCCCGAAACCTCACCCTCACCCTCAAGCTCACCCTCAGCCTAAACCTAAACCAAATCCTTACCATAATCCTCACTCTTACCCTCAACTTAACCCTAACCCTCAAACTCACCCTCACCCTCACCCTAACCCTAACCCTCAGGCACACTCTCACCCTCACCCTAACCCTAACCCTAAAATAACCCTCACCCTAAACCTAACCCTGACCCTAACCCTAATTCTCACCCTATCCGTAACCCTAACACTCACCCTCACAGTAAACCTAACAATCATCCTAACAACAACCCTACCCCTCAATCTAAACCTCATCCTACCCCTAACCCTAACTCTCACGATTACCCTCACCCTCACCCTAACCGTAACAGTCACCTTAAAAAAAGCCGTCACCCTCAACCATACCCTCGCCATCAGTCTAACCCTAATCCAACCCTAAACCTCACTCTAACTCTAACCCTCACCCAACCCTAACCATCACCCTCAACCTCAATCTTAGCGTAACCTTAACCCTAACTCTCACCCTAATCCTAACCCTCACCCTAGCACTTACCCTCACCCTAAACCTAACCCTAACCATCACAATAATGCTAATGCTAACACTAACACTAACCGTCAAACTGACCCTCAACCTAACCATAAAATTAACCCTAACCCTCACCCTAAACCTAAACATAATCCTCACCCTCACCCTAAACGTCACCGTCACCTTAACGCACCCTAAACCTAACCCTCACCCACACCCTAAAACTCACTCTCAAGCTGATGCTCACCCTCACCCTAAACATCACCCTCACCCCAAACCTAACCCTAAGCCTCACCCTAAACCTAACCATTCCCTTCCGCCTCACCCTCACTCACAGCCTAAGCCTAACCCTAAATCTAAACCTAAACCTCACCCTAAACCTAAACCTAAACCTCACCCTAACCCTAACCCTCACCTTAACCCTCACCCTAAAGTTAACCCTCACCCGAAACCTAAACCTCACCCTCACCCTCACCCTAACCCTAACACTAACCCTAATCCTCATCCTCACCCTAACACTCACCCTAACCCTTAACCTCACACTAACCCTAACCCTAACCCAAACCTTAAACCTCAGACTAAACCTAACCCTCACCCAAACCCTAAACATTCCCCTTCGCCTAACCTTCACCCTAAACCTGACCCTAAACTTAATTCTCAACCTATCCCTAACCCTAACCGTAACCCTCATCCTCACCCTATCCCTCAGCCTAACGCTATCCATAACCCTAACCCGCATCCGAACCTGAACCCTCACCCTAACCCTCACCATCATCCTTAACATCACCCTAACCCTATCCCTCACCCTAACCCTAAAGCTAACCGTCACCCTAACCCTAACACTCACCCTAAACCTCTCTGCCAACCAAATCCTCAGCCTTACCCTAACCATAACACTTACCTAACCGAAACTCTCACCCTCACCCTCACCCTCACCCTAAACCTCCCCCTCACAATAGCCCTCACCCTAACCTTAACCCAAACCTAACCCTAACCAACGAACTCACCCACACCCACAGCCTAACCCTAACCCTAACCTAATCACAACCCTCACCCTCACCCTCACCCTAACCCTAACCCTCACCCTCACTCAAACCCTCACCCTAAAAATAACCCTAACCCTAACCCTAAACCTCACACTAACTCTCACCCTCACCCTCACCCACACACTAATCCTAACACTAACCCTAAGCTTAACTCCCACCCTCAACCTAAACCTCGCCCTAACCCTTACAATCACCTAAACCTAACCCTAACCCTAACCCTAACCCTCACACTAACCTAAGCCTTACCCTCACCTTAACCCTAACCTTAACGCTAACCCTAACCCTCACAGCAACCCTAACACTCACAATAACCATAACCCTCCCCTCAATCTAACCCTCCTCCTACACCTACCCCTAACCCTTTCGCTTACCCTCACCCTCACCCGAACCCTAACCCTCACCTGAAAAAAAACCATCAGCCTCAACCTCCCCCTCCCCCTCAGTCTAACCCTAACACTAACCCTAATCCTAACCCTATCCCTCACCCTCACCCTCACTCTAAATATAACCGTAATCCAACCATAACCCTCATTCTAACTCTAAACCTCACCCAACCCTAATCCTCACCCTCAACCTCAATCTAACCCTAACCCTAACCCTAACACTCACCCTAAACCTACCCCTAAACCTAACCCTCACCCTCAAGCTCAGCCTCAGCCTAACCCTAATCTTAAACCAAATCCTTACCATAATTCTCACCCTTACCCTCACCTTAACCCTAACCCTCAAACTCACCCTCAACCTCACCCTCACCCAGACCATCAGCCTCACCCTCACCCTCACCCTAAACCTAACCCTAACCGTATCCCTCACCCAACCCTCAACCTAAACCTAACCCTAAAACTCAGCCTCACCCTAACCCTTACCTTCACCCTAAGCCTAACCTAACCCAAATCCTAACCGTAACCCTCAGACTAAACCTAACCCTCACCCTAACCCTAACCCTAACCCTAATTCTTTATCCCTCACCATAACCCTAACCCTCACACTCACCCTAGCCCTCACCCTAACTCTATCCCTAACCCTAACTTTCACCCGAACCCTCACACTCACCATCACCGTCACCCTAATCCTAACAATAACATTAACCTAACTCTCAATGTAACCCTAACCCTAAACCTACCCCTTACCTTAACCCTTCCACTCCCCTTCTCACTCATCCTCAGCCTAACCCTAAACATAATCCTAATCCTAACCCTAACCCTCACTCCCACCCTCACACTAAACCTAACCCTATCCCTAAACCTCGCCGTCACCATCACCCTCACCCTCACCCTAACCCTAACAATAAGCCCAACTCTAACCCTAACCTAACCCTAATCCTCATCCTAACACTAACCCTAACCGTAACCCTCACATTAAACCTTACAATCACCCTAAACGTAACCCTACCCCTCAGTCTAACCCTCACACTAAACCTAACCCTAATGCTAATCCTCACCCTATCCCTAAAACAAAAGCAAACCCAACTCTCACGCTGACCCTCACTGTAAACCTAACACTAACCCTCACCCCCAACCTCACCCTAATCCTAAACCTAACCCTAATCCTAATTCTAACAATATCCCTCACCCACAACCTCAGCGTACACCTAACCCTAACCCTAAACCTCACCCTAACCCTAACCCTAACCCTAATCCTAACAATAACACTAATCCTAACAATAACCCTCACACTAATACTCAATCTAACACTCACACTAAACCTATCACAAACCCTAAACCTCACACTAAACTTAACCCTCACTCTAACACTAAAACTACCCCTCACTCTAACCCTAACCCTAACCCTAAACCTAACCCTAACACTCACCCTCTCCCTAGCCCTCACCCTAACTATAATCCTAACCCTAAACCTCACCCTAAACCTAACCCTCATTCTAACCCTAACCCACACCCTATACCTAACCCTCACCCTAAGCCTAACACTCTCCCTAACACTTACCCTAACCCTTACCCTAACAATAACCCTAACCCTCACCCTAACCCTAACGCTAATGCTAATCCTAACCCTCACCCTCACCCTAACCTCACCTAACCCTTACCCTCACCTTAACCCTAATCCTAAACCTAACCCCAACCTTCACACTAACCCTGAAAAGAACCCTAACCCTAACCATAACCCTAATCCTCACCCTATCCCTAACACTAAACCCAACCCTGACCCTAACCAAACCAACACCCTAACACTCACCCTCAACATTACCCTTACCCTAACACTAACCCTAACCCTAACCCTTGCACTAACTCTAACCCTCACTCTAAACCTAATCCTACTCCTCAGCCTAACCCTCATCCGAACGCTAAACCTAAACCTAACCCTCACACTAACCCTAACCCTCACCCGAACCCTATCTCTCACCCTCACACTCACACTCACCCTCAGCCTAACCCTAATTCTAACCCTCATCCTAACCATAACCATCACCCACACCCTCATCCTTACTCTAACCGTAAACGTAACCCTAACCCTCACCCTCACCCTCACCCTAAACTTAACCGTAAACCTATCCCTAACCCTCACCCTAAAACTCTCACCCTAACCATAGCCCTAAACCTCACCCTCATCTTAACCTTAACACTCACCCACACCCTAACCCTCACCCTAAACCCAACGCTAACCTTAACACTCACCCTAATGCTCAACCTAAATCTCAGCCGCAACCTCACCCTAAACCTCACCCTCACACTAATTCTAACCCTAATCCTAACCCTCACCCTAACCCTCACCCTAAACCTAACCCTAACCCTCACCCACACCCTATCCCGAACCCAAACCCAAACCCGAACCCTCACCCTAACCCTCACCCTTACCCTAATACTAACCCTAACACTAATCCTCACACTAACCCCCACCCTCACCCTCAACCTCACCCACATCCTTAGGCTAGCACTAAGCCTAAGCCTAATCCTAAACCTAACCATCACCCTCACCCTAAACCTAAACCTAACCCTAAACCTCACACTCACCCTCACCCTCAACCTTACCATAACCCTAACTCAAACCATCAGCCTAACCCTAACCCTCACCCTAACCCTAACACTAACCCTAACCCTCACCCTAACTCTAAGGCTAATCCTAACCCTTACCCTTACCCTAACACTCTCCCTAACCCTTACACTCACACTAACCCTAAACCTAAACCTAATCCTCACACTAACCCTAATTCTAACCCTGTACTTCAAACTCACCCTAACACTCACAGTCACCCTATCCCTCACTCTAAACCTAACCCTCACATACACCCTAACACTCAACCTAACCGCCACCCTCAACCTAAACATCACCCTAACCCTAACCCTCACCCTAACACAAAACATAACCCTCACCCTCACCGTAACCTTAACGCTAACCCTAACCCTAATCCTAACCTTCACCGTAACACTCACCCTAACACTCAAGCTAAACCGAACCCTAACTCTCACCCTAACACTCACCGTAAACCTTACTCTCATCCTAAACTTAAGCCTTACGCAAACCCTCACAGTAAACCTAAACCTCACCCTAACAATAACGCTAACCCTACCCCTCACCCTAACACTCATCATAACCCTAACCCTCCCCCTTATCCTAACCATAATCCTAGTCCTCAGCCTCACCCTAGCCCTCAATCTACCCCTAAACCTAACACTAACCATACAACCTACCCTAAACCTAACTCTCACCCTCACCCTCACCCTCACCATCACCCTCACCCTTTCTCTCACCCTCAACCTCACCCTAATCCTAACCATAACCCTTAACCTCACCCTAAACTTAACTCTGACCCTCACCCTCAACCTCACCCTAAGCCTAATCCTAAACCTAAGCCTAATCCTAAACCTAACCCTCACCTTCACCCTCACACAAACCTAAACTTCACCCTAACCCTAAGCCGAACCCTAACCCTGGCCCTAACCCTTACCCTCACTGTTATTCTAACCCTCACCCTAACCCTAACCGTCACCCTAACCCTAACCCTCACCCTTACCTCGCCCTCACCCTAACCCTTATGCTCACCCTAACCCCAACCGTAACTCTAAACCTCAACATAACCCTCACCCTCACTGTAACCCTAACCCTCACCCTAACCATAACCTTAATGCTAATGCTATCCAAAAAACTCACCCACACCCTAACCCTCACTCTAACCCTTACACTCACCCTAACCCTAACCCTAATACTAAACCTAAACCTCAACCTAACCCTAGCCCTCACCCTAACCCTTACCCTCACTGTCACTCTAAACCTCACTGTATCCCTAAACCTCACCCTAACCCTAACCCTAACCCTCACCCTCACCCTCACACTAACCCTAATCCTAACCTTAACTCTCACCCTAACACTAACCCTAACCCTAACCGTAAACCTCAACATAACCCTAATCCTCACCCTCACCCTAAATCTAACCATAACCCTAACCCTCACCCTAATGCGCACCCTAAACCTCACCCTAACCCTAACGCTCACCCTAACCCTAAACCATTCCCTCACCCTAATCCTAACCCTAACCCTAAGCCTCAGCCAAACCGTCTCCCTAACCCTAACCATAAACCTCGACCTAACCCTAACGCTAACCCTAAATGAAACCCTAACCCTAACCCTAAACCTCACCCTCACTCACACCCTCACACTCAGCCTAACCCAAAACCTAACCCTAAACCTAAACCTAAGCCTCGCACTCACCCTCACACTAACTCTAACCCTAACCTTAACCTTTACCCTAAACCTAAGCCCAACCCTATACCTAACCCTCAACCTAACTCTAACCCTAACCCTAACACTAACACTAACCCTCACCCTAACCCTAATCCTAACCCTAATGCTATCCCTAAATTTCAACCTCACCCTAACCCTAACTCTAACCCTAAACCTAAACCTAACCCTCACCCTAACGCTCACCCTAAACCTCACCCTAAAACTTACCCTCTACCTAACTCTAACCCTAACCCTAAATCTAACCCTCACCATCACCCTAAGCCTAAACTGAACCCTAAACCTCATCCTAAATCTAACGCTATCACTAAACCTCACCCTCACCCTAAACCTCATCCTAACCCTTACCCTCATCATTACCATAACCCTAACCCTAACCCTAATCCTCAACACAACCCTAAGCCTTACCCTCACCCTAGCCCTCACCCTAAAACTGACCCTAACCCTAACCCTCACCCTCAACCTCACCCCACCGTCAAACTAAACCGAACCCTAACCCTAACCCTAACCCTAATGATGAGCCTAAACCTCAACCTGACCCTAACCCTCACCCTAACCCTAAACCTAACCCTAATGCTATCCCTAACCCTCACCCTCACCCTAACCCTCATTCTAAGCCTTACCTTCACTCTAACCCTCACCATAACCCTAACCCTAATACTAACACTAAACCTCACCCTTACCCTGAACCTGAACCTAAACCCAAACCTAACAGTCACCCTAATGCTCACCCTAACCCTCAACCTAAACCTAACCCTCACCCTCACCTTAACCCTCACCCTAAACCTTACCCTCACACTAACAATAACCCTAAATATAAATCTAACCCTCACCCTCGCCTTAAGACTAACCTGAACCCTAACCCTCACCCTTACCCTCACCCTAACTCTAACACGATCCCTAATCCTCACCCTCACCCTAAACCTCAACCTTACCCTTACCGTCACCATAACCCTTAACCTTAACCTAACCCTAATCCTTACTATAACCCTAACCCTCACCCTCACCCTACCCTCACAGTCACCTTAACCCTCACTCTAAACCAAACCACCACCCACACCCTAAAACTCCCCCGAACACGAACAGTCATCCTCACCCTAGCCCTACCCTAAACCTCACCCTAACCCTAACCCTCACCCTAAACCTAACTCTAACCATCACCCTCCTACTAACCCTACCCTCACCTTAAACCTCACCCTAACCCTAACGCTAACCCTAACCCTCACTAAACTAAACCCTAACCCTAAACTTCACCCCAACCCTTATCCTCACACTAACCCTAACCCTAACCTTCATATAAAACCTAACCCTAAACCTATCCCTCATATTACCCCTCACCATAACCCTACCCTTAACCCTAACCTTCACCAAAACCTAACCCTAACCCTCACCTTCACCCTAACCCTCATAGTCACTCTAACCCTCACCCCAACCCTACACCCTCAACCTCACCCCCAACTTCAGCCTAACCCTAATCCTAAACCAAATTCTAATCCTAACCCTAACTCTCACCCTCACCCTAACCCTAAACCTAACCCTAACTCTAATGCTAACACTAGCAGTCATCCTCACCCTAAACAAAACCCTAAACCTACCCCTCAGCCTAACCCTCACCGTACCCTTCACAATAACCCTAACCCTAACCCTAAACCATACCCTCACCCTAACACTCATCCTAACCTTTACCCTCACCCTAACCCTAACCCTAACCCTAACCCTCATACTAACTCTAACCCTCACCCTATACCTAAACCTACTCCTCAGCCTAACCCTCATCCAAACCCTAAACTTAAACCTAACCCTCACCCTAACCCTAACCTTAACCCTAACCCTCACCCGAACTCTATGCCTCACCCTCACGCTCACACTCACCCTCAGCCTAACCCAAACCCTCATCCTAACCCTAACCATCACTCACACCCTCAGCCAAAATCTAACCCTAAACCTAACCCTCACCCTCACCCTCACCCTAAACTTAACCGTAATCCTATCCTTAACCCTCACCCTAACCCACACCCTAAGCCTAACGCTAACCATAACCCTCACCCTAAACCTCACCCTAAACCTTACCTTCACCCTAACTTTAACCCTAACCCTAATCCTCACACAAACCCTAACCTTAACCCTAAACCTAAGCTGCACCCTCACCCCCAACCTAATACTAAACCAAACCCTAATACTCACCCTAAAGCTAACCCTAACCCTAACCATCACCCTGACCCTAACCCTCACCTTCACTCTAACTCTTAAAATAAACCTAACCCTCACCCACAACCTAACCCTCACCCTCACACTCACCTTTACCCTCACCCTAAACCACACGCTAAACCTTAACCTCTACCTCACCCTAACCCTAATCCTCACACTAACCCTAACCTTAACCCTAACCTAACGCTCACTCTCACGCTCACACTAATTCTCACCGTCACTCTCACCCTCACCCTAAGCCTAACCCTCAACATAACCTTAACCCTCACCCTAACTCTACCCCTACCCCTAACGCTCCCACTAACCCTAACGCTAACCCTAACCCTCAACCTCACGCTAAACCTCAACCTAACCTTAAACCTAAACATAACCCTAATACTCATACTAACCTTAACCCTAAACATAACACTAACCCTCACATTAACCCTCGCCCTAATTCAAATCCTAACCCTAACCCTCACACTAACACTAACCCGAACCCTAACCAACACCCTCACCCTAACCCTCACTGTTACCCTGATCCTCAACATAACCCTATTCCTTACCCACACACTAAACCTCACCATCAACCTCACCCTCACCCTTAAACTAAACCTCACCCTCACCCTAACCCTAACCCTAACCCTAATCCTCACCCTAACCCTAACCTTCAGCCTCAACCTCACCCTCACCCTAAGCCTAACCCTAACCCGAACCCTAATCCTAAACCTAACCCTCAACCTCACCCTCACCCTAAACCTAAACCTAAATCTCAAATTCATCCTCACCCTTAACCTAACCCTAACCCTAACCCACACCCTAACCCTAACACTCACCCTAACCCTAACAATTAACCTCACATTCACCCTAAACCTAACCCTAACCCTCAACCTCACCCTAACCCTCACAGTAACCCTAAAGCTAACCCTGACACTCACCCTCACCCTAACCCTCACCCTAACCCTTATCCTAACACTAACCCTAAACCTAACCTTAACCCTCACAGTAACCCTAACCCTCACCCTAACCCGGACACTACCGCTCATCTTAAACCTCATCCTAAACCTAACCCTAAACCCAACCATAACCCTAACCCTAACCCTAATCCTCACCTTCACTCTAACAGTCACCGTCAACCTTACCCTCACTCTAAGTCTAACCTTCACGGTCAACCTAACCCTCACCCTCACCCGAACCTTCACCTTCACTCTAACCCTACCTTTACCCTAAACATCACCCTAAACCTAACCCTCATCCTCACCCTAGCCATAATCCTCACCCTCACCAGAACCCTAACCCTGAAACTCACCCTAACCCTCACCATCACACTGACGCTAACCTTGTCCCCCACTGTCAGTCTAACCCTCAGCCTAACCCTTACACTTAACCTAAACCTAACTCTAACCCTAACCCTAAACCTCACACTAACCATAACCCTCAACCTAACCCTAACACTAAACCTACCCCTAACCATAAAACTCTCCCTAAACCTAACCCTCACCCTAACCCTAACCCTAAACCTCACCCTCACCGTAGCCCTCACCCTAACCTTAATCCAAACCCTAACCTTAACCCTAATCCTAAACCTCAAGCTCACCCTCACCCAAAACCTAACCCTAAATCTAATGCTCACCCTAACCCTAACCCAAATGCAAAGCCTAAACCTCACCCTCACCCAAACCCTCATTCTAAACCCTTACCCTCACGCTCACACTCACCCTAAACCTCACCCTAGGCTTAACCGTCAACCTTACCCTAAACCTAAACCTCACCCTCACTTTCACCCTAAACCTAACCCTAAACCTAACCCTCACACTAACCCTAATTCTCACACTAACCCTAAACCTAACCATAACCATAACCCTCACCTTAACACTTACCCTAATTCTAACCTGAACACTAACCCTCACCCTAATGCTAACCCTAACTCGAACACTCACCCTTCCCCTAACCTTCACCCTCACCCTAAACCTCACCCTAAACCTAACTCTAACCCTCATCGACACCCTAACCCTCACCCTTACACTAAACCTAAACCTAAACCTAAACCTCACCCTCACCTTCACCCTCAACCTTACCCTAACCCTAACCCTAACCCTCACCCTAACCCTAACCCTAACCCTAACCTAACCCTAACCCTCACCCTAACGCTAACCCTAACCCTCACCCTAAACCTCACCCTAAGCCTCACCCTAACACTAATGCTAATCCTATCCCTCACCCTTACCCTAACCCACTCCCTAACCCTTACACTCACACTAACCCTAAACCTAAACCTAATCCTCACACTAACCCTAATCCTAACCCTAAACCTCAAACTCACCCTAGCCCTTACTGTCACCCTAACCCTCACTCTAAACCTAAATGTCACCCACACCCTTATACTCACCATAACCGTCACCCTCACCCTAACCTGAACCCTAACCCTAACCCTCACCCTCACCCTAACCCTATCCCTAACACTCACCCTAACCTTAACCCTAACCCTCACACTAACACTAACCTTACCTCGAACTCTAACCCTAAATTTAACCCTCACCCTCACCCTAAACCTAACCATAACCCTAAGCCTAACCCTAAACCTAATGCTATCGCAAAACCTCAACCTAACCTTAACACTCAATCTAACCCTTAAACTCACCCTAACCATAACCCTAATCTTAAACCTAAACCTCACTCTAACCCTAACCCTAACCCTAGCCCTCACCGTAACCATTCCCCTCACTGTCACTCTAAACCTCACCGTAACCCTAGCCCTAACCCTAGCCCTAACCCTAACCCTCAATATAACCCTCTCCCTCACCCTCACCCGAAACCTAACTGTAACCCTAATCCTCACCCTAACCTTAACCCTAACACTAATGCTATTGTAAGCCTCACCCTCAACCTAACCCTCACTCTAACTCTTTCCCTCAACCTAACCCTAACCCTAAAACTAAACCTCACCCTAAACCTAAACCTAACCCTAACACTCACACTAACACTCACCCTAACGCTCACCCTAACCCTGACCCTCACCCTAACCCTAAACCTTTCCCTCACCCTAATCCTAGCCTTAACCCTAAAACTCAGCCAAACAGTCTCCCTAACCATAACCATAAACCTCAATCTATCTCTAACCCTAACCATAAACCTAACCCTCACCCTAACCCTAAACCTCACCCTCACCCTCACCCTCACCCTCAGCCTAACCCAAACACTAATCCTAACCCTAACTCTAACCCTCACCATCACCCGAAGCCTTACCTCATACATAACCCTCACCCTAAACCGCACCCTAATTCTAACGCTATCCCTAAACCTCACCCTCACCCTAAATTTCATCCTAAACCTTACCCTCATCATAACCCTAATCATAACCATAAACCTAATCCTCACCTAACCCTAGACCCTAACCCTCACCCTCACCCTAACCCTCACCTTCACATTAACCCTCACCCTAACCCTAATCGTCACCTACACCCTAAAACTCACCTTCACCCTCACCCTCACCCCCACTCTTGTCTTTCCCTAAACCTCACCCTAACCCTAACCCTCACCCTAAATCTAAATCTAACCCCCACCCTCATACTAACCCTATCCCTCACCTTAACCCTCACAATAACTCTCACCCTAACTCTAAAGCTAACCCTAACCCTCACTCTCACCTTAACCCTAACCCTATTCCTTATCCTCACACTATCCCTAATCCTAACCCTAACACTAACACTAAGCCTAACCCTGACCATAACCTTAACCCTACCCCTCACCCTACCCCTCAACCTACCAATTACCTTCACCCTAAACATCACCCTAAACATAACCCTCACCCGAACCCTAACCCTAATCCTCACCTTAACCCTAACCCTCACCTTAAACATCACCCTAAACCTAATCCTCACCCTAAACTTAACCCTAAGCCTTTCTTAACCACAAACCTCACCGTCACCCTAACCCTCACCCTAACACTCTCGCTCACCCTAGACCCCACCCTAAAACTGACACTAACCCTAACCCTCACCCCCAAGCTCATCCCAACCTCAACCTAACACTAAACCTAACACTCACCCTAACACCAACCCTAACCCTAATGCTAACCCTACACCTCAACCTCACCCTAACCCTCACCCTCACACTTACCCTCACCCTCACCCTCACCCTCAACCTCACCCTAAACTTAACACTAACCCTAACACTCACCCTAACACTCACACTAACCCTAACCCTAACCTTCAGCATAATCCTTACCCTAAACTTAACCCTAACCCTAATCTTCACCCTATACCTAACCCTAACCCTAAACCTCACCCTAACCCTCACACTCACCATAAACCTAATGCTAACATTAAACCTCAATCTCACCCTAAACCTCGCCCTAACAGGAACAATCATCTTAAACCTATCCCTCACCCTCACCCTAACCCTCACTCTAACCCTAAACCTAACATTAACCCTCACCCTAACACTCACCCTAACCCTAAGCCTAACCCTAACCCTCACACTCATCTTCACCCTCATCCTAACCCTTGTCCTCCCCCGAACCCTAAAACTAACCTTTAGCCTAACCCTCATCCTAAACCTAACCCTAACTCTAACCCGCACCCTAACCTTAACCTTAACCCTAATACTAACCCTCACCCTAACCCTAACCCTCACACTCAGCCTTAAGCTAAACCTATGTATAACCCTAACCCTAACCTTAATTCAAACCCTAACCCTCACCCTCACCATAACTCTAAACCTAACCCTAACCAAGACCCTCATGCTAACCTTAAACCCATCCCTAAACTTCACCTTAACCTTAACCCTAATCCTAAACCTAACCCTCACCCTCACCTTAACCCTTACCCTCAACATAACCCTAAGCCTCAACATAACCTTCAGCCTAATACTCATCCTAACCCTAACCCTAACCCTAACCCTCACCCAAACCTTAAACCTAATATTAACCCTAACCCTCACTCAAACCCTAACCCTCACCTTCACCCTCAACCTCCCCATCACCCTCACCCTAACCCTCACCATCACCATAACCTTAACCCTAACCCTAAACCTCACGCTAAACCTAACCCTCAGCCTCACCCTGACCATCAACCTCAACCTATCCCTAACCCTCACCTTCGCCCTAATCCTAATCATAACATTAACCCTCACCGTAAACCTAACTCTGACCTTCAACCTCACCCTCACCCTAAGCCTAACCCTACACCTAAGCCTAATCCTAAACCGAACACTCACCTTCACTTTCACCCTAAACCTAAACCTCACCCTAACCCTAACACTAACACTAGCCCTCACACTAATCCTTACCCTCACCCTCACCTTAACCCTAACCCTCACCCTAACCCTAACCGTAAACCTAACCCTTACCGTCACCCTCACCCTCACCTTAACCCTAACCCTTACCCTCACCCTAAGCCTAACCCTAACCCTAATGCTAACCCTAAACCTCACACTCACCATAACACTAACCCTAACCCTAACCCTCACCATAACCCTAAACCTAAGCCAAATTCTATCCCTAACCCTCACCCTCACCCTAACCCTCATTCTAACCCTTATCTCCACCCTAACCCTCACCCTAACGCTAACTCTAACACTAACACTAAACCTCATGCTAACCCTGGCCCTAAACCTAAACCTAAACCTAACCCTCACCCTAATGCTCACCCTAACCCTCAACCTAAACCTATACCTCACCCTCACACTATCTCTCACCCTAAACCTTACCCTCACCCTAACAAGAACCCTAAACCTAACTCTAACCCTCACCCTCACCCTAATCCTAACCCTCACCTACACCCTCACCATCACCCTCACCCTCACCCTAACCCTCACCCTAACCCTTACCTTAATCCTCACATAACCCTAACCCTCACATTAAAGTTCACCCTTATCCTAATCCTCACCCTAAACCTATCCCTAAGCCTTTCCTAACAGAAACCCTCACCCTCACCTTAACCATCACCCTAAACCTCACCCTCACCCTAGCCTTCACCCTAAAACTTACCTTAACCCTAACCCTCACCCTCAACCTCATGCCCAACTTCAGCCTAACCCTAACCCTAAACCTAATACTAGCCCCAAATCTAACCCTTACCCTCACCCTCACCCTAACCCTAACCTTAACTCTAACGTTAACACTAGCCCTCACACTCACCCTAACCCTAATCCTAATCCTAAAATTCACCCTAACCCTAATAAAACCCTAAACCTCAAGCTCACCCTAAACCTCACCCTAAACCTTACCCTCACCTTCAATCTCACCCTAACCCTAACTCTAACCCTAACCCTAAACCTCACGCTAACCCTCACCCTAACCCTAACCCTACCCCTCAGCCTAACCCTCACCCTAAACCTAACCCTAACCCTAATCCTCACACTCACCCTCACCCTCACCATCAACCTCACCCTAAACCTCACCCTCACCCCCACCCTAACCTAACCCTAACCCTAACCCTCATCCTAAAACTAACTCTGACCCTCACCCTTTCAATCACCCTAATCATAACCCTAAACGTAAGACTAATGCTAAACCTAACCCTCACACTCATCCTCACCCTAAACCTAAATCTCACCCTAAACCTAACCCTAACCCTAGCCCTCACCCTAACCCTTACCCTCACCATCACTCTAACCCTCACCCAAACCATAACCCTCACCCTAACACTAACCCCAACCCTGACCCTCACCCTCAACCTAACCCTAACCATAACCCTAAACCTCACACTAACCATAAGCCTAACCCTAACCCTCAACATAAGCCTCACCCTTACCCTCACGCTAACCCTAACATCAACCATAACCCTCACCCTAAACTTAATCCTAAACCTAATGCTATTTCTCACCCTCAACCTCAGCCTAATCCTCACTCTAACCCTTACCCTCACCCTAACCCTAACCCTAAACCTTAACCTCACCCTAACCGTAACCCTCACACTAAACCAAACCCTAACCCTCATCGTAACACTCACCCTAACGCTCACATTCACCCTAACCCTCACCATCACCCTAACCCTCACCGTAAACCTTTCTCTCACCCTAACCCTTAAACTAACCCTCAGCCAAACACTAATCCTCACCCTAAGCCTAAACCTAAACCTAAATCTCACCCAAAACCTAAACCTCACACTCACACTCACCCTCAGCCTAACCCTAACCCTAAACCTAATGCTAACCCTAACCCTCACACTCACCCTCAATCTAAATCTAACCCTAACCCTAACACTGACCCTCACCCTAATCCCAACCCTATCCCTAACCCTCACCCTAACCCTCACCCTCACCCTAACCCTAACCCTCACCCTAACCCTAACCCTAACCCTCACCCTAACACTAAACCCAATGCTTATGCTATCCCTAACCCTCACCCTCACCCTAACCATCACTCCAACCCTTACCATCACCCTAAAACTCACCCTAATCCTAAACCTAAACTTAAACCTCACCCTAACGCTCACCCTAACCCTGAACCTAACTCTAACCCTAACACTAACACTAAACCTCACCCTAACCCTCACTCTAACCCTGAACCTAAACTTTACCCTCACCCTAACGCTCACGCCAACCCTCAACCTAACCCTAATCCTAACACTAGCCCTAACCCTAACCTTAACTCTCACCTTCATGGTAACCCTCACCATCACCCTAACCCTCACCCCAACCTTAACCCTTACCTACACCTTCACCCTCACCCTGACTCTGACCCTAACTCTCACCCTAAACCTAACCTTAATCCTCACATAAACCTAACCCTCACCTTAAACCTCACCCTTACCCTAATCCTCACCCTAACCCTAAACCTAAGCCTTTCCTAACCGAAATCTTCACCCTCACCCTAAAACTCACTCTAACCCTCAACCTCACCATAGTCCTCATCCAAAAAGTAAACCTAACCCTAACCCTCACCCTCAACCTCACCCTAACCCTAACTATATCCATAACTCTAATGTTAACACTAGCCCTCACCCTCACACTAACCCTAGTCCTAACCCTAACTCTCACCCTAACCCTAACACTAACCCTAAACCTCAACCTCACCCTAACCCTCATCCTAACCCTTACCCTCACCCTCTAACTCATCCTAACCCTAACTCTAACCCTAACCATAATCCTCACGCTAACCCTCACCCTAAACCGAACCCTAACCATACACCTCAGCCTAACCCTGACCCTAAACCTAACCCTAAACCTAATACTCACCCTATCCCTAATCCTAACCCTATCCCTCACCCTAACTCTCAAAATCACCATAACCCTAATGCTAACATTAACCTTCAACCTCAACCTAACCCTCACCCTAAACCTTACACTCACCCTAACTCTAACCCTAACCCTAACCCTCACACTAAACCTAACCCTCACCCTAACAAGAACCCTAACCAAAATCCTCATCCTATACCTAATCCTAACCCTAAACCTCACCTTAACCCTCACCCTCACCATAAAACTAATGCTAACATTAACCCTCAACATCACCCTAACCTCGCCTTAAACCTTACCCTCACCTTAACCCTATCCCTCACCCTCCCCCTAACCCTCACCCTAACCCTTATCCTCACCATAACCCTAACCCTCATCCTAAACCTAATCCTAACACTAACCCTCACCCAAACCTTAACACTAACCCTAAACTTAACACTCATCCTAAACCTAACACTCACCCTCAGCCTCAACCTCAACCTAAACCTAACCCTAATTCAAACCCTAACTCTCACCCTCACACTAACTCTAAACCTAACCCTAACCAAAACCCTCACCCTCACCCTAACCCTAACCCTATCCCTAACCTTCAGCCTAACCCTAACCCTAATCCTAAACCTAACCCTCACCCTCACCCTAACCTTTATCCTCACCCTAACCCTAAGCATAACCCTCAGCCTAACCCTCATCCAAACCGTAAACTTAACCCTCAACTTAACCTTATCCCTAACCTTAACCCTAAATCTCACCTTCACCCTAACACTCACTGTCACCCTAAAGCTCACCCCAACCCTAACCCTCACCTACACCATCTCCCTCACCCTCACTCTCACCCTCACCCTCACCCGAAGACTCACCCTCACCCTAAACATCACCCTAACCCTATCCCTCACCTGAATCCTAACCTTAATCCACACACCATCGAAACCCTCATCTTAAACCTCACCCTCATCCTAATCCTCACCCTAAACCTAACCCTAAGCCTTTCCTAACCAAAACCCTCACCTTCACCATAACCCTCACCCTAACCTTCATCTTCACCCTAGCCCTCACCCTAAACCTAATCCTAAACCTCACCCTAACCCTCACCCTCACCCTCACCCTAACCCTAACCCTAACCCTAATGCTAACACTAGCCCTCACCCTTACCCTAACCCTAATCCTAACCCTAACCCTCACCCTTAACCTAATGCTAATCCTAAACATAAACCTCACTCTAAATCTCACCCTAACCGTTACCCTCACCCTCAACCTCACCCTAAACATAAACCTAACCCTAAATATAACCCTCACCCTAACCCACACCCTAACACCAACCCTAATCCTACACCTCAGCCTAACCCTCACCCTAAACCTAACCCTAACCCAAATCCTCACCCTATCCCTAACCCTAACCCTAACCCTCACCCTAACTTTCACCCTCACCGTAACCCTAATGATAACTTTAACCCTCAAGCTCACCCTAAACCTTACCCTATCCCATACCTTCACCTTAACCCTATCCCTCACCTTCACCCTAACATTCAACCTATCCTTTAGGCTCACCCAAACCCTCACCCTCTCCCTAACCCTAAATATAACACTAATCCATACCCTAAACCTAAGCCTAACCCTAACCCTCACATTAGCCTCACCCTAACCCTTACCCTCCCCTAAACCCTAACCCTACCCCTCAGCCTAACCTTCACCCTAAACCTAACCCTAAACCTAATCCTCACCCTATACCTAACCCTAACCCTCACCCTAACCATCACCCTCCCCGTAAAACTAATGCAAACATTAACCCTCAAGTTCACCCTAAACCTCGAAATAACCCTTACCCTCACCTTAACCCTATCCCTCACCTTCACCCTAACCCTAACCCTAACCGTTAGGCTCACCCTAACCCTCACCCTAAACCTAACCCTAAATCTAACACTAACCCTCACCCTAACCTAAGCCTAACCCTAACCCTCACATTACCCTCACCCTAACCCTTACCCTCCCCCGAACCCCAAACCTAACCCTCAGCTTAACCCTCATCCTAAACCTAACCCTAATCATAACCCTCACCCTAACCTTAACCCTAACACTAATCCTCACATTAAACCTAAACCTCACCCTAAACCTAATCCTACACGTTACCTTAACCCTAACTTTAACCTAACCCTAACCTTAAACTTCACACTAACCCTAACCCTAACCATAAGCCTAAACCTCAAACTCACACTAACCCTCACTCAAACCCTAATCCTCACCATAACCCGAACCGGAACACTCACCCTAACCGTGACCTTCAACCTAAACATCACCTTAACCCTAACCCTCAACGTAACACTAACCATAATCCTCAACCTCACCCTATCCTTAACACAAACCCTAACCCTAAACCTAACTTTCACGGTAACCCTCAACCTAACACTCAGGCTAACCCAAACCCTCACTCTCACCCTAACCCTAACACTAACCCTAACCCTCACCCTAACCCTCAACCTCACCGTAACCCTAATGCTAACATTAACCCTCACCCTAAACCTTACCCTCACCCTAAACCTAACCCTAACCATAACCCTCACACTAAACCTAAACCTCACCCTAACAATAACGCTAACCATACTCCTCCCACTAACACTCACCCTAACCCTAACCCTCACCCTAATCCTAACCGTAAGCCTTGCCCTCAGCCTCACCCTAGCCCTCACCCTAATATTAAACCTAACACTAACCAAAAAACTAAACCTAAACATAAATCTCACATTCACCCTCACCATCCCCCTCAGCCTAACCCTCAACCTAAACCTAAACCTCACCCTATCCCTAACCGTAGGCCTCACCCTAACCTTAACACTAACCCTAAAACTAAACCTCACCCTTGCACTCAACCATACCCTAAACCTAAACCTAACCCTCATCCTAACGTTCAACCTAACCCTCAACCTAACCCTCACCATCACCCTAACTCCAACCCTATCACTAAACCTCAACCTCAACCTAACCCTAACCCTAACCCTAATGCTAACCCTAACCCTCAACCTAATTCTAACCCTAAGCCTCACCCTGATCTTCACCCTAACCCCAACCCTATTCCTAACCCTCAGCCTAACACTAAACCTAACACACACCCTAACCCTGACACTAATGCTAATGCTATCCCTAACCCTCACCCTCACCATAACCCTCACTCCAACCCTTACCATCACCCTAACCCTAACCCTAACACTAACACTAACCCCTCAACCTAACCCTAAACATAAACTTAACTCAGCTTAACGCTCACCCTAACCCTCAACCTAACCCTAACCCTCACCCTCATCCTAAACCTCACCCTAAAACTTACCCTCACCCTAACCCTAACCCTAAACCCAACTCTAAGCCTCACCCGCACCCTAAGCCTAACCTAAACCCTAACCCTCACCCTAACCCTAACACTAACTATAACGCTATCCTTAAACCTCACCCTCGCCCTATACCTCATCCTAATCCTTATCCTCACCATAATCTTAACCCTAACCCTAACCCTTATCCTCACCTCAACCCTAACCCTCACCCTCATACTAACCCTAACCATCACCTTAACCCTCACCCTAACCCTAAACGACACCCAAACCCTAAAACTCACAATCACCCAAACCCTCACACGAACCGTAACGTTACCCTAAACCTGAGACTAACCCTATCACTCACCCTAAACCTAACTATAACCCTCACCCTCATACTAACACTAACCCTCATCTTAACCCTCACCCTATCCCTCACCCTAACCCTAACGGTAACCCTAAACCTCACTCTCACTCTAACCCTCAACCTAAACCTTATCTTCACACTAACCCTAACCCTAACCCTAACCCTCACATTAACCCTAAACCTTACCCAACCCCTCATCCTACCCCTCACCCCAAACCTAACCCTAATCCTCAGTCTAACCCTAACCCTAACCCTTACCTTCAACCTAACCCTCAAGTCACCCTAACCCACACGCTAACCCGAACCCTCACCTACACCCTCAACCTCAACACCACTCACACCCTCACCCTAACTGTCACCCTCACCCTAAACATAACCCTAAAACTTACCCTCAACCTAACCCTAACCCTAATCCTCACCCTAAAAATAACCCTCACCTTAAACCTCACCATGACCCTAATCCTCACCCTACCCCTAACCCTAAGCCTTTCCTAAACGAAACACTCACCCTCACCATAACTCTTTCCCTAACCCTCACCCTCACCCTAGGCCTCACCCTAAAGCTTACCCTAACCCTAACCCTCACCCTCAACCTCACTCCCACCCTCAAACTAACCCTAACCCTAACCCTAACCCTAAACCTAACCCTAATGCTAGTCCTAAATCTCCAGCTCACCCTAAAACTCAACCTAACCCTTACCTCACCCTCAACCTCACCCTAACCTTAACACTAAACCTAACCCTAACCCTCACCCTAACCCTCACACTAACCTTAACCCTAACCATAACCCTAACCCTCAGCCTAAACCTCACCCTAAATGTAACCCTAACCCTAATCCTCACCCTAAACCTAATACTAACCCTCACTCTAACGCTCACCCTAACCCTCACCCTAACCCTAACATTCACCATCACCCTAACCCTAAACCAAATCCTAAACCTATCCCTCACCCTTACCCTAAACCTTACCCTCACCCTAACCCTAAGACTATACCTCAGCCTAACCCTCATACTAACCCTAAACCTAACCCTAACATTCAGTGCAAAGTTAACCCTAACCATAACCCTAACCCTCACCCTCACCCGCAACCTCATCATCACCCTCACCCTAAACCTCACACACACCCTCACACTAACCCTAACCATAACCCTAAACCTCACCCTAAACCAAACCATCACCCTCACCCTCATCATTATCCTCACCCTAACCCTCACCCTCACCCTCACCCTAACCCTAACTATAACCCTAACCCTCACCCTAAACCAAACTCTGACCCTCACCCTCACCCTCACCTAAGCCTAACCCAACACATAAGCCAAATCCTAAACCTAACCCTCCCCCTCCCCTTCACCCAAACCTAAAAATCAGCCTAATTCTAAGCCTAAACCTAGCCCTCACCCTATCACTTACACTCACCATCACCCTAACACTAATCGTCAACCTAAACCTAACATTCAACCTAACCCTAACCCTAACCCTCACATTAAACCTAAACCTAACAGTAATGCTAACCCTAACCCCCATCCTTAACCTCACCATAACCCTCACCCTAACTCTAACCCTCACCCTAACCCTAACCCTAGCCCTAATGCTATCCTTAAACCTCACCCTCTCCCTAACACTCACTCTAACCCTTACCCTCAACCTAACCCTCACGCTAACCCTAACCCTAACCCTAACACTAAACCTCATCCAAACCCTCATCCAAAACCTAAACCTAAACCTAACCCTCACCCTAATGCTCACTGAAACCCTCAACCTAACCATAATCCTCACCCTCACCCTAACCCTCACCCTATATCTTACCTTCACCCTAACCCTAAACCTAACCCTAACTCTAACCCTCAATCTCACCCTAAGCCAAACCCGAACCTTAACCCTCACCCAAACCCTCACCCTAACTATAATGATACCCCTATAACTCACCCTCACCCTAAACCTCATCCTAACCCTCACCCTCAACATAAGCCCAAACCTAACCCTAACCCTAATCCACACCGTAATCCGAACCGTCAACCTCACCCTAACTCTCACAGTCAACTTAACCCTCATCCTAAACCTAACCATCATCCATTCCGTATAACTCACCCTCACCCGAACACTCACCCTGACCCTAACTCTACCCTAAACCACACCTTAACCCTAACACTCACCCTAAACCTAACTCTAAACCTCACCCTCATACTAACCCTAACCCTAACCCTAACTTTCACACTAACCCTAACCCTAACCCTCACCAAAACCCTAAACCTCACTCTCACGCTCAACCTCACCATCACCCTAACCCTTACCCTCACCCTCACCCTCAACCTAACCCTAACCATAACACTAACCCTCACACTAAACCTACCCCTCAACCTCACCCTCATCATCACCCTCACACTAACCCTCACCCTCACCCTCACCCTAACCCTAACCATAACCCTAACCTTCACCTTAAACCTAGCTCTTAACCTTACACTCACCCTAAACCTCATCCTAACACTAAGCCTAACGCTAGCCCTCACTGTAACGCTTAACCTCACCGCCACCCTAACCCTAACCCTCAACTTAAACCTAACCATCGCCCTAATCCTAACCCTAACCCTCACCCTAACCCTAAACCTAACACTGTCCTTCACCCTAACCCTAATGCTAACACTAAACCTCACTCTCACCCTAACCCTAAGCCTAACCCTAACCCTAACCCTAACCCTAAACCTAACCCTAACACTAAACCTCACCCTAACCCTCACCTAACCCTAAACCTAAACCTAATCCTCACCCTAATGCTCACCCTAACCCTCAACCTAACCATAATCCTCACCCTCAGCCTAACGTTCACCCTAAACCTTATCCTCACCCTAACCCTAACCCAAACCTAACTCTAACCCTCACCCTCACCCTAAGCCTTACCCGAACCCTAATCCTCACCCAAACCCTCACCCTAATTCTAACGTTATCCCTAAAACTCACCCTCAAACTAAAGCTCATCCTAACCCTTACCCTCAACATAAGCATAAACCCTAACCCTAACCCTAATCCTCACCGTAATCCAAACTCTCACCCTCACCCTAACCCTCACCATCACCTTAACCCTCACCCTAAACCTAACCATCACCCTCTCCCTAAAATTCACCCTCACCCTGACCCTAAACCTCCCCTAAACCTCACCGTAAAATTAACACTCACCCTAAACCTAACTCTAAACCTCACCCTCATACTAACCCTAACCCTAACCCTCACCTTAATGCTCAGCCTAATCCTCACTCTAACTGTAAGGCTAACCCTAACCCTCATTCTCAACCTAACCCTCACACTAACCCTTATCCTCACACTAACCCTAACACTAACTCTAACCCTTATATTAACCCTAACCCCCAACCTAACCCTAAAGCTACCCCTCACTCTACCCCTCCCCCTATTCCTCAACCTACCCTTCCCCCTAACCCTAACCTGAACCTTCACCCTAACCCTAACCATAACCCTCACATTCACTCTAACCCTCACCCTAACCCTAAACCTCACCTACAACTTTACCCTCAACCTCAACCTCACCCTCACCCTAAACATCACCCTAAACCTAACCCTCAACCTAACCCTAACCCTAATCATAATTCTAAACATAAACCTCAACTTAAACGTCACCCTCAACCTAATACTCACCCTAAACCGAACCCTAAGCCTTTCCTAACCGAAAATCTTCACCCTCACCCTAAACCTCAACCTAACCCTCACGCTCACCCTAGCCCTCACCCTAAAACTAACCTTAATCCTAAACCTCACCCTCAACCTCTCCCCCACCCTCAGCCTACCCCTAATCCTAACGCTAATCTTAAGCCTATCTGTAAACCTAACCCTCACCCTCACTATAACCATAACCCTAAACCTTACCATAATGCTAACACTAGCCCTCACCCTCACCCTAACCCTAACCCTAACCCAAAACCTCACCCTAACCCTAATGCTAACCCTAAAACTCAATCTCACGCTAACCCTCACCCTAAACCTTACCCTCACCATCAATATCACCCTAACCCTAACCCTAATACTAACCCCACCCCTCAGCCGAACCCTCACCCTAAACCTAAACCTAACCCTCAACCTCACCCTAACCGTAACCCTCACCCTAAAGCTCACCATAACCCTAAGCCTAACCCTCCCCTCACCCTCACCCTAACACTCACCGTAAACCTTACCCTCACCCAAACCCTAAACCTAACTCTCAGCTTAACCCTAATCCTAACCCTAACCCTAACCCTAAACCTCAACCTAACTGTAACCCTAACATTAACCCTAACCCTCACCCTCACCCTCACCCTAAGCTTAACCCTACACCTAAGCCTAATCCTAAACCTAAACCTCACACTCAACCTCACCCTAAACCTAATCCTCACCCTAATGCTCACCCTATCCCTAACCCTCACCCAAACCCTAACCCTAACCCTAAACCTTACCCTCACTGTAAGCCTAACCCTAACCCTAACTGTAACCCTCACCCTAACGCTAACGCTATACCTAAACCTCACTTTCTACCTAAACCTCATCCTAACCCTTACCCTCACCATAACCCTAACACTAACCCTAAGCCTAATCCTCACCATAATCCTAACCCTCACACTTACCCTAACCCACACCGTCACCTTAACCCTCACCCTAAGCCTAACCATCACATTCACCCTAAAAGTCATCCTCACCCGAACCCTTACCCTCACCCTAACCCTACCTAAATTTCACCCTAATCCTAACCCTCACCCTAATCCTAACTCTAACCCTCATCCTCATGCTAACATTAACTCTCACCTTAACCCTCTCCCAACCCTCACCCTAAACCTAATGCTAAACCTAACCCTCACTATCACCCTAATCATCACCCTAATCCTTATCCTCACACTAAACCAAACCCTAACCCTAACCCTTAAATTAACCCTAACCCCCACCCTAACCCTAAACCTACCCTTCACCCTACACCTCACCCTAACCCTAACCCTAACCCTCACCCTAACCCTAGCCCTAACCCTCATCTTGACCCTAACCCTCACTCTCACCCTAACCCTCACCCTAACCCTAAACCTGACCTACAACCTCACCTTCACCATCACCCTCACCCTCACCCTCACCCTAACACAAACTCTGGACCTAAACGTCACCCTAACCCTATCCATCACCCTAATCCTAACCCTAATCCTCACCCTAACCTTAATCTTCACCTTAAACTTCACCCTCACCCTAACCCAAACCCTAAGACATACCTAACCGAAACTCTCACCCTCACCCTAACCCTCACCCTAAACCTCACCCTCACCCTAGTCCTCACCCTAAAAAACTAACCCTAACCCTCATCCTCAATCTCACCCTCACCCTCATCCTAACCCTAACCCTAACCCTAATCCTAAACCTAAACCTCCGCTCACCCTCACCCTAACGCTAACCCTAATGCTAACACTAACCCTAATGCTAACACTAGCCCTCACCCTCACTCTTACACTAAACCGAACCCTAAACCTCACCCTAACCATAACCCTAATGCTAATCCTAAACCTCAACCTCAACCTAAACCTCACCCTAACTCTTACCCTCACCCTCAACCTCACCCGAAATCTTAGCCTAAACCTAACGCTAAACCTCACTCTAACCCTCACACTAAACCTAAACCTAGCCCCACCCCTCAGCCTAACCCTCACCCTAAGCCTAACCCTAACCCAAATCCTCACCCTATCCCTAACCCTAACCCTAACCTTCACCCTCACTGTAACCCTAATGCTAACATTAACCCTCAATGTCACCGTTAACCTCGCCTTAAATCTTACTCTCACCTTAACCCTATCACTCACCTTCACCCTAACCCTCACCCTCAGCCTCAACCTCAACCTCAGTGTAACCCTAACCCTAACCCTAATTCAAACCTTAACCCTCACCTTCACCCTAATTGTAATTCTAACCCTAAGAAAAACTCTCACCATAACCCTAAACCTAACACTATCCCTAATCCTAACTCTAACCCTAACCCTAATCCTAAATCTAAACCTCACCCTCATCATAACCCTTACGCTCACCCAAACCCTAAGTCTCAAGCTCAGCCTAAACCTCATCCTAACCCTAACCCTCACCCTAACCTTAACCCTAACCCTAATCCACACCAAAACCCTAACCCTCACCCTCACCCTCAACGTCACCCCACCCTCAACCTAACCCTATTCCTAACCCTCATCCTAACCCTAACCCTAACCCTAATGCTATCCCTAACCCTCACTCTCACCCTAACCCTCACTTTAAACCTTAACCTCATCCTATCCCTGACCCTAACCCTAACCCTAACACTAACACTAAACCTCACCCTAACCCTCACAATAATCCTAATCCTAAACCGAACACTCACCTTAATGGCCACCCTAATCCTCAACCTAAGACTAACCCTCACCCTCACCCTAACCTTCACCCTAAAACTTACCCTTACCCTACCCCTAACCCTAACACTAACTCTAAACGCCACGCTCATCCTAAGCATAACCTGCACCCTAACCCTCACCCTAACCCTCACCCTAACTCTAAAGTTGTCCCTAAACCTCACCCTCAGCCTAAACCTCATTCTAAACCTTACCCTCACCATAAACCTAACACTAACCCTAACCCTAATCCTCACCGCAACCCTAGCCCTCACCCTTACCCTAACGCTCATCATCACCTTAACACTCACCCTAACCCTAACCGTCATCCATACCCTAAAACTCCCCCTCCCCCTCCCTCTCACCTTACCCTAACCTTACCCTAAACCTCACCCAAAACCTAACCTTCACCCTAAACCTAACTCTAACTCTCACCCTAATAGTAAACCTTACCCTCACCTTAACCCTCACCCAAACCCTCACCCTAAGCCTCACCCTAACACTTATACTCACACTAACACTAACCCTAACCCCATCCCTCACATTAACCCTAACCCTAACCCTCACTCTAGCCCACACCCTAACCATAACCATAACCCTCAATCTAACTCTAACCCTAACACTCAACTTTACCCTAACCCTCACCGTCACCCTACCCTCAATCTAACATTAACCCTCACCTATAACCTCACCCTCACCATCACCCTCACCCTTCCCCTAACACTCACCCTCACCCTAAAATTCAACCTAACCCAAACCCTCACCCTAACCCTAACCCTAATCCTCAACCTAACCCTAAACCTCAGTTTAAATCTCTCCCTCAACCTAATCCTCACCCTAAACCTAAACCTAAGCCTTTCCTAACCGAAACCCTCACCCTCAACCTAACCTAACCCTCACCGTAACCCTCACCCTCAACTTAGCCCTCACCCTAAAACTATCCCTAACCCTAAGGCTCATCCTCAACTTCACCACCAACCTCAACCTAACCCTAACACTAACCCTAACCCTCACCCTAACCCTAAACCTAATGCTAACCCTAAACCTCAACCTCACCCTAACCCGCAACCTTTCCCCCCCTCAACCTCAACATAAACCTAACCCTAACACTAACCTAACCCTAAACCTCCCCTAACCCTCACGCTAAACCTAACCCTTACCCTACCCCTCAGCTTAACCCTCACCCTAAACCTAACCCTAAACCTAATCCTCTCCCTATATCTAACCTTAACCCTAACCCTCAACCTCAACATAAATCTAATGCTAACTTTAACACTCAACCTCACCCTTAACCTCGCCCTAAACTTTACCCTCACCTTAACCCTATCCCTTACCCTCACCCTAACCCTCACATTAACCCTTACCCTCACCCTAACCCTCAACCTCACCCTAACTCTCACCCTAACCCTTGACCTCCCCCGAACACTAATCCTAACCATCAGCCTAAACCTCATCCTAAACCTAACCTTAAACCAAACCCTCACCCTAACCTTAAACCTAACCCTAACCCTCACCCTAAACCTAACCCTCACCCTCAGCCTTAACCTCAACCTCCCCCTAACCAAAACCCTCACGCTGAGCCCAACACTAACCTTAACCCTCACCCTAACCTTAACCCTAAGCCTAACCCTAAACGTCACCCAAACCCAAACCCTCACCCTCACCCTCAACCTCACACTCAACCTCACCCTAAACCTTAACGTAACCATAATTCTCACCCTAAACCTAACCATCACCCTCACCCTCACCATGACCCTCACCCTAAATCTCACCCCCACCCTCACCATAAACCTAACCATAAACCTAAACCTCACCCTAAACCTAACTCAGACCATCACCCTCACCCTCACCCTAAGCCTAAACCTACCGCTAAGCCTAAACCTAAACCTAAACCACAACCTCACCCTCACCCAAACCTAAATCTCAGCCTAACCCTAGCCTAACCCTAGCCCTCACCTAACCCTTACCCTAACCTTCACCCTAAGCCTATTCCTCAAACTAAACATAACCCCATCCTTAACCCTAACACTAACCCTAACCCTCAACCTCACCCTAAGCCTAACCCTAACCCTAACCCTCACCCTAACCCTAACCCAAACCCTAATGCTAACCCTAACCCGCACCCTCACCGTCACCGTAAAACAAACCCTAACTGTAACCATCACCCTAACCGTAACCCTAACCCTAATACTAACCTTAACCCTCACCCTAACCCTAACACTCACTCGAACCCTTACCCTCACCCTAACACTCACCCTAACCCTAAACCTAACCATAACACTAAACCTCACCCTAACCCTCACCCTAATCCTAAACCTAAACCTAACCCTCACCCTAACGCTCAATCTAACACTCAACCTAAACCTAAACCTCACTATCACCCTAACCCTCACCAAAACCCTTATCCTCACACTAACCCTAACCCTAAACCTAACCCTCACATTAAGCCTAACCCTACCACTCACCCTAAACCAAAACCTAAACCTCACCCTAACCCTAACCCTAACCCTCACTTTCACCGTGACCCTCACCGTAACCCAACATATCACCCCAACCCTAAACATCACCTACACCATCACCCTCACCCTCTCCCTCACCGTAATCCTCACTCTCACCCTAAACATCACCCTAATCATAACCCTCACTCTAACCCTAACCTTAATCCACACATAACCCTAACCCTAACCTAAAATCTCACACTCACCCTAATCCTCACCATAAACCTAACCCTAAACCTTTCCTAACCCATACCCTCACCCTCACCCTAACACTTACCCTTACCCTAGCCCTCACCCTAATCCTCAAACTAACCTTAACCCTAACCCTCACCCTCAACCTCACCCCCACCTTCCCCCAACCCTAAACCTAAACATAATCCTAACTCTAACCCTAGCCCTCACCCTAACCCTTACCGTCACTGTCAACCTAAACCTAACCGTCAACGTCACCCTAACCCTCACCCTCACCCTAACCCTAACCCTCACCCTCACCCTAACCCTAAACCTAAATCTAACCCTAACACTCACCATCACCCTAACCCTAACCCTAACGCTCAACCAAACCCTAACCCTAACCTTAAACCTATCCCTAACTCTCACCTCAACCTAAACCTCACTCTAACCCTTACCCTCACCCTAACACTCACCCTAACCCCAACCATAACACTAACACTAAACCTCACCCTAATCCTCACCCTAACCCTAAACCTAAACCTAACCCTCATACTAACGGTCACCCTAAACCTCAACCTAACCCTAAACCTCACCCTCATCCTAACCCTCAACCTAAATCTTACCCTCACCCTAACCCTGTAACTAATTCTAACTCTAACCCTCATCCTCACCCTAAGCCTAACTTGAACCCTAACGCTTACCCTAACCCTCACCCGAACTCTAATGCTACCCCTAAACCTCACCCTCACCCTAAACCTCAATCTAACCCTTACCCTCACCATAACCCTAACCCTAACCATAACCCTAATACTCACCGTAATCCTTACCCTCACCCTCAACCTAACCCTCACCATAACCTTAACACTCACCCTAAGCCTAACCATCACCCACACCCTAAAATTCACCCTTAACCTAACCCTCACCCTCACCCTAACGCTACCCTAAAACTCAACCTAACTCTAACCCTCACCCTAAACCTAACTCTAACCCTGACCCTCATACTCACCTTAACCCTTACCTTAAACTTCACCCTAAACCTCAAACTAACCCTAACGCTAACCCTAACCTTCACTCTTAGCCTAACCCACACCCTAACCCTTATCCTCACACTAACGCTAATCCTATCCCTAACCCTCACATTAACCCTAGCCCTCACCCTAAACCCTCACCCTAACCCTCACCCTAACCCTAAACCTAACCCTCACCCTAACCGTCAACCTAAACCCAACCCTCACCCTAACCCTAAACTTAATCCTAAGGTTAACACTAAACCTCAACCTTACCCTAAACCTCACCCTAACCTTTACCCTCACCCTAACCCTCACCCTCACCCTAACCCAAACCCTACCCCTCAGCCTAATCCTCGACCTAAACCTAACCCTTACACCAATCCTCACCCTATCCCTAACCCTTACCCTAACCCTCATCCTAACCCTCATTCTTACCTTAACACTAATGCTAACGTTAACCTTCAACCTCACCCTAAACTTCGCCCTAACCCTTACCTGAACCTTAACCCTATCCCTCACCCTCACCCTAACCCTCACCCTAACCCTTACACTCACCCTAACCCTCACGCTAACCCTAGCCCTAACCCTAACAATACCCTTAAACCTAACCCTCACCGGAAACCTAAGCCTAAACTTAAACCTAACCCTCACCCTAACACTCACCCTAACCATTACCCTCACACGAACAGTAACCCTAACCCTCTGCCTAACCCTCATCCTAAACCTAAACCTAACCATGACCCTCGCAATGACCTTAGAGCTAACACAACCCTAACCCTCAACCGAATACTAACCCTCAACCTCACACTCAAACTCAACCTCAGCCTAAGCCTAACCCTAACTTTAATACTAACCCTAAACCTCACCCTCACCCTCACCCTAACTCTAAAACTAACCCTAAGTAAAACCCTCACCCTAACACTAACCCTATGCCCAACCCTTACCATAACCCTAAAACTAATCCAAAACCGAACCCTTACCCTCACCCTAACCCTAACCATCATCCTAACCATAACCCTAACCGTCAGCCTAGCTCTCCTACTAACCCTAAACCTAAACCTAACCCACACCCAAACGCTAACCCTCACCCTCACCCTCAACCTCCCCATTACCCTCACCCTAACCCTCAACATCATCGTCACCCTAAACCTAACCATAACACTAACCCTCACCCTAAACCTAACTCTCACCCTCATGCTCACCATCACACTCACTCTGACCCTCATCCTCACCCTCACCCTAACCCTAACCATAACCCTAACCCTCACCCTTAACCTAACAGTGACCCTCACCCTCACCCTCACCGTAAGCCTAACCCTACACCTAAGCCTAAACTTAAACCTAACCCTCACCCTCAACCAAACCCTAACCCTCACCCTAACTCAAACCCTCACGCTAACCATAACCCTAACCCTTATGCTCACCCTCACCCTAACCTTAACCCTAACCTAACCCTCAAGCTAACCCTAACTCTAACCCTAATGCTAATTCCAAACATGACCCTCACCCTAACCATTACCTTAAGCCAAACCGTCACCCTAACCCTAACCCTAACCATAATTCTAACCCTAAAAGTCACCCTCACCCTAACCATAATGCTAACCCTAAACCTCACACTCACCCTAACCCTCCCTCTAAGCCTAACCCTCACACTAACTCTCACGCTAACCCTAACACTAACACTAACACTAAGCCTCACCCTAACCCGCATCCTAAACCTAAACCTAAACCTAATCCTCACCCTAACCCTCACCCTAACACTAATCCTTACCCTAACACTCAACCTCACCCTAACTCTAATCCTAACACTACCCTGACCCTCACCCTAACCCCAAACCTCACCATAACCCTGATGCTCACCCTCACCCTAACCCTAACGCTCAACCTAACCCTATCGCTAAGCCTAACCCTCACACTCAACCTAAATATCACCCAAACCCTAACCCTCACCCTAACCCTAAACCTAACCCTCACCTACACCCTCACCCTCACCCTCACCCTCACCCTCACTCTCAACATCACCCTAAACATAACCCTAACCTTAACCCTCACCCTAACCCTAACCCTAACCTAAGCCTTTCCTAACTGAAAGCCTCACCCTCACCCTAATAATCACTTTAACCCCTCCCCCTAGCCTTCACCCTAAAACTAACCCAAACACCAACCCTCACCCTCACTCTCACCCTCAACCTCAGCCTAAACCTAACCCTAACCCTAATCCTAAACCTAACCCTAAACCTCACCCTCACCCTAACCCTAACTCTAAACCTAACCTAACCCTAATGCTCACACTAGCCCTCACCCTCACCCTAACCCTAACCCTAACACTCACCCTAACCCTAACTCTAACCCTAATGCTAACCCTAAACCTCAACCTCAACCTAACCCGCACAATAACACTTACCCTCACCCTCAACCTCAACCTAAACCTCACCCTAAACCTTACCCTAATTCTCACTCTAACCCTAACCCTAACCCATCTCCTCGGCCTAATCCACACCCTAAACCTTACCCTAACCCTAATAGTCCCCATAACCCTAAACCTAACACTAACACTAACCCTAACCCTCACCCTAACCCTAAGCCTAACCCCAACCCTCACCCTCACCCTAACCCTCACCCTAAACCTTACCCTCACCTGAACCCTAACCCGAAACCTCAGCCTAATCCTCATCCTAAACCTATCCCTAAACATAACCCTCACCCTCACCATAAGCCTAACCCTAACTCTCACGTTAAACCTCACCCTCTCCCTAATCCTCACCCTAACCGTAACCCTAAGCCTTTCCTAACTGAAACCCTCAGCCTCACCCTAACCCTCACACTAATCCTCAACTTAAACCTCACCCTCACCCTAACCCTAACCCTACGCCTATCCTAACTGGAACCCACCCTCTCCCCCTAACCCTCACCCTTACCCTCACCCTCACCCTAGCCCGCACCCTAAGCCAAACCTTAAACCAAACCTTCACCCTCAATCTCACCCTAACTCTAACCCTAAACCTAAACCTCACCCTAACCCTAACCCTAACACTAAAACTAAACTTCACCCTAACCATCACCCTAACCCTAACCCTAACCCTAACCCTCAGCCTCACCCTAACTCTAACCCTAACCCTAACCCTGAACCCCACCCTAAACGTAAACCTATTCCTAACCCTCACCCTAACACTAAACCTCACCCTAATCCTAACCCTAAACCTCACCCTCACACTAGCCCTAACCCTCACCCTAACCATCACTCTAAACCTAATGCTAAAACTATCCCTCACCCTCACCATAAACCTCAACCTAAACCGTACCCTCACCATAACCCTAACCCTAACCCTAATCCTCACACATATCCTAACCCTAAAACTCACCCTAACCCTAACACTAACCCTAACATGAACCCTCACACTAAACATCACCCTAACCCTAGTCCTCACCCTAAACCTTACCCTCAACCTCACCCTAACCCTAAACTTCAACATGAACCTATTGCTAACATTATCCCTCAACCATACCCTAAACCTCGCCCTAACCTTTCCATCACCTTAACCATATCCCTCACCCTCACCAAAACCCTCACCCTAAAAGTTACCCTCAACCTAACCCACAACCTAACATTAACCCTAACCCTAACACTAACCCTCACCCGAAAACTAAGCCTAAACCTAACCCACACCCAAACCCTCAACCTAAACTTTCACTCAACCGAACCCTAACCCTAACCCTCAGCTTAATCCTCATTCTAACCCTAACCATAACCATAACTCTTAACCTCACCCTCACTGTCACCCTAACTCTAACCCTAAACCTAATCCTCACCCTCACCCTAACCCTAACCCTAATGCTAACTCTGACCCTCACCCTCACCTTAAACCTAAAACTAGCCCTCACCCTAAACCTTACCCTCACCATCACCCTAACCCTAACCCTCACCCTAAACTTAACTGTCACCCTAACCCTAAGCTTCATCCTAACCCTAACCCTAAACGTCACCCTAAACCACAACCTCACGCTAACCCTAATCCTAACCCTAACACTCACCTTAAACCTAACCCTAACACTAATGCTGTCCCTAACACTCACCCTCACCCAAACCTTCACGCTAAACCTTACCCTCACCCTAAACCTCACCCTAACCCTAACCCTAACCCTAACACTAAACCTCACCCTAACACTCACACTAACCCTAAACCTAAATCTAAACCTCACACTAATGCTCACCCTAACCCTCAACCTAACCCTAAACCTCACCCTCACACTAACCCTCACACTAAACCTTATCCTCACCCTAACCCTAACCCTAACCCTAACTCTTACCCTCACCCGAACCCTAACACAAACCGTCAGCCTAAACCTCATCCTAACCCTATCCGTAAAAAAACCCTCACCCTCACCCTAACCCTAACCCTAACCCTCACCTTAAAACCCATCCTCACTCTAATCCTCACCGTAACCCTAACCCTAAGACTTTCCTAACTGAAAACCTCACCCTAACCCTCACCCTCACCCTCACATTAAACCTCACCCTCACCCTAACCCTAACCCTACGCCTATCCTAACTGAAACCCTCCCCCTCCCCCTAAACCTCCCCCTTAGCCTTAACCTCACCCTAGCCCTCACCCTGAACCAAACCCTAACCCTAACCCTCACCCTCAACCTCACCCTAACTCTAACCATAAACCTAACCCTCACATTAACCATAACCCTAACACTAACACTAACCCTCACCCTAACCATAAACCTAACCCAAAACCTAACCCTAAACTTCAAACTAACGCTCACTCTCAACCTAACTCTAACCCTAATCCTCACCCTCACACTAACCCTCACCATAACACTTACCCTCACCCTAACCTAAACTCTAATCCTAACACTAACCCTCACACTAAACCTAAACCTCACACTAACCCTAACCCTAATCCTCAGCCTAAACCTCACCCTAACACAAGCCCCAACCCTCAACCTGAACCTAATTCTAAACCTCACCCTAACCCTAACCCTCAACCTCACCCTCACCCTCACCCTCAGCCCAACCCTAACCCTAATCATAAACAGAACCCTCACCCTCAACCTCACCCTAACTCTAACCCTAACCCTAACCCTGAACCCCACCATAAACGTAAACCTATCCCTAACTCTCACCCTAACTCTAAACCTCACCCTAAACCTAACCCTAAACCTCACCCTCACCCTAACCCTAACCCTCACCCTAACCATCACTCTAACCCTAATGCTAACCCTAACCCTCACCCTCACCATAAACCTCACCCTAACCCCTACCCTCACCATAACCCTAACCCTAGGCATAATCCTCACACATATCCTAACCCAAAACCGCACCCTAACCCTAGCACTAACACTAACACGAACCCTCACCCAAACATCACCCTAACCCTAGTCTTCACCCTTAACCTTACCCTCAACCTAACCCTAACCCTCACCCTAACGTAAACCTAATGCTAATATTAACCCTCAACCATACCCTAAACCTCGCCCTAACCCTTCCCTCACCTTAACCATATCCCTCATCCTCACCAAAACCCTCACCCTAAAAGTTACCCTCAACCTAACCCACAACCTAAACTTAACCCTAATCCTAACAATAACCCTCACACTAACCCTCACCCGAAAACTAAGCCTAAACTTAACCCTCACCCTAACCCTCAACCTAACCTTTCACTCACCCGAACCCTAACCCTAACCCTCAGCCTAAACCTCATCCTAACCCTAACCCTAACCCTTACACTTACCCTCACACTCTCACCCTAACTCTAAACCTAATCCTAACACTCACCCTCACCCTAACCCTAACCCTAATGCTAACTCTGCCGCTCACCCTCACCATCAACCTTAGCCTAACCCTACACCTAAGCCTAATCCTAAACCTAACACTCAGCCTCATCCTAATTCTAAAACTCACCCTAACCCTAACTCTAACCCTAACCCTCACCCTAACCCTTACCCTCACCGTCACCCTAACCTTAAGCCTCACCCTAACCCTAACCCTCACCCTAACCCTAAGCCTCACCCTAACCCTAACTCTAACCCTCACCCTCACTCTCACCCTAACCCTAACCCTAATCCTAACCCTCACCCTAACCCTAACCTAATGCTAACCCTAAACCTCATCCTCACCCTCACCCTAATCCTAACCCTAACACTCACCCTAAACCTAACCCTAACACTAATGCTATCCCTAACACTCACCCTCACCCTAACCCTCACCGTAACGCTAAACCTAAAACAAAACCTCACCCTAATGCTCACCCTAACCCTCAACCTAACCCTAAACCTCACCCTCACCCTAAACCTCACACTAAACCTTATCGACACCCTAACCCTAACCCTAACACTAACTCTTACCTTCACCCTCACCTAAGCCAAACCCGAACCCTAACCCTCACCCAAACCCTCACCCTAACTCTAACTATATCCCTAAAACTCACCCTCAGCCTAAACCTCATCCTAACCCTTACCCTCAACATAAGCCTAACACTAACCATAACCCTAATCCTCACCATAATCCTAACCCTCACCCTCACCCTAACCCTCACCATCACCTTAATCCTCAGCCTAACCTTAACCATCACCCACTCCCTAAAACTCACCCTCACCCGAACCCTCACCAGAACACTAATCCTACCCTAAACCTCACACTAACCCTAAAACTCACCCTAAACCGAACTCTAAACCTCACCCAGACCCTAACCCTCACCCTAACCCTCACCCTCACCCTAGCCCTCACCCCAAAACTAACCCTAATCCTAACACTCACCCTCAACCTCACCCTCACCCTCAGTCTAACCCTAACCATAAACTTAATCCTAACCCTAACTGTAATCCTCACGCTCACCCTCACCCTAACCCTAACACTAACCCTTACCCTAATGCTAACACTAGCCCTCACCCTCACCCAAACCCTAACACTAACCCAAACCCTCACCCTAACCTAACCCTAACCCTAACACTAACCCTAAACCTAACCCTCAACCTAAACCTCATCCTAACACTAACCCTAACCCTATCCCTCAGCCTAAACCTCACCCTACAACTAAACCCAACACTAATCCTCACCCTATTCCTAACCCTAACTCTAAACCTCACCCTAAGCTTACCCTCACAGTAACCCTAATGCTAACAATAACCCTCAACCTCACCCTAAACCTCGCCCTTACCCCTACCCTCACCTTAACCCTACACTCACCCTCACCCTAACCCTCACCCTAACCCTTATCCTCACCCTAACACTAAGCTTAACCCTCACCCTCACCCTCACCCTCACCCTAACCCTCACCCTAACCCTTACCCTCATTCGAACCCAGACCCTAACCCTCAGACTAACCCTCAGCCTAATCCTAAACCTAACCCTAACCCTCACCCTAACTGTAACCCTAACACTAAACCTAATGCTCACCCTCACCCTAACCCTAACCCTCAACCTCACCCTCAACCTAAGCCACAGCCTAAGCCTTACCCCAACCCTAATCCAATCCCTAAACATTACCCTCACCCTCACCCTAACTCTAAACCTAACTCTAATCAAAACCCTCACCCTAACCCTAACCCTATCCCTAAACCTCCCCCTAACCCTAATCCTAATCCTAATCCTAACCCTCACGCCAACCTGATCCTTACCCTTACCCTATCCCTAACCCTCACCCTAAACCTTACCCTCACTGTAACCCTAACCCTAATCCTCAACCTAACACTCATCCTAACCCTAACCCTAAAGCTAACCTTCACCCAAACCGTAACACTCACACTCAACATCAACCTCACCATCACCTTCACCCTAACCCTCACACTCACCCTCAACCTAACACTAACCCTAACTGTCTAAACCTAACCCTCACGTTAACTCTCACTCCAATCCTTACCCTCACCCTAACACTCTCCCTAACCTTAACCGTAACCCTAACACTAACCTCACACTAATCCTCAGCCTAACCCTAAACCTAAACCTCTACCTAACCCTCACCCTAACTCTAACAATATCCCTAAAAATCACCCTCACCCTAAACCTCATCCTAACCCTTACCCTCAACATAAACCTAACCCTATCCCTAACCATAATCCTAATCCTCACCCTCACCTTAACCGTCATTGTCACCTTAACCCTTACCCTAACCCTAACCATCACCCACTCCCTAAAACTCACCCTCACACGAACCCTCACCCGAACTCTATCCCTACCCTAAACCTCACCATAACCCTAACCCTCACCCTAAACCTAACTCTAACCCTCACCCTCATACTAACCCTAACCCTTATCCTCACCTTAACCATAACCCTAACCCTCACCTTAAACATCACCCTCACCCTTACCTCACCCTAACCCTAAACTTAAGCCTTTTCTAACCTAAACCTTCACGCTAACCAACACCCTCACCCTAGCCCTCACCCTAAAACTAACCCTAACCCTAACCATCACCCTCAAATTCACCCTCACCCTCAGTCTAACCCTAACCCTAACCATAATCCTAACATTAACCCTAATCCTCACCCTCACCCTCACCCTAAACCTAACACTAAACATTACCCTAATGCTAACACTAGCTCTCACCCTCACCCAAACCCTAACCCAAACCCAAACCCTCACCCTAACCTAACCCTAACCCTAAACCTAACCCTCAACCAAACCCTCACCTTAACCCTAACCCTAACCCTACCCCTCAGCCTAACCCTCACCCTACATCTAACTACAACCCTAATCCTCACCCTATCCCTAACCCTAAACCTAATTCTCATCCTAACCATAACCCTCATCGTAACCCTAATGCTAACAATAACCCTCAACCTCAACCTAAACCTCGCCCTTACCCTTACCCTCAACTTAACCTGAACCTCACCCTAACCCAAACCCTAACCCTAACACTTACCCTCACCCTAAACCTCACCCTAACCCTAAGCCTAATGCTAACCCTCACCATCACCCTAACCCTCACCCTAACCCTTATCCTCACTCGAACCCAGACCCTAACCCTCAGCCTAGTCCTAATCCTAACCCTAACCCTCACCCTAACTGTAAACCCAACACTAACCCTAACCCTCACCCTCACCCTAACACTAAACCTTACTCTAACCCTTACCCTCACCCTAACCCTGACCCTAAGCCTCAGCCTAACCCTCATCCTAACCCTAACCCTAAAACTAACCCTCACACAAACCCTAACCCTCACCTTCACCATCAACCTCACCATCACCCTCACCCTAACCCTCACAATCACCCTCACACTAAAACTAACCCTAACCCTAAACCTCACCTTAAACCTAACCCTCACCCTCACCCTAAACATCACCCTCACACTAACCTTCACCCTCACCCTCACCCTAATTCTAACCATAACCTTAACCCTCACCCTAAACCTAACTATGACCCTTACCCTCACCCTCACCCTAAGCCTAACCCTTCACCTAAGACTAACCCTAAACCTAACCCTCACCCTCACCCTAAACCTAAAGCTCACCCTAACACTAAATCTAACCCTAGCCCTCACCTAACCTTTAACCTAACCGTCACCCTAACCCTAACCCTCACCCTAACCCTCACCCTCACCCTAACCCTAACCCTCACCCTCACCCTAACCTAACCCTAAAGCTAAACTTAACACTCACAATCACCGTAAACCTAACCCTAACCCTCACCCAAACCCTAACCTTAATGCTATCCCTAACCCTCAACTTCAACTTAACCCTCACTCTAAACCTTACACTCAGCCTAACACTCACCCTAACCCTAACACTAACACTAACACTAAACCTCAGACTAACCCTCACCCTAACCCTAAACCTAAACCTAACCCTCACCCTAAGGCTCACCCTAAACTTCAACCTAACCCTAACCCTCACCCTCATCCTAACCCTCACCCTAAATCTTACCCTCACCCTCACCCTATACCTAACCGTAACTCTAAACCTCACCCTCATCCTAAGCCTAACCCTCACCCTAACCCTCAAAATAACCCTCACCCTAACTCTAACCCTACCCCTAAACCTCACCCTCACACTAAACGTCACCCTAACCCTTACACTCACCGTATCTCTAAACCTAACCATAACTCTAATACTCACCGTAATCCTTACCATCACCCTCAACCTAAGCCTCAACATCACCTTAACCCTCACCCTAATCCTAGCCATCACCCACACCCTAAAACTCACCCTCACCCTCACCCTCACCCTCACCGTAACCCTACCCTAAAACTCACCGTAACTCTAACCCTCACCCTAAACCTAACTCTAATCCTCACCCTCATACTAACCCTAACCCTCATCTTAAACTTCACCCTAAATCTCACCCTAACGCTAACGCTAAACCTAACCCTCACTCTCAGCCTAACCCCAAACCTAAAACTTATCCTCACACTAATGCTAACCCTAACCCTAACATTCACATTAACCCAAATCCTCACCCTACCCCCTCACGCAACCCCTCACCCTAACCTTAAACCTAACACTCAACCTAATCCTAACCCTAAGCCTAACCCTCTCCCTAACCCTAACCCTAAACCTAATGCTACCCCTAAACCTCATCCTCACCCAAAACATTACTGTCACCCTCAACCTAACCCTAACCCTAACCATAACCATAACACTCACCCTAACCCTCACCCTAACCCTAACCCTAACCCTACCCCTCAGCATAATCCTCAACCTAAGCCTAACCCTAACACCAATCCTCACCCTACCCCTAACCCTAACCCTAACCCTCACACCAACACTAACCCTAATTCTCAGCCTAACTCTCATCCTAAACGTAACCCTAACCCTAACTCTAACCCTGACCTTAGCCCTAACACAATCCCTAACCCTCACCATCAACCTCAACCTCAGCCTAACCCTAACCCTAACCATAATCCAAATCCTAAACCTCAACCTCACCCTCACCCTAACTCTAAACCTTACCCTAAGCAAAACCCTCAACCTAACCCTAACCCTAATCCAAAACTTAACCTTCACCCTTACCATAACACTTAACCTCACCCTAACCCTAACCCTAACCCTCAGCCTAACTCTCATCCTAACCCTAAACCTAACCCACATCCAAACCCTAAAGCTCACCCTCACCCTCAACATCACCATCACCCTCACCCTAACCCTCAGCCTCACTCTCACCCTAACCCTAAACATAATCTTACCCTCACCCTAAACCTAACCCTCACCCTCACCCTCACAATCACCCATACCCTAACAATCACCCTCAACCTCACCCTAACCCTAACCCTCACCCTAACCCTAAATGTAACGCTCACATGCACCCTCACCCTCACCCTAAACCTAACCCTAAACCTAACCCTTATCCTAACCCTAACCCTAATGCTAACACTAAACCTCACCCTCACCCTAAACCTAACCCTAACCCTAACCCTTACACTAACACTAACCCTAAACCTAATGCTATCCCTAACCCTCAACCTCACCCTAAACCTCACCCTAACCCTTACCCTCACCCTGACCCTCACCCTAACCCTAACCCTTACACTAACACTAAACCTCACCCTAGCCCTCACCCTAACCCTAACCCTTACACTAACACTAAAACTCATCCTAAACCTAAAGCTAATCCTAATCCTAACCCTAACCCTCACCTTCACCCTAACTCTAACCTTAATCCTAACCCTGACCCTCACCTCACCCTAACCCTAACCCTAACCCACACCTTAAAACAAAAGCTAACCCTAACCCTCACACTCACCCTAATATCACCCAAAACCTAAACCTCACCCTAACCCTAAACCTAACCATCACCTACACCGTAACACTCACCCTCACCCTCACCCTCACTATCACCCTCACCCTAAACATAACCCTAACCCTAACAATCACCCTAACCCTAACCCTAATCCTCACCCTAAACCTAACCCTCACCTTAAACCTCACCCTCACCCCAAACCTCACCCCAAATCTAAACCTAAGCCTTTCCTAACTGAAACCCTCACCCTCACATTAATAATCACACTAAACCTCACACTCCCCCTAGCCCTCACCCTAAAACTAACCCAAACCCAAACCCTCACCTCACTCTCACCCTCAACCTCAGCCTAAACCTAACCCTAACCCTAATCCTAACCCTAACCCTAAATCTCACCCTCACACTAACCCTAACTCTAACCCTAACCCTAACCCTAATGCTCACACTAGCCCTCACCCTCACCCTCACACTAACCCTAACCCTAACCCTTGCCCTAACCCTAACTCTAAACCTAATGGTAACCCTCAACCTCAACCTCACCCTAACCGGCATCATAACACTTACCCTCACCCTCAACCTCAACCTAACGCTCACCCTCACCCTTACCCTAATTCTCACCCTAACCCTAACCCTAACACTAACCTTAACCCATCCCCTCAGCCTAACCCACACCCTAAACCTAACCCTAACCCTAATTCTCACCATAATCCTAACCCTAACACTAACCCTAAACCTAACCCTAAGCCTAAACCTAACCCTCACCCTCACCCTAACCCTCACCCTAACCCTTACCCTCACCTGAACCCTAACCATAACCCTCAGCCTAATCCTCATCCTAACCCTATTCCTAACCATAATCCTCACCCTCACACTAAGCCTAACCCTAACCCTCACCTTAAACCTCACCCTTAACCTAATCCTCACCCTAACCCTAACCCTAAGCCTTTCCTTACTGCAGCCCTCAGCCTCACACTAACCCTCACCCTAACCCTCACCTTAAACCTCACCCTCACCCTAACCCTAACCCTATGCCTATCCTAACTGAAACCCTCACCCTCACCCTAACCCTCCCCCTTACCCTCAACCTCACCCTAGCCCTCACCCTAAACCACACCCTAACCCTAACCTCATCCTCACCCTCACCCTAACTCTCACCCAAAACCTAACCCTCACACTAACCCTAACACTAACACTAACACTAACCTTCACCATAACCCATACCCTCACCCCAACCTAAACCCTAATCCTAACACTAACCCTCAACTAAACCTTATCCTCACCCTAACCCTAACCCTAAATCTTACCCTCACCCTCACCCTAAGCCAAACCTGAACCCTAACCCTCACCCAAACCCTCACCTTAACTCTAACTATATCGCTAAAATTCACCCTCAGCCTAACCCTCACCCTAACCCTCAAAATAACCCTCACCCTACTTCTAACCCTACCCCTAAACCTCACCCTCACACTAAACGTCACCCTAACCCTTACACTCACCGTAACCCTAACCATAACCATAACTCTAATACTCACCGAAATCCTTACCATCACCCTCAACCTAAGCCTCAACATCACCTTACCCCTCACCCTAACCCTAACCATCACCCACACCCTAAAACTCACCCTCACCCTCACCCTCACCCTCACCGTAACCCTACCCTAAAACTCACCGTAACTCTAACCCTCACCCTAAAACTAACTCTAATCCTCACCCTCATACTAACCCTGACCCTTAAACTTCACCCTAAATCTCACCCTAACCCTACCGCTAAACCTAACCTTCACTCTCAGCCTAACCCAAAACCTAAAACTTATCCTCACACTAATGCTAACCCTAACCCTAACACTCACATTAACCCAAACACTCACCATAACGCCTCACCCTACCCCTCACCCTAACCTTAAACCTAACCCTCAACCTAACCCTAACCTTAAACCTAACCCTCTCCCTAACCCTAAGCCTAACCCTAATGCTACCCCTAAACCTCATCCTCACCCTAACCTTTACTGTCACCCTCAACCTAACCCTAAACCTAACCATAACCATAACACTCACCCTAACCCTCACCCTAACCCTAACCCTAACCCTACCCCTCAGCATAATCCTCAACCTAAGCCTAACCCTAACACCAATCCTCACCCTATCCCTAACCCTAACCCTAACCCTCACACCAACACTAACCCTAATTCTCAGCCTAACTCTCATCCTAAACGTAACCCTAACCCTAACCCTGACCTTAGCCCTAACACAATCCCTAACCCTCACCATCAACCTCAACCTCACCCTCAGCCTAACCCTAACCCTAACCATAATCCAAATCCTAAACCTCAACCTCACCCTCACCCTAACTCTAAACCTTACCCTAAGCAAAACCCTCAACCTAACCCTAACCCTATGCCTAAGCCTCACACTAACCCTAACCCTAATCCAAAACTTAAACTTCACCCTTACCATAACACTTAACCCCACCCTAACCCTAACCCTAACCCTCAGCCTAACTCTCATCCTAACCCTAAACCTAACCCACATCCAAACCCTAAAGCTCACCCTCACCCTCAACATCACCATCACCCTCACCCTAACCCTCAGCCTCACCCTCACCCTAACCTTAAACATAAACTTACCCTCACCCTAAACCTAAACCTCACCCTCACCCTCACAATCACCCTTACCCTAACAATTACCCTCACCCTCACCCTAACCCTAACCCTCACCCTAACCCTAAACATAATGCTCACGCACACCCTCAACCTCACCCTAACCCTAAACCTAAACCTAACCCTCACCCTAACCCTAAACCTAATGCTAACACTAAACCTCACCCTCACCCAAACCGTAACCCTAAGCCTAACCCTCACCCTAACCCTAACCCTAAACCTAATGCTATCCCAGACCCTAAACCTCACCCTAAACCTTACTGTAAACCTTAACTTCACCCTGACCCTCACCCTCACCCTAACCCTTACACTAACAATAAACCTCACACTAGCCCTCAGCCTAACCCTAAACCTAAACATAATCCTCACACTAACGCTCACCCTAACACTCAACCTAAACCTAACCCTCACCCTCTCCCAACCGTCACCCTAAAATGTATCCTCACCATAACCCTCACCCTAAAACTAACCCTAGTCCTCACCATAACCAAACCCTAAGCCTGAACCTAACCCTCACCGGAACCCTCATCCTCACACTCACCCTCAGTCTCACCGTAAACCTAACCCTAATCCTAACCCTAACCCTCACCTTCACCCTAACTCTAACCCTAACCCTAACCCTGACCCTCACCTCACCCTAAACCTAACCCACACCCAAACCCTCACCTTAAAACTAAAGCTAACCCTAACCCTCACACTCACCCCAAATATCACCCCAAACCTAAACCTCACCCTAACCCTAAACCTAACAATCACCTACACCGTATCACTCAACCTCACCCTCACCCTCAATATCACCCTCACCCTAAACATAACCCTAACCCAAACAATCACCCTAACCCTAACCCTAATCCTCACCCTAAACCTAACCCTCACCTTAAACCTCACCCTCAACCCAAACCTCACCCAAACTCTAAACCTAAGCCTTTCCTAACTGAAACCCTCACCCTCACCCTTATAATAACTCTAAACGTCACCCTCCCCCTAGCCCTCACCCTAAAACTAACCCAAACCGAAACCCTTACCCTCACTCTCATCCTCAACCTCAGCCTAAACCAAAACCAGCCCTAATCCTAACCATAATCCTAAACCTCACCCTAACCCTAACTCTAACCCTATCCCTAATGCTCACACTAGGCCTCACCCTCACCCTAACCCTAACCCTAACCCTAAACCTCACCCTAACCCTATCTCTAACCCTAATGCTAACCCTCAACCTCAACCTCACCCTAAGCGTCACCCTTACACTTACCCTCACCCTCAACCTCAACCTAACCCTCACCCTCAACCTTACCCTAATTCTCAACCTAACCCTAAACCTAACCCTAACCCTAACCCTTACCCATCCCCTCAGCCTAACCCACATCCTAACCCTAACCCTAACCCAAATCCTCATCATAATCCTAACCCTAACACTAATCCTAAACCTAACCCTCACCCTAACCCTAAGCCTAAACCTAACCCTCACCCTCACCCTAACCCTCACCCTAACCCTTACCCTAACATGAACCCTAACCATGACCCCCAGCCTAATCCTCTTCCTAACCCTATCCCTAACCATAAACCTCACCCTCACCCTAAGCCTAACCTTAACCCTCACCTTAAACCTCACCCTCAAACTAAATCTCACCCTAACCCTAACCCTAAGCCTTTCCAAACTGAAACCCTCAACCTCACACTAACCCTCACCCTAACCCTCAACTTAAACCTCACCCTCACCCTAATCCTAACCCTACGACTATCTTAACTGAAACCCTTACCCTCAACCTCACCCTAAACCAAACCCTAACCCTAACCCTCACCCTCAACCTCACCCTAACTCTAACCCTAAACCTAAACCTCACACTAACCCTAACCCTAACACTAACACTAACCCTCAACCTAACCATCACCCTAACGCTAAAGCTAACCCTAAACTTCAACCTAATGCTCACTCTCAACCTAAAGCTAACCCTAATCCTCACCCTCACACTAATCCTCGCCTTAATCCTTACCCTCAGCCTAAACTAAACCCTAATCCTAACACTAACCCTCACACTAAACCTAAGCCTCACTCTAACCCTAACCCTAACCCTCACCCTAAACCTCACCCTAACATAAACCCAAACCCTCAACCTAAACCTAATCCTAACCCTCACCCTAACCCTAACCCTCAACCTCACCCTCACCCTCACTCTCAGCCGAACCCTAACCCTAAACCTAACCCTCACCCTCAACCTCACCCTAACTCTAACCCTAACCCTAACCCTGAACCTCACCCTAAACGTAAACCTATCCCTAACCCTCACCCTAACCCTAATCCTCACCCTAAACCTAACCCTAAACCTCACCCTCACCCTAACCCTAACCCTCACCCTAACCATCACTCTAACCATAATGCTAACCCTAACCCTTACCCTCACCATAAACCTCACCCTAACCCTTACCCTCACCATAACCCTAACCCTAACCCTAATCCTCACACATATCCTAACCCAAAACCTCACCCTAACCCTAACAGTCACCCTAACATGAACCCTCATCCTAACCATCACACTAAACCTAGTCCTTACCCTAACCCTTACCCTCAACCTCACCCTAACCCTCACCCTCACCGTAAACCTAATGCTAATATTAACCCTCAACCATACCCTAAACCTCGCCCTAACCCTTCCCTCAGCTTAACCATATCCCTCACCCTCACCAAAACCCTCACCCTAAAAGTTACCCTCAGCCTAACCCACAACCTAACCTTAAACCTAACCCTAACACTAACGCTCACCCAAAATCTAAGCCTAAACCTAACCCTCACCTTAACCCTCATCCTAACCCTAACCCTAACCCTAACCCTAACTCTTACCCTCACCCTCACTCTCACCCTAACTCTAACCCTAATCCTAACACTCACCCTCACCCAAACCCTAACCCTCATGCTAACTCTGACCCTCACCCTCACCTTCACCATTAGCCTAACCCTACAACTAAGCCTAATCCTAAATCTAACACTCACCCTCACCCTAATCCTAAAACTCACCCTAACCCTAATCCTAACCCTAGCCCTCAACCTAACCCTTACCCTCACAGTCACCCTAACCCTCACCCTCACCCTAACCCTAACCCTAACCCTAACCCTCACCCTCACTCTCACCCTAAACCTAATCCTAATCATAACCCTCACCTCCACCCTGACCCTAACCTAATGCTAACCCTAACCCTCACCCTCAATCTCACCCTAATCTTAACACTATCACTCACCCTAAACTAAACCCTAACACTAATTCTATCCCTAACACTCACCCTCAACCTAACCGTCACTCTAACTCTTACCCTCACCGTAACCATCACCCTAAGGCTAACACTAACAATAGCACTAAACCTCACCCCAACCCTCACCCTAACACTAAACCTAAACCTAAACCTCACCCTAATGCTCACCCTAATCCTGAACCTAAGCCTAAACCTCACCCTCAACTTAACCCTCACACTAAACCTTATCCTCAACCTAACCCTAACCCTAACACTAACTCTTACCCTCACCCTAACCCTAAGCCAAACCTGAACCCTAACCCTCACCCAAACCCTCACCTTAACTCTAACTATATCGCTAAAACTCACCCTCAGCCTAAACCTCATCCTAACCCTTACCCTCAACATAAGCCTAACCCTAACCCTAACCCTAATTTTCACCGTAATCCTAACCCTCACCCTCACCCTAACCCTCACCATCACCTTAATTCTCAGCCTAACCTTAACCATCACCACTCCCTAAAACTCACCCTCACCTGAACCCTCACCTGAAACCTAACCCTACCCTAAACCTCACCCTAACACTAAAACTCACCCTAAACCGAACTCTAAAACTCACCCTGACCCTAACCCTCATCCTAACCCTCATCCTCACCCTAGCCCTCACCCTAAAACTAACCCTAACCCTAACAGTCACCCTCAACCTCACCCTCACCCTCAGTCTAACCCTAACCCTAAACTTAATCCTAACCCTAACTGTAATCCTCACACTAACCCTCACCCTAACCCTAACGCTAACCCTTACCCTAATGCTAACACTAGACCTCACCCTCACCCAAACCCTAACCCTAACCCAAACCCTCACCCTAACCTAAACCTATCCCTAAACCTAACCTTAACCCTCAACCTAACCCTCAAACTAACACTAACCGTAACCCTATCCCTCAGCCTAACCCTCACACTACACCTAAACACAACACTAATCCTCACCCTATTCCTAACCCTAACTCTAACCCTCACCCTCACAGTAACCCTAATGCTAACAATAACCCTCAACCTCACCCTAAACCTTGCCCTTACCCTTACCCTCACCTTAACCCTATCCTCACCTTCACCCTAACCCTCACCCTAACCCTTACCCTCACACTAACCCTAAGCCTAACCCTCACCCTCACCCTCACCCTAACCCTCACCTAACCATTACCCTCATTCGAACCCAGACCCTAACCCTCAGCCTAATCGTAAACCTAAACCTAACACTCACACTAACTGTAACCCCAACTCTAACCCTAATGCTCAACCTCACCCTAACCCTAAACCTCAGCCTAACCCACATCCTAAAACTAACCCTAAAACTAACCATCACCCAAACCGTAATCCTTACCCTCAACATAAACCTCACCATCAACCTCACCCTAACCCTCACACTCACCCTCAACCTAACACTAACCATAACTGTAATACTCATCCTAAACCTAACCCTCACCCTCACCCTCACCATCACCCTCACCCTAACCCTCAATCTCACCCTCAACCTAATCCTAAACATAACCCTAACCCTCACCCTAAACCTAAATATGACCCTCAACCTCACACTAACCCTAAGCCTAACCCTACACCTAAGCCCAATCCTAAACCTAACACTCACCCTCTCCCTAAACCTAATCCTCACCCTAACCCTAACCTTCACCCTCACCCTTAACCTCACCATCAGCTTAACCCTAAACCACACCCTAACCCTAACCCTCACCCTCACCCTAAACCTAACCCTAACCCTCACCCTCACCCTAAACCTAACCCTGACCCTCACCCTCACCCTAATATTAACCCTAAAACTCACACTAACACTCACCATCACCCTAACCCTAACGCTAACATTCAACGAAACCCTAACTCTAACCCTAATGTTATCCCTAACACTCACCCTCACCCTAACCCTCACTCTAACCCTTACCCTCAGCCTAACACTCACCCTAACCCTAACCCAAACACTAACACGAAACCTCAACCTAACCCTCACCCTAACCCTACACCTAAACCTAACCCTCACCCTAACGCTCAAGCTAACCCTCAACCTAACCCTATCCCTAACCCTAACTCTAACCCTCACACTCACCCTAAGCCTAACCCGAACCTTAACCCTCACCCTAACCCTCACCCTAACTCTAACGCTACTCCTAAACCTCACCCTCACCCTAAACCTCATTCCTAACCCTTACCCTCACCATAAACCTAACCCTAACCCTAATCCTAATACTCACCGTAATCCTTACCCTCACCCTCACCCTAACCCTCACCATCACCTTAACCCTCAACCTAACCCTAAACATAAACCTAAATCTCACCCTCACCCGAACCCTCACCCGAACCCTAACCCTACCCTAAACCTCACCCGAATTCTAACCTTCACCCTAAACCTCACCCTAACCCTAACGCTAACCCTAACCCTCACTCTCAGCCTAACCCACACACTAACCCTTATCGTCCCACTAAATCTAATACTAACCCTAACCCTCACATTAACCCTAACTCTCACCCTAACTCCTCACCCTACCCCTCACCCTAACCCTAACCCTAACCATCACTGTAACCCTAACCCTAAACCCAACCCTCACCTAAACCTACCCCTAACCCTAATGCTAACCCTAAACCTCAAACTCACCCTAAACCTTACCCTAAACTTTACCCTCACCCTGAACCTCACCCTAACCCTAACCCTAACCATAACCCACACCCTAACCCTCACCCTAAACCTAACCCTAACCATACTGCTCAGTCTAATCCTCAACCTAAACCTAACCCTAACCCTAATCCTCACCCTATCCCTAAACCTAACCCTAACCCTCACTCTAACCCTCACCCTCATCTTAACACTAATGCTAACATTAACACCCAACCTCACCCTAAACTTTGCCCTAACCCTTACATTCACTTTAACTCTATCCCTCACCCTCATCCTAACCCTCACCCTAACCCTTACACTCACCCTAACCCTCACGCTAAACCTAACCCTAACACTAACACTAAACCTCACCCTAACCCTCATCCCAAACCTAAGCCTAAACCTAAACCTAACCCTCACCCTAACACTCACCCTAACCCTTACCCTCAAACAAACAGTAACCCTAACCCTCAGCCTAACCCTCATCCTAAACCTAACCCTAACCCCTAACCCTAATCCTCATCCTGACCTTAGTCCTAACACAAACCCTAACCCTCACGTAACACAAACCCTCACCCTCACCCTCAACCTCACCCTCAGCATAACCCTAAACCTAACCCTAATCCAAACCCTAAACCTCACCCTCAAACTCACCCTAACTCTAAACCTAACCCTAAACCTAAACCTCACCCTAACCCTAACACTAATCCTAATGCTAACCCTAAACCTCAAACTCACCTTAAACCTCACCCTAAATTTACCCTCACCCTCAACCTCACCCTAACCCTAACCCTAACCATAACCCTCACCCTAACCCTCACCCTAACCCTAACCCTAACCATAGCGCTCAGCCTAATCCTCAACCTAAACCTAACCCTAACACTAATCCTCACCCTATCCCTAACCCTAAACCTAACTCTCACCCTAACCCTCACCCTCACCTTAACCCTAATGCTAACATTAACAGTCAACCTCACCCTAAACTTCGCCCTAACACTTACATTCATTTTAACCCTACCCCTCACCCTCACCCTAACCATCACCCTAACCCTTAGACTCACCCTAACCCTCACGCTAAACCTAACCTTAACACTAACACTAAATCTCACCCTAACCCTCATCGGAACCCTAAGCCTAAACCTAAACCTAACCCTCACACTAACACTCACCCTAACCCTTATCCTCAAACAAACAGTAACCCTACCCCTCAGCCTAACCCTCATCCTAAACCTAACCCTAATCCTCATCCTGATCTTAGTCCTAACACAAACCCTAACCCTCACCTAACAATAACCCTCACCCTCACCCTCAACCTCACCCTCAGACTAACCCTAAACCTAACCCTAATACAAACCCTAAACCTCACTTTCAAACTCACCCTAACTCTAAACCTAACCCTAAACCTAACCCTCACCCTAACCCTAACACTAATCCTAATGCTAACCCTAAAACCTCAACCTCACCCTAACCCTGAACCTCACCATCAACCTATTGCTAAAATTAACCCTCAACCATACCCTAAACCTCGCCCTAACCTTTCCCTCACCTTAACCATATCCCTCACCCTCCCCAAAACCCTCACCCGAAAAGTTACCCTCAGCCTAACTCACAACCTAACCTTAACCCTAACTCTAAAACTAACATTCACACTAACCCTCACCCGAAAAATAACCCTAATCCTAACCCTCACCCTAACCCTCAACCTATACTTTCACTCACCCGAACCCTAAGCCGAACCCTAATGCTAACTCTGACCCTCACCCTCACCTTAACCCTAACCCTAACCCTAACCCTAACACTTACCCTCACCGTCACCCTAACCCTAATCCTCACCCTAAATTTAACCGTCACCCTAACCCTAAGCTTCATCCTAACCCTCACCCTAAGCCTCACCCTCACCCTCACCCTAAACCTAACCCTAACCCTCATTCTAACACTCACCCTCACCCTCAACATCACCCTCACCCTAACCCTAACACTAACCCTAACCCACACCCTCACATTAATCCTCAACCTAACCCTAATCCTAAACCTTACATAACCAAAAACCTCACCCTCACCCTCACCCTCACCCTAACCCTGACCCTCACCCTAGCCCACACCTAACACTAAGCCTCAAACTAACCCTAACCCTAAAACTCACCCTCATCCTAATCCTAAACCTAAACCTAACCCTAGCACTCATCTTAAGCCTAACCCTAAACCTAATGCTAACCCTAAAACTCACAATCACCCTAACCCTCAATGTAACCCTTACTGTCACCCTAACCCTAACCCTAACCCTCACACTAAACCTAAGCCTCACCCTAACCCTAACCCTACCCCTCAGCCTAACCCTCACCCTAAACCTAAGCCTAACCCAAATCCTCATCCTATCCTTAACTTTAACACAAATCCTCACCCTAACCCTCGCCCTCACCCTAACCCTCACCCTCAACCTAACCCTCACCCTAACACTTACCCACACCCTAACAGTCACCCTATCACTAACCATAAACCTAACCTTCAACCTAACCCTCAACCTAACCCTAAACTTCACCATAAACCTAAAATTCACCCTAAAATTTACCCTCACCCTAGCACTTACCCTAATGTTAAACCTAATCCTAACACTAACCCTAACCCTAACCCTCAGCCTAACTCTAAACCTAACCCTAAACCTCGCCCTAACCCTAACCCTAACCCTAACACTAACCCTCATCCTAACCCTAACCCTTACCCTCACCCTCCACATCACCCTCAGCCTAACCCTAATCCTAACACTAATCCTAACACTCACCCTCACCCTCACCCAAACTCTAACCCTCAACCTAACCTTAACACTCACCATCACCCTCACACTAACCCTAACCGTAACCCTAAACCTCACCCTAACGCTAAGCCTCACCCTATACCTCACCATCACCCTAACCCTAACCCTAACCCTAACACTCACCGTAACTCTCGCCCTATCCCTAACACTAACCCTCACCCTCACCCTCACACTAAACCTCACCCTAATCCTTAAATTCACCAGAACCCTAACCCTAATCCTAACCCTAATCCTCACCGAAACCCTAAACCTCATGCACACCCTAACCCTCACTCTCACCCGAACCCTCACCCTCACACTAACACTCACACTAACCCTAACCTTAAGCCTAATCCTAAACCTAACCCCCAACTTCAAACTCACCCTAACTCTAACCCTAACCCAAACCCTAACCCTCACTCTCACCCTCACCTTAAGCCTCACACTCACCCTAAACCTCACCCTAACCATAATCCTACCCTTCTCCATAACTCTCAACCTAACAGTAACCCTAACCCTAACCTTCACCCTCACCCTGACCCTCAACCTCAGCCTAACCCTAACCCTAACTCTATTCCTATTCCTAACACTTACCCTCATATGCAACCTAAAACTAACACTAACTCTAACACTCACCCACACCCTCACCCTCACCGTAACCCTAACCCTCACCCTAACCCTCACCCTCACACTAAACATCACCCTAACCCTAACCCTCACCCAAACCCTAACCCTAACCCTCACCCTAAACCTAAACTCAGGTTAACCCTCACCCTCACCCTAATCCTCACCCTAACCCTAACTCTTATCTAAACGAAACCCTCATCCTCACCCTCACCCTAACACTAACCCTAACAATAACCCTAACTTCAACCCTTACCCTAACCCTGAAACTCACCCTAAAACTAACCCTAAACCACACCCTCACCCGTACCCTCAAACTAACCCTCACACTAATCTTAAACTTAACATTCAGCCTGAACCTCATCCTAGCCCTAACCTAACCCTAACACTCACCCTAACCCTACCCCTCACCTTCACTTTCAACTTCACCATCACCCTAACCCCAATGCTAACCCTAACCCTCCACCTCACCCTGACCCTCAACCTAACCCTTTCCCTCACCCTAACCCTAACACTAACCCTCACCCTCACCCTCACCCTAAAAGTTACCCACATCCTAAACCTCACCCTAAACCTAACCCTAAACCTAACCCTCACCCTAACACTCACCCTAACCCTAAACCTCACACTCACCCTAAACCTCACACTAAACTTTACCTTCAATCTAACCCAAACCCTAAACCTAAACTTAACACACACACTCACCTTAACCCTAACCCTCAACCTAACCCTTATCCTAACCCCAAACCTGACCCTAATCCTCACACTCACCCTAACTCTAACCCTAACCCTAACCCTCACCCTAACCCTATCACCCTCACGCTAACCCTCATCCTAACACTTACCCTTAACCTCAACCTAAACCTAACCCTCACCCTAATCCTAAATTTCAACCTAAACCTAACCCTCACCCGAACCCTCACCCGAACCCTAACCATAACCCTAAACCTAACCCTCACCCTAACACTCACCGTAAACCTAACCCTCACCCTAAACCTAACCCTCACCATAACAATAACAACCACACTAACCCTAACAATAACCCTCACCACCACCCTCACCCTCAACCTCAACCTAAATCTAACCCTCATCCAAACCCTAACGGTAAACGTAATGTTAACCATAAACCTCACCCTCACCCTAAACTTCACCCTCACCCTAAACATCACCCTAACCCTAATCCTCACCCTAACCCTAACCCTCACCCTCACCCTTAACCTAACCTCAGCTTAACTCTCACGGTCACCCTAATACTCACCCTAAACTTAACCCTTACCTAATGGAAACCCTCATCCTCACCCTCACCCTAACCCTAACTCTAAAAATAACCATAACTGTAACCCTAACCCCAACCCTAAAACTCACCCTAAAACTAATCCTAACCCTAACCCTCACCCTCACCCTTACCCTCATTTTAACCCACACTCTCATGCTGACCCTCAACATCACACTAACGCTCACACTAACCCGAACCATCACCCTAACCCTAACCCTCACCCTCACTTTCACCCTCACCCTCAGCATAACCGTAACTCTAATCCTAACCCTAACCCTCACCATGACCCAAAACCTAAACCTAACCCTCATCCTCAGCCTCACCCTCACCTGCACCCTCACCCTAACCCTCCCCCTCCCCCTCACACTAACCCTCAACCTCACCCTAAACATCACCCTAACCCTAACCCTCACCCTAACCCTAACCCTCACCCTAACACTAACGCTAATCCTGACCCTCACCCTCACCCTAAACCTCACCATAAACCTTATACTCAGACTAACCCTAACCTTAATCCTAACCCTCAAACAAACCCTAATCGTAAACCTAAACTTCACCCTCAGCCTAACCCTCCCCATCACCCTAAACCTCACCCTACCCCTAAGCCTCAACCACAACTTAACCCTCACCCTCACCCGAATCCTCACCCTCACCCGAACACTCACCCTTACCCTAACCCTCACCCTCACAAGAAACATGACCCTAACCCTAACTCTCACCCTAACACAAACCCTAACCCTCACCCTAAACCTAAGCTTCAACCTAACCCTAACCCTCACCGTGAACCTCACCCTAAACTAATCCTAACCTTAACCCTCACTCTAAACCTTACCCAAACCCTAACACTCATCCTAAACCTAAACCTCACCCTAACACTAACCCTCACACTAAACCTAAACCTAACACTCATCCTCACCCTCTACCTCACCCTCACCCTAACCCTAACCCTCATCCTAACCCTAACTGTAAACCTAAGGCTAATCCTAAAACTCACCCTCAGCCTAACACTCACCCCAAACCTTACCCTCACCCTAAACCTAACCCTAACCCTCATAGTAAACCTAACCCTCAACCTAACCCTAACCCTAAACCTCACAGTAAACCTAACCCTCACCCTAATCCTAACCATACCACTTAGCCTAACCCTCACACTAAACCTAACCCTAACCCTAATCCTCACCCTATCCATAAACTTAACCCTAACCCTAACCCTCACCCACACCCTAACCCTAATGCTAACCCTAACCCTCACACTCACCCTAAACCTCACCCTAACCCTTACCCTCACCCTAACCCTAACACTCATCCTCACCCTAACGCTCACCCTAACACTTACCCACACCCTAAACCTCACCCTAACCCTAACCCTAAACCTAACCCTCACCCTAAACCTCGCCCTATACCTAACCCTCATCCTACCCCTCATCCTCACTCTAACCCTCACCCTCACCCTAACGCTTACCCTAAACTTTACCCTCAACCTAACCCAAACCCTAACCCTAACCCTAACCCTCACACTAAACCTAACCCTAACCCTCACCCAAAAACCTAACCCTCATCCTAGCCCTAACCGTAACCATCATCTTCACCCTAGCCCTCCTCCTAACTATAATCCTAACAATATCCCTAACCCTAACCATAAAACTCACCCTAACCCTAATCAAAATGCTAACCCTCACACTCTTCCTCACCCTCACCCTAAGCTTCACCCTCAACCTACCCCTCACCGTAACCCTCACACTAACCCTAACCCTCAACCTAAACCTAACACTAACCCTCACCCCTAAACCTCACCTTCACCCAAACCCTAAACTTCAGAATAACCCTAACCCTAACCCTAATCCTAAACCTAACCCTAACACTCACCCTCATCCTAACCCTAAACTTAACCCTCACCCTCACCCTCACCCTCAACTCAGCCTAACCGTAAACCTCAACCGAACCCTAACCCTCACCCTCACCCAAACCCTAACACTAACCGTAACCCTCACCCTCAACCTCACCCTCACCCTAACCCTCACCCTCACCCTAAACATCACCCAAACCCTAACCCTCACCTTAACCCAAATCGTAACCCTAACCCTAACCCTCACCCTATCCCTCACCCTAACCCCAACAATAAACTTAACTCTCACATGCAACCTAAACCTCACCCTAACACTTATCCTCACACTAACCCTAACTATAACCCTAACCCTTACTCTCACACTAACCCTAACCCTCACCCTAACACTAAAGCTAATCTAACCCTTTCCCTAACGCTAAACCTAATAGTAACCCTCACCCTCATACTAAACATCAAACTATCCCTAACCCTCACCCTAACCCTAACGCTAACCCTCACCCTAACCCTACCCCTCAATATAATCCTAATCCTCACCCTCTTCCAATCCTAACTCTAACTCTAAACCTAACCCTTACCTAAACGAAGCCCTCACCCTCACCCTCACGCTCAACCTAACCCTCAGCCTCACCCTAGCCCTCACTCTAATCCTAACCCTATCCCTCACCCTAAAACTAACCCTAACTCTCACCCGCAATCCCAAACCTCAACGTCACCCTAACACTCAACCTAAACCAAATCCTCACCCACACCCTAACCCTCACACTCATCCGAATCTTAAAACTTACCCTAAATATAAACCGCACCCTAAACATCACCCTAACCCTAACCCTCACACGAACCCTCACACTCACCCTAACACTCACTCTCACCCTAACCTTCACCCTCACAATAAACATCACCCTAACCCTACCCCTGAGCCTAACCCTAAACCTCTACCTAAACATAACCCTCACCCTGACTCTCACGCTAACCCTAACCCTAAACCTTACCCTTATCATAAACTTAACCCTCACCCTCACCCTCACCCTAAGCCTAACCCTAACCCTAACCCTAAACCTAAACCTCACCTTCAGCCTAAACCTAACCCTCACCCTAACGCTCACCCTATCGCTAACGCTAAACCTACTCCTCACCCTCATCCTAACCCTCAACCTAACCCTTATCCTCACACTAACCCTCACACTAACACTAACCCTCACATTAACCCTAATCTTCAACCTATACCTCACGCTAACCCTAACCCTATCCGAAAATCTAACCCTCACACTCACCCTCACCCCAACACTCACCCTCACCCTCACCCTAAACCTTACCCTCACCCTAACCCTAACCCTTACCTAAACCAAACCCTCACCCTCACCCTCACCCTAACCCTAACCCTAAAAATAAGCCTAAATCTAAATCTAACCCTAACCCTAAAACTCACCCTAAAACTAAACCTAAACCTCACCCTCACCCACACCCTAGCCCTAACCCTCACACTAACCATACCCTTAACACTCAGCCTAAACCTCATCCTAACCCTAACCCTAACCCTAACCCTCACCCTAATCCTAACCCTCACCTTCATTTTCACCCTCACCTCACCCAAAACCTAACGCTAAACCTCATCCTCAACCACAACCTCACCCACACCCTCACACTAACCCTCACCCTCACCCTCACCCTCACACTAACACTAAACATCACATTAAACATCACCTTAACCCTAAACCTCACCGACACCCTAACCCTAACCCTAAACCTAAACCTAACACTAACCCTAACCCTCACCATCACCCTAAACCTCACCTGAATCCTTAACCTCACACCAACCCTAACCCTAACCCTAACCGTCAAACTAACCCTAACCCTCTCCCTAACCCTATCCCGACACCTCAACCTAACAGTCACCCTAACACTAACCCTAACCCTAACCCTCAGGCTAACCCTCAGCGTCACCCTAACCTTCACCCTAACCCTAAGCCTCAACCACACCCTAACCCTCACCCTCACTCGACCCCACACCCTCACCCGAACACTCACCGTTATCCTCACCCTTACCCTCACAATAAACATCACCCTAACCATAACTTTCACCCTAACACTAACCCTAACCCTCACACTAACCCTAAGCCTCAACCTAACGCTAACCTTCACCCTGAAACTCACACTAAACCAACCATTACACTTAACCTCACCCTAACCCTTACCCTAACCCTAACAATTACCCTAAAACTAACCCTCAATCTACCACTAACCCTCACACTTTACCTAAATCAAACACTCTTCCTCACCCTCTATCTCACCCTCACCCTAACCCTAATCCTCATCCTAACCAAAACCCTAAATATAATGTTAACCCTAAATCTCACTCTCAGCCTAACCCTCACCCTACACCTTACCCTCACACTAACCCTAACCCTAACCCTCAGACTAAACCAATCCCTCACCCTAACCCTAACCCTAAACCTCACACTAAACCTAACCCTCACTCTAATCCTAAACCTACCCCTCATCGTAACCCTCATCCTAAACTTAACCCTAATCCTCACTCTATCCCTAATCTTAACCCTAACCCCAACCCTTACACTCACCCTAACCCTAACCCTTACCCTCACCCTAAACCTCACCCTAAAAGTTACCCACACACTAAACCTCCTCCTAACCCTAACCCTAAACCTAACCCTCAGCCTAACCCTAACCCACACCCTTACTGTCACCCTCACCCTCATCCTAAACCAAATACTTACCCTATTCATAACCCTCACCGTCACCCTCACCCTAATGCTAAACCTAACACTCACCCTCACCCTCACCCTAACCCTATACCTAACCATCACCATAGCGCTAAAACTCACCCTATACCTCAACCTCACCCTAATACTAAATGTAAGCCTAAGCCTCACCCTAACCCTAACACTAACCCTAACCCTCATCCTCACAATATACCTCACCCTAACCCTTACCTTCACCATAACCCTAAGCCTAACCCTAACCCTAATTCTCACCCTAACCCTAACCCTCACCCTCACCCTCACCCTCACCCTCACCGTATCACTCAACCTAACCCGAAACCTAACCCTAATTCTAAACCTAACACTCACCCTCAAACTTACCCTAATCCTAACCCTAATGCTCACCCTCACCCTCACAATAACCCGCTCCCTAACACTAACCCTCACCCTAACACTAACCCTAACCCTCAACCTAATTCTAAACCTATCCCTAACCCTCACCCTCCCACTAACCCTAACCCTAACCCTAATCCTCACCCACACCCTATCCCTCTCCCTCACCCGAACCCTCACCCTTCCCCGAACACTCATCCTCACCCTAACCCGAACCCGAACCCTAACCATCACCCAAAACCTAACCCTTACCCTAAACCTAATTCTAACCCTCACCCTAAACATAACCCACAACCTAACCCTCAACCTCACGCTAATCCTCACCATAACCCTAACCTTACCTAAACGAATCCCTCACCCTAACCCTCACACTAACCCTCTCCTCACCCTAGCCCTCAGGCTAAACCTATCCCTAACCCTAACCCTCTCCCTCACCCTTAACCTCACCCTAACCCATACCCTCAGCCTAACACTAACGCTAACCCTATTCCTAATCCTAACCCTCATATGTACCCTCACCCTAAACCTAACCCTAACACTAGCCCTCCCCCTCCCCCTCCCCCTCACCCTCACCGAACGCTCACATTCACCCTAAACATACCCTAACCCTAAACCTCACCCTAAGCCTAACAGTAACCCTCACCCTAACCCTAACCTCACCTTAACCCTCACCCTCAACCTAAACTTCACCCTAATCATAACGATAAGGTAAATGAAACCCTCACTTCCACCCTCACACTTCCCCTCACACTCACCCTAGCCCTCACCCTAACCCTAAACCTCACCCTTACCCTCAACCTCTCCTTCCCCTTCCCCCTCAGCCTAAACCTAACCCTAACCATAACCCTAAACGTAACCCTCACCATCACCCAAACCTTCATCCTAACCCTAACCCTCAACCTTACCCTATCCCTAAACCTCACCCTCACACTCACCCTCACCCTAATCCTAACCCAAACCCTAACCCTAACCCTAACCCTAACCATTAACCCTCTCTCTCACCCTCACCCTAATCCAAATACTAACAATAACCCTAACCCTCACCCTCAGCCTAACTCTCACCCTAACACTTACACTCACCCTCACCCTTACCGAAACCCTCACCCTCACCATCACCCTAACCCTAACCCTTACCCTCACCCTACCCGTAACCCTAACCCTAAACCTAACCATCACACTAACCCTAAACTTCACCCACAACTTAACCATCACTCTCAACCTCACCCTCACCCTAATCCTTACCCTCACCCTAAACCTAACCTGAACCCTAACCCTAATCCTAACCCTAACCCTAACCCTATTCCTAAACCAAAGTCTCACCATACCCCTCACCCTAACCCTAACTCTTACCCTGACCCTCACACTCATCCTAACCCTCACCCTCACTCGAACAATCACCCAAACCCTAACCCTCACCCTCAAAATAAACATCACCCTCACCCTAACCCTCAACCTAACGCTAAACCTAACCCGCACCCTCACCGTGACCCTCACTCTCACCCTAAACATCACCCTAACCCTAAACCTCACCATAACCCTATGACTAACCCTCACCCTAAACCTATCCTCAGCTTAAATCTCAACCTCACCCTAATCCTCACCATAAACCTAACCCTTACCTAACCGAAGACCACACCCTCACCCTCACCCTAACCCTAACACTAACCCTAACAATAACCATAACTCTAACCCTAAACCTAACTCTAAAACTCACCCTACACCTAATCCTAACCCTAACGCTCACCCTCACCATCAAACACACCCTAACCCTAACCCTAATCCTCACCCTCACCCCAAATCTCACACTCACCCTAAACCTCACCCTAATCCTACATCTACCCCTCTCCCTAACCCTCAACCTAACCCTAACTCTAACCCTAACCCTACCTCTACACCTAAACCACACACTAATCCTAAACCTAAGGATAACCCTCAACCTAAACCTAATCCTCACACACAACTTCAGCTGAACCCGAACCCTCACCCGAACCCTCAGCCTCACCCTAACCTTCACCCTAAACATCGCCCAAACCTTAACCCTCACCCTAACCCTATCCCTAAAACTAATCCCAACCCTAACCCTCATCCTCAACCTCATCCTCACCCGCACCCTCACGCTAACCCTCATCCGCAGCCTCACCCTCATACTAAACTTCAACCTCACCCTAAACATCACCCTAACTCTAACCCTCACACTCACCCTAACCCTAAACCTCACCCTAACCCTAACGCTAACCCTAACCCTCACCCTCACCCTAACCGTCACCCTAACCCTTTTCCTCACACTGAACCTAACCCTAACCCTAAAACTAACCTTCACAGTAACCTAAGCCTAAACATAACCCTAAACATAACCCTCATCCTAACCCTCACAATAACACTAACCCTCACCCTCAGCCTAACCTTCAACCAAATCTTCACCCTCAACCTAACCCAAACACTAACCCTAAACCTAACACTCACACTAACCCTAACGCTAACCCCCAGCCTAACCCTTATCCTAAACCTAAATCTAACATTAACCGTCATCCTAAACCTCACCCTCACCCTCAACCTCACCCTAACCCTCATCCTCACCCTCACCCTCATACTAACCCTCAACCTCACCCTAAACATCACCCTAAGTCTAACCCTCAACCTCACCCTAAAACTAACCGTCACCCCAACCCTAACGCTAACCCTAACCCTCACCCTCATCCTAAACCTAACCCTAACCCTCACCCTTACCCTTAACCTAACCGTCAGCCTAACTCTCGTCCTAACTCTAACCCTATCCCTAAACCTCACACTCACCCTAAACCTAACCCTTAACCTCACCCTAACCATAACCCTCACCCTAACCCTCACCCTAACCCTAACCCTCACCCTCACCCTAACATTCATACTAAAACTTACCCTCAACCTCACAATATCCCTAACAGTAAACCTAACTCTAACTCTCACCCGAACACTCATCCTCACCCTAACCCTCACCCTCACACTAAACATCAGCCTAAACCTAACCCTCAACCTAACACTAACCCTAACCCTCACCCTAACCCTAACCTCACCGTAACCCTAACCCTCACACTAACCCTAACTCTAACGCTCACCCTCACCCTAACCCTAACCCTAACACTAATCCACACCCTCACCCTAATCCTCACCCTAACCCTAACCATAACCCATACCTAACCGAAAACCTCACCCTCACCCTCACCCTCACCCTATCCCTCACCCTCACCCTAGCCCTCACCCTAACACTAACCCTCATCCTAACCCTTATCCTAACCCTCACCGTCACCATCAACCTAACCCTAAACCTAACCATCATCCTAACACTAACCCTAACCCTAATTCTAACCCAAAACCTTACACTCACCCTAACCCTCACCCTAACCTTACCGTCACCCTAACGCTAACCCTAACCCTCACACTAAACCTAACCCAAACACTAACTCTAATCCTACCCCTCAGCCTAACCCTCACACTAAACCTAAAACTTATCCTAATCCTCACCCTGTCCTTAACTTTAACCCATACACTCTCCCTAACCCTCATCCTCAACCTAACCCTAATGCTAACCCTAACTCAACCTCACCCTAACCCTCAAAATGAACCTTACCCTCACCCTAACCCTAACCCTCACCCTCAACCTATCCCTCACACTAACACTTATCCAAACCTTCACCTTCACCCTAACCGTAACCCTAATCCTAAACTTCACCCTAATCCTCACCCCAACCCTAAACCTCACCCTCACACTAACCCTCACCCTAACATTTACCCTCACCTAACCCTAAATCTAACCCTCATACTAACCCTAACCCTAACCCTCAGCCTAACCCTTATCCTAACCCTAAATCAAACCCTAACCCTCTCCCTAACCCTAACCCTAACCCTCAAACTAATCCTAACCCTGTCAGCCTAACCCTCATCCTAATCCTAACCCTCACCCTAACCCTAACCCTAACCCTCACCTTAAACCTAACCCTCACCCTCACCCTCCCCATCACCCTCAGCCTAACCCTAACTCTAACCCTAAACCTAACCCTAAAACTCTCCCTCACCCTAACACTAAGCCTAACCCTCACCCTAAAACTAACACTAACCGTAACCCTCATCCTCACAATAAACCTCAACCTAACCCTTACCCTCACCATAACCCTAAACCTAACCCTAATCCTCACCCTAACCATCACCCTCAACGACAACATAACCCTAACCCGAAACTGAACACTCAACCTCACCTTAACACTCTCCCTAAACCTAATCCTAACCCAAAGCCTAACATTCACCCTCACCTTCAGCCTAACCCTAGCCCTAACACTATTCCTAATCCTAACCCTCACCATCACACTCACCCTAAACCTAACCCTCACCCTCACCCTCACACTCACAGTCACCCTAAATATCACCCCAACCCTAACCCTCACCCTAACCATAACCCAAACCCTCAACCTAAACCTATACTCAGCTTAACACTCACCATCACCATAACCCTAACCCTTACCTAACTGAAACCCTCACCCTAACCCTCACCCTCACCCTAGCCCTCACCCTAAACCTAACCCTAACCCTAAATCTCACCCTCAAACTTCCCTACCCCCTCCGTCTTTCCCTAAAGCTAAATCTGATCCTAAACATAACCCTCAACCCCACCCTCACTCCAACTCTAACCCTAATCATAATGCTAAGCTTCACCCTCAACCTAACCCTAAACCTAAACCTAGCAATAACCCTCAGCCTAACCCTAAACCTAACCCTAAAACTCACCCTAAACCTAATCCTAACCCTAACCCTCATCGTCACCCTCAGCCTCATTCTAACTCTCCCCCTCACCCTGACCCTCATCATCAAACTATCCCTCACACTCACCCTAACCCTCACCCTAAATTTAACCCTAACGCTCACCCTTCATTTTCAACCTCACCTTCAGCCTAACCCTAACCCTAACCCTCATCCTAATCTAACCCTCACCCTCACCTTCACCCTAACCCTAACCCTAACTCTAACCCGCACCCTCACCCTGACCCTCAACTTCACCTTAACCCTCTCCCTCACCCTCACCCTCACACTAACACTCAACCTCACCCTAAACCGCACACTAAACCTAACCCTCACCCTAACACTAACCCTAACATTCACCCTTACCCTAACCCTAACGCTAACCCTAAACCTCACCCTCACCCTAACCCTAAACCTAAACCTTATCCTCATACTAACCCTAACCTAACCCTAACCCTCGCACTAACCCTAACCCTCACCGTTACCCTATCCCGACACCTCACCCTAACGTTAAACCTAACCCTAAAGTTCAAACTTACCCTAAATCTAAACCTAACCCTCACCCTCACCCGAACACTCACCCTCACCCTCACCCTAACCCTCACAATCAACATCACCCTAACCCTAAATCTCACCCTAAACCTAACCCTAACCCTCACCCTAACCCTAACCCTCAACCTAAACCTAAGCCTCACCCTGACCCTCACCCTAACCCTAACACAAACCCTTACCCTAACGTTTACCCTAACCCTAACCCTCACCCTAACAGTAACCGTCACACTAACACTAACACTAATCCTCACCCTCACCCTCACCTACACCCTCACCCTAACACTAACCCTCATCCTAACCCTAACGGTAAACCTAATGCTTAACCTAAAGCTCATCCTCACCCTAAACCTCACTCTAACCCTTATCCTGACCCTAACCCTAACCTTGACCCTCATACTAAACCTAACACTCAACCTAACACTAAACCTACCCCTCAGCCTATCCCAAACCCTAAACCTAACCCTAACCCTAATACTCACCCTATCCCTAAATTTAACCCTAACAATCACCCTAACCCTCACACTCACACTAACCCTCATGCTAACCCTAACCCTCACCCTAACCCTAAACCTCACCCTAACCCTTACCCTAACCCTTACCCCAAAGCTCACCCTCATCCTAACCCTCACCCTAACTCTTACCTACACCCTAACCCTCACCCAAAGCCTAACCCTAAACCTAACCCTCAGCCTAACCCTCCCCCTAACCCTAAACATAACCCTAACACTCAACCCTACCCTCACCCTAACCCTAACCATAATCCTAACGCTAAATCACGCCCTCACCCTCACCCTAACCGTAACTGTAACCCTAACAATAACCCTAACTCTAACCCTAACCCTAAACCTAAACCTAAAAGTCACTCTAAACGTAATCCTAAACCTAACCCTAACCCTCATTCTAACCCTCGCCCTCACCTGACCCTCACCATAACACTAACGCTCACACTAACACTTACCTTCACCCTAAATATAACCTTAACCCTCACGCTCAATCTCACCTTCACCCAGACCCTCACCCTAACCCAGACACTCACACTCACCCTCATACTAACCCTCAACCTAACCCTAAACATCACCATAAACCTAACCCTCACCCTCACCCTAACCCTAACCCTCACCCTAACCCTAACCCTCACCCTAACACTAACGCTAACCCTAACTCTCACCCTCACCCTAAACTTCACCCTAACTCTTATCCTCAAACTAACCCTAACCCTAATCCTAACTCTTACCCTCACACTAATCCTAAACCTCACTCTTACCCTCACACTAATCCTAATCTTCACCCTCACCCTAACACTGACCTTAACCCTCACACTAGCCGTAACCCTTTCCCTAATCGTAAACCTAACCATAAAGTTCACCCTCACCCTCAGCCCAACACTAACGCTAACCCTATTTCTAATCTTAATCCTCACCTTCACCAACACCCTAAAACTAACTCTAACCCTAACCCTCATCTTAACCCAAAATCTAACCCTCACCGTCACCCTAACCCTAACCCTAACCCTCACCATAAACCTCACCCTAAACCTAACGCAAACCCTAAATACTCACTCACACCATAAACTTGACAATAACCCTTATCCTCAAACTAACCCGAACGCTAACGCAAAGCCTCTAACCCTAACCCTCACGCTAACCGTAACCCTCACCCTCACCCTAACCCTCACCCTAACCTTAAATCTCACCCTAACCATAACGCTAAACTTAACACCCACATTAACCCTAAACCTCACCCTAAACCTAACGCTAACCTTCACCCTAACCCTAACACTCACCTTCACCCTAACCCTCACCATCAAGCGAACCCTCACCTTAAACCTAACCCCAAGCTACAACCTCAACCTCACCCACATCCTCACCCTTACCCTAACCCTCACCCTCACCCTAAAAATCACCCTAACCCTAACACTCACCCTAACCCTAACCCTAATCATCACCCTAACCCTAATCCTCACCTTAAACCTCACCCTCAAACTAAACCTCACCCTAAACCTAACCCCAAGCCTTTCCTAAATGAAAACCTCATCCTCACCCTAACACTCAGCCAAACCCTCACCCTCATGCTAGCCCTCACCCTAAACCTAAGTCTAACCCTAACCCTCATCCTCAACCTCAACCTAACCCTAAACCTAACCCTCACACTAAGCCTAACACTAACCCTAATGCTAACACTATCCCTCACACTCTCTCTAACCCTAACACTAACTCTAACCCTCAACCTCACCCTAACCCTTACCCTCACCCTCACACTCAACACAACTGTAACTCTAACCCTAAACCTAACCCTAACACTAACACTCAACCTAACCCTAACATTAACCCTAGCCATCAACGTAACCCTCACCCTCAACTTCCACTAACCCTAACCCTCACCCAAACCCTAACCCTCACCCTAACCCTAAACCTACCCCTCACCCTCACACCCACCCTAACCTTATCCTGAACCTAACCATCAACCTAACCCTAACCGTTACCCTACTGCTAACCCTAAATTTCACCATCACCCTAAACCTAACCCTAAACCTCACCCTAACCCTAACCCTAAAACTAATGCTATTCCTAACCCTTAACCTCACCCTAACCCTCACCCTAACCTGAACACTCACCCTCAATCTCACCTTAACCCTAACCCTACCCCTCAGCCTAACCATAACACTAACCCTAATCAAATCCCTAACCCTCAACCTCACCTTCACTCTAACTCTAACCCTAACCCTAACCCTAACACTCACCCTAACCGTAACCCTATCCCTAACCCTAATGCTAACACTAACCCTCACCCTCATCCTAAGCCTCACCCTAACCCTAACTGTCACCCTAGCCCTCATCCTAACCCTCAACTTAAACCTCACCGTCAATGTAGCCCTCATCCTAAACCTAACCCTAACGCTAACCCTCACCCTAATCCTAATACTAGGCCTAACACTAAACCTGACCCTCACCCTAATCCTAACCCTGTCCCTAAACCTCACCCTAACCCTAACACTAACCCTAATGCTAAACCTAAACCTCAAACTCAACCTAACCCTCACCCTAACCCTTAGACTCACTGTCACCCTCACTCTAACTCTAACCCTAACCCTAACCCTAATCCTCACCCTAACCCTAAACCTAACCCTAACCATAATGCTAACACTAAACCGCACCGTCACCCTCACCCTAACCCTCACCCCCACCCTCAACCTAAAACTAACCTTAACCCTATTGCTAACCCTAACCCTAACCCTCACCCTCGCCCTCACCCTAACCCTAACCCTAACACTCAGACTAACCCTAACCCTCACCCTAATGCTAACACTAACCCTCACCCTCATTCTAACCCTAACCCTAACCCTCACCCTAACTGTAACCCTAACCTTATTGCTAAACCAAAACCTCAACCTCAGCCTAACCGTCACCCTATACCTTCCCCTCACTCTCACCCTAACCCTAACCCTAACCCTCACATTAACCCTCACCCTAACGCTAACCCTAAACCTACCCCTTAGCCTAACCCTAACCCTCAACCTAACCCTTCCACTCACCCTAACCCTAAACCTAATCCTCAGCCTAACTCTCATCCTAACCCTATCCCTAACCCTAAACGTCACCCTAAACCTTTGCCTAATCCTAACCCTGACACTCACCCTAAAACTCACCCTAACCCTTATCCTCTCCCCAAACCTAACCCTAACCCTCATCCTAACACTAACCCTCACCCTAAATATCACCCTAACACTAAGCTTAATCCTAACCCTCACCCTCACACTATCCCTCTCCCTAACCATTAACCTCACCCTAACCCTAACCCTAAACCTCAGCCTAACCCTCATCCTAAACCTACCAATAACACTAACAATCACCCTAACCTTAATACTAACCCCAACTCTAACACTCACCCTAATCCTAAACCTGACCTTCACCCTCAACCTCAACCTCAGCCTAAACCTAACCCTAACCCTAATCCAAACCCTAACCCTCACCCTCACGCTCACTCTAATTCTAACCCTAACCCTAACCCTAACCCTCACCCTAACCCTAACACTATCCATAACCCTCACCCACCCCTAATCCTAATCCTAAACCTAACACTTACCCTCAACCTCACCATAAGCCTAACACTCACCCTAACCCTAACCCTAAAAGTTAAGCTATCCCTAACCCTCACCCTCACCCTAACCCTCACCCTAAACTTGAACCTCACCCTAAACTTCACCCCAACCCTAACCCTACACCTCAGCCTACCCCTCACCCTAACCCTAACACTAACCCTAATCAAAACCCTAGCACTCACCCTCATCCTCACTCTAGCTCTAACCCTAGCACTAACCCTAACTCTCACGCTAACCCTAACCCTAACTCTCACGCTAACCCTAACCCTAACTCTAAACCTAATGCTAACACTATCCCTCACGTTCAGCCTAAGCCTCACCCTAACACACACTGTCACCGATACCCTCACCCTAACATTCACCCTGAACCTCACCCTCACCCTAGCCCTCACCATAAACCTAACCCTAACCCTAAAACTAACCCTCACCCTAACCCTAACCCTAATTCTAACCCTAACCCTGACCCTCACCCTAACCCTAACCCTATGCCTAACCATCACCCTAACCCTAACCCTAGCCCTAATGCTAAATATAAACCTCAAGCTCATCCTCACCCTAAACCGCATCCTAACACTAAGCTTAATCCTAACCCTCACCCTAACCCTCACCCTAACCCTTACCCTCACCCTAACCCTAACCCTAACCCTCAGCCTAACCCTCATCCTAACCCTAACCCTAACCCTCACCCTTACCTTAACCCTAAACCCAACCCTAACACACACACTAACCCTAACCCACACCCTCACCCTCAACCTCAACCTCAGCCTAAACCTAACCCTAACCCTAATCCAAATCCTAACCCTTACCCTCACCCTCAGAATAACTCTAACCCTAACCATAAACCTAACCCTCACCCTGACCGCAACCCTAACCCTAAACCTCACACTAACCCTAAACCTAATCCTAAACCTAACCCTTAACCTCACCCTCACCATAACCCTGACACTCACCCTAAACCAAATCCTAACCCTAGCCCTCACCCTAACCCTTACCCTCAACCTCACTCTAAAACTAACCTTCACCCTAACCCACACCCTAACCCTCACCCTCACACTTCCCGTAACCCTACCCTAAACCTAACCCTCAACCTAAACCTAACCTTAACCCTAATGCTAACCCTACACCTCACCCTAACCCTAACCCTAATCCTAACACTCACACTAACCCTAACCCTAACCCTAATGCTAACCATAACCCTCAACCAAATCCTAACCTTCACTCTCAACTTTACCCTCACCCTCACCCTCACCCTAAACCTACCCCTACCCCTCAGCCTATCCCTCAGTCTAACCCTTACCTTAACCCTAATCCAAACCCGAACCCTCACCCTCACCCACACCCTAACTCTAAACCTAACCCTAACCCTAACCCTCACCCTAACCCTAACCCTATCTATAACCCTCATGCTATCCACAAGCCTAATCCTAAACTTAACCCTCACCATCACCCTCACCATAACCCTAACACTCACCCAAAACCTAACCCTAACTCTAGCCCTCACCATAACACCCTCACCCTCACCCTAAACCTAACCCTAAACATCACTCTATCCCTCACCCTAAGCCTTAAACTCACCCTAACACTAATACTGACCCTAACCCTAACTCTCAACCTAACCCTAACCCTATTCCAAACCCTCATGCTAAACCTAACCCTCACCCTCACCCTCACCCTAACCCTAACCCTCACCCTAACTCTCACCCAAACCCTAACGCTAACCCTAACCCTCACCCTCACCCTAAACCTCACCCTAACCCTTAACCTCATCATATCCCTAACCCTAACCCTAAACCTAATCCTCACACTAACACTAACCCTAACACACACCCTAATGCCCACTCTAACCCAAATCCTCACCCTTACCCTAACCCTTACCGTAACCTTAACCTTCAACCTACCCCTAACCGTCACCCACGCACTAACACGAACCCGAACCCGAACCCTCACACAAAACCTAACCCTGCCCCTCACGCTTACCCTCACCCTAAACCTCACCCTAACCCTCCCCCTAAACCTAAACCTAACTCTATCCCTCACCTGAATCCGAACCCTCACCCTCACCCTAACCCCCAGCCTAACCCTAACGCGCAATCTCACAATAACTCACACCCTTATCCTTATCCACACCCTAAAACTAACCCTAACCCTAACCCTCACATTAACCCTCAACCTCACCCTAACCCTAATCCTAGCCATCACCGGACCCCTCACCCTAAACCTAACCCTAACCCTCACATTAACCCTAACCCTCACCTTCACCCTAACCCTTCCAGTCACCCTAACCCTCACCCTAACCCTAACCCTCACATACAACCTCACCCTCACCCTCACCCTCACCTTCAACCTAACCCTAACCCTCACCCTAAACATCAATCTAAGAATAACCCTAAACCTAATGCTCACCCTAACCCTAATCCTCACCTTAAAGCTCACCCTCACTCTAATCCTCACCATAACCCTAACTGTAAGCCATTCCTAACCGAACCCCTCACCCTCACCCATACCCACATCCTAACACCCACCATCACCCTAGCCCTCACCATAAACCTAACCCTAACCCTCACCCTCAAACTCACCCCCAACCTCAGCCTAACCCTAAACATAACCCTAATCCTAACCCTAACCCTTAAACTATACCTAATCCTAACCCTAATGCTAACACTAACCCTCACTCTCACTCTAAGCCTAACTGTAACCCTAACCATCACCTTAACCCTAATCTGAATGCTAACACTAAACCTCAACCTCAGCCTGAAACTCACCCTAACCCTTACCCTCACCCTCACCCTCACCCTAATCCAAACCCTAACCCTAACCCTCACACTAACCCTCACCCTAACCCTAACCCTAACCCTACCCCTCAGCCTAATCCTCACCCTAACCCTAACCCTAACACTAATCCTCACCCTATCCCTAACCCTAACCCTAACCCTCACCCAAACCCTAAAGCTAACCCTAACCCTCACCCTAACCCTAAACCTCACCCTAACACTTACGCTCACACTAACCCTAACTTTAAACCTAACCCTCACACTAACACGCACGCTAATCCTAACCCTCACTCTCACCCTAACCCTCACCCTAATACTTACCCTCACCTTAACCCTAACAATAACCCTCACACTAAACCTAACTCTCACACCAAATCTAACCCTAAACCTAACACTAATCCTAAACCTAACCCTCACATTCACACTCACCCTAAGCCTAAGGCAAACCCTCACCCTCCCGCTAAACCTCACCCTCTACCTAATGATCACACTAACTCTAACCCTCACCCTAAACCTAACCCTAACCCTCAGCTAACCCTAACCCTCATCTTAAACTTAACCCTAACCCTCATTTTCACCCTAGCCCTCATCCTCACAATAATCCTAACAATAACCCTAACTCTAAACCTAATCCTCACACTAACTCTAGCCCTAACACTCACCCTAATGCTCACCCTAACCCTGATCCTCACCCCCACCCAAACCATTACCGTCACCTTAACCCTCACCCTAACACTAACCGTCACCCACACCCTAACCCTCACGCTCACCTGAACCCTCACCCAAAACTTAACCCTGCCCCTCTCGCTTAACCTCACCCTAAAGCTAAACCTAACTCTCACCTTAAACCTAAACCTAACCCTAAGCCTCACCCTCACGCGACCCCTCACCCTAACCCTAACCCCCACCATAACCCTAACACTAAACCTAACCCTCACTCTCACAATAACTCACACCCTAAACATTATCCTCACACTAACCCTAACCCAAAACTTAAGCCTCACATTAACTCTCACCCTCACCCTAAGCCTAACCGTAGCCCTCAACCTACCCCTCACCCTAAATCTAAGAGTAACCCATACCCTAACCCTAACCCTAACACTCACTTTCACCCTAACCCTCACAGTCTCTCTAAACCTCACCCTAACCTAACACTCACCTACACCCTCACCCTCACCCTAACCTTCACCTTCACCCTAACCCTAACCCTCACCCTAAACATCAATCTAACAATAACCCTAAACCTAACCCTAACCATAATGCTCACCCTAACCCTAATCCTCACCTTAACGCTCACCCTCACTCAAATCCTCACCCTAAACCTAACCATAAGCCTTTCCTAACCGAAACACTCACCCTCACCCATACCCTCTTTCTAACCCCCATCCTCACCCTAGCCCTCACCATAAACCTAAACCTCACCCTCACCCTCACTCCTACCCTCAGCCTAACCCTAACGCTAACCCTAATCCTAACCCTAACCCTAACCCTTACACTATACCTAATCCTAACCCTAATGGCAACACTAACCCTCACCCTCACTCTAAGCCTAACCCTAACCCTAACCCTCACCCTAACCCTAATCAGAATGCTAACCCTAAACCTCAACCTCAGCCTAAAACTCCCCCTAACCTTTACCCTCACCCTCACCCTCACCCTAATCCTAACCCTAACCCTCACACTAACCCTCAAACTAAACTTAAGCCTAACCCTCTCCCTCAGCCTAACCCCCACCCTATCCTAACCCTAACACTAATCCTCACCCTATCCTAACCCTAACCCTAACCCTCACCCAAAACCTGAACCTAATCCTAACCCTCACCCTCACCCTAAACCTCACCTTAACCCTCACCCTCACCTTAAACCTAACCCTAACCCTCAGCCTAACCCTCATCCTAACCCTAAACGCAACCCTAATCATCACCTTAACCTTAACGCTAACCCCAACCCTAACACTCACCCCAACCCTACCCCTCACCCTCACATTCAAACTCACTCTCAGCCTAAGCCTAACCCTCACCCTAATCCAAACCCTAACCCTTAACCTTACCCTCACCCTAACCTTCAACCTCACCATATACCTCACCCTAAGCCTTTCCCTCACCCTAACTCTAATCCTAAACATAAATCTCACACTAAACCTAACAATATCCCTAACCCTCATCCTAAACCTAACCCACACCCTAAACCTAACCCTAACCCTCACCCTCACCCAAAACCTAAAGCTAACCCTAACCCTCACCCTCACCCTAAACCTCACCCTAACCCTTACCTTCAACATATCCCTAACCCTTAACCTAACCCTAATCCTCACACTAAACCTAACCCTAACCCTCACCCTAATGCTCACCCTAATCTTCATCCTCACCCTAACCCTTACCGTCACCTTTACCCACACCCTCTCCCTCACCCTAACCCTAAACCTAACCCTAACCCTCAACCTCACCCTAAACCTCACCCTTACCCTCACCCCCACGGTAACACTAACGCTAAACCTAACCCTCACTCTCACCCTAAACCATACCTTAAAACTGTCCTCACACTAACACTAACCCTAATCTTAAACCTCATATTAAGCCTAATCCTCACCTTAACCTTAACCCTACCCATTACTCTACCCCACACCTTAACGTAATCCAAACCCTCACCATAACCCTAACCCTAACCCTCACCCTCACACTAAACCTCACAGTCACCATAACCCTCACCCTAACCCTAACCCTCACCTACACCCTCACACTCACCCTCACCCTCACCTGCACCCTAACACTCACCCACACCCTAAACATCAATCTAACCCTAACCCTCACCCTAACCCTAACCCTAATCCTCACACTAAACCTAATCCTCCCCTAAAGCTCACCCTCACGCTAATACTCACCCTATCCCTAACCCTAACCCTCACCCAACCCTAAACCTCACCCTAATCTTAACTCTAACCCTCACCCTCAACCTAACCCTAACCCTAACCCTAACCCTCACCATAAGCCTCACCCTAAACCTAACGCTAACCCAAAACCTCACTCTCACCCTGACTCTCAACCTATATCTTAACCTTACACTAACCCTAACTCTAAGGCTAAACCTCACACTAACCCTAAATCTCACCCTAACCCTAACCCTGCCCCTCACCATAAACCTCACCCTAACCCTAACCCTAACCCTCACCCTAAACCTCACCATCACTCTAACCCTCACCCTAACCCTAATCATCACCCTCACCTCAACCTTCACCCTAAGCCTAACCCTAACCCTAAACCTCACCCAAACCCTCACCTTAAACCTCACCCTCACCCTAAACCTCACCCTAACCCTAACCATAATCCTTTCCTAAGCAAAACCCTCACCCTCACCCTAACCCTCACACTACCGCTCACAATGACCCTAGCCCTCACTCTCCACCTAACCCTTACCCTAACCCTCATCCTCACCCTCAACCTCACACTCAGCCTAACCTTAATGCTAACCCTAATAATAACCCTATCCCTGACCCTCACCCTCAACCTAAACCTAACCTTAACCCTCAACCTAACCCTAACCCTAACCCGAATGCTAACCCTAAACCTCACACTCACCCTAACCCCAACCATAAACCTAACACTCAACCTAACCCTAACACTAACCCTAATGCTAACCCTAACTCTCACCCTCACCCTAACACTCACCCTAACACTTGAACTCACCCTCAACCAGACCCTCATCCTAACCCTAACCCTAACTCTAATCCTCACCCTAACTCTCACACTAACCCAAACCCTACCCCTACCCCTCAGCCTAACCCTCACCCTAACCCTAACCCTAATCCTAATCCTAACCCTGTCCCTAACCCTAACCCTAACCCTCACACTAACCTTCACCTTCACCCTAACTATAATGCTAACCCTAACCCTCAACCTCACCCTAACCCTCGCCCTAAGCTTTACCCTGACAATAACCCTATCTCTCACCCTCACCCTAAACCTCACCCTAAACCGTATGCTCACCCTAAACCTCAGCCTAAACCAAACCTTAACGCTAACACTAACCCACCATAACCTTCATCCTAACCCTCATGCTAACCTAACCCTCACTCTCACCCTAACCCTCACCCTAACACTTATCCTCACACTAACCCTAAACATATCCGTAACCCTACATCTCACACTAAACCTAACCCTCACCCTCACCCGAACCTCCACCCTAAGCCTAATCCTAACCCTAACCCTCACCCAAACCCTCACCTAAAAGCTCATCCTCACCCTAATACTCACCCTAAACCTAATCATAACCTTTCCTAACTTAAACCCTCACCCTCACCCTAACCCTCACCCTACCCCTCACACTGACCCTAGAACTCACTCTAAACCTAATCCTAAAGCTAACCCTCATCCTCACCCTCACCCTCACCCTCAGGCTCAGCCTAACCTTAACTCTAACCCTTATCCTCACACTAACCCTAAACCTAACGCTAACCCTAACCCTCACACTAAGCCTAACCCTCACCCTCACCAGAACCTTCACCATAAGCCTAACCCTAACCCTAACCCTCACCCAAACCCTCACTTTAAACCTCACCGGCACCCTAATCCTTACCCTAACCCTAACCATAATCCTTTCCTAACCAGAACCCACAACCTCACCCTCTCCCTCAGCCTAACCTTAAAGCTAACCCTAATCCTAACCCTATCCCTGACACTCACCCTCAACCTAACCCTAACCCTAACCCTCACCCTAACCCTAACCCTAACCCTAATGCTAACCCTAAACCTCACCCTCACCCTAACCCCAACCATATCCCTAACAGTCAACTTAACCCTTACACTAACCCTAATGCTAACCCTAAGTCTCACCCTCACCCTAACTCTCACCCTAACATTTAACCTCAACCTCACCCACACCCTCAACCTAACCCTAACCCTAACTCTAATCCTCTCCCTAACTCTCACACTAACCCTAAACCTCACCCTATCCCTAAACCTAACCCTAAACCTCACCCTAACCTTCACCCTCACCGTAACTATAATGCTAACCCTAACCCTCACACTCAGCCTAACCCTCACCCTAACCCTTACCCTCACCCTAATCCTAAAACTCACCCTCAAAATAATCCTCACCATAACACTTACCCACACCCAAACCATCACCCTAACCTTTACCTTAACCCTCATCTTAAACCTAACCCTAACCCTAACCCGCACACTAACCCTAAACCAAACCCTCAGCCTAACCCCCATCCTAACCCTAAACCTAAACCTAAACCTCACCCTAAACCTAACCCTAACGCTAATCCTCACTGTAATCATAACCCTCCCCTTCACGCTCCCCATCACCCTCACCCTAACCCTAATCCTAACCCTCAAACTCACCCTCACCATAACCCTCACCCTCACGCTCACACTAACCCTCAACTTCACCCTAAACATCACCCTAAACCTAACTCTCACGCTAAACATAGCCCTAAACCTCAACCTAAAGCTAACCCTCACCCTAAATCTCACCCTAACCCTAACGTTATCCCTAACCCTCACCCTCACCTAACATTCACTTTAACCCTTATTCTCACACTAAACCTAACCCTAAGCCTAACCTTCACTCTAACCCTAACCCTCACCCTAATCCTATCCCGACACTTCACCCTAACTCTCACCATAACCCTAACCCTAACCCTAACCCTCACTCTAAACCTAACGCTCACCCTAAGCCTAACACTAACCCTCACTCTAAACCTAAGCCTCACCCTCACCCTAACACTCACGGTGACCCTAAACCTCAACGTAAACCTAACCCATAACAACACCGGAACCCTCATCCGAACCCGAACCCTAACCTTCACACGAACACTCACCCTCACCCTTACACTCACCCTAACCCTTACCCACACCCTACCCCTAAACCTCACCCTCACCCTAACCCTCACCCTAACCCTTACCCACACCCTAAACCTCACGCTAACCCTAACCCTAAACCTAACCCTCACCCTCACCCTAACCCTAACCCTATCGCTAACCCTACCCTCACCCTAACTCTCACACTCACACTAACCCTCATCCTAAACTTTACGCTCAACCTAAACCAAACCATAACCATAAACCAAACACTCACCCTAACCCTAACCCTAACACTAATCCTAACACTAACTCTCACCCTCACCCTCACCCTAACCCTCACACTCACCACAACCTCAACCTAACCCTAACCCTACCCCACTCCATAACCCTCACCCTAACCCTAACACTCAACCTAACCCTAACCCTACCCCTAACCCTCACCCACAGACTAAACCTAAACCTAAGGCTAACCCTCAACTTAACCCTAATCCTCACCCAAACCCTAACCCTCACCCTTACCCGAAAAAGCAACCTCACCCGAACCCTCATCCTTACCCTAACCCGAACCCTCACACAAAATATCACATAAACCCTAACCCAAACCCTAACCCGAACCCTAACTCTAACCCTCACCCTCACCCTCACCCTAGCCCTCACCCTAACCCTAACCATAAATCTAACCATAACCCTCACACTAACCGTACCCCTCACCTAACCCTAAACCTAAGCCTAATCTTCACCCTCACCCTGACTGTCATGCTCAGCCTAAACCTAACCCTAACCCTATTCTTATTCCTAACCTAACTCACACTCACCCTCACCCTCACTCTCACCCTAACCCCCACCCTCACCCTAAACCTCATCCTCACCCTAAATATCACCGTAACCATAACGTTCACCGTAACCATAACCCTAACCCTCACCCTAAACCTAACGTTAGCTTAAACCTCACGCTCACCCTAACCCTAACCCTTACCTAACCGAAACCCTCACCCTCACACTAACTCTCACCCTCTCCCTAACCCTCACCCTAAACCTAACACTCACACTAATCCTCACCCTCCACCTCCCCTTCCCCATCAGCCTTACACTAAACCTAACCTTAATCCTAATCCTAACCCTCAACCCCACCCTCACCCTAACCCTAACCCTAACCCTAACGCTAACCCTCACCCTCATCATCACACTAAATCTAACCCTAACCCTAAAAATTATCATAACCCTAGCCCTAACCCTAACCCTAACCATAAAACTCACCCTAACCCTAAACATAACCCTACCTCTCAACCTAACCCTCACCCTCATGCTAACCCAGACCCTCACCCTGACCCTCACCATCATATTAACCCTAAACCTCAACCTAACCCACACCCTCACCCTCAGCCTAACCCTAAACCTAACCATAATCCTAACTCTAACACTCACCCTCATCCTAACCAAAACCCTAACTCTCACCCTCAACCTCAACCTCACCCTCACCCTCACACTCACACTAACTCTCAACCTCACCCTAAACATCTCCCTAACACTAACCCTCAACCTAACCCTAAAACTCACCCTCACCCTAACCCTAACCCTCACCCTAACCTTTATCCTCACGCTAAACCTAAGCCTAACCCTAACCCTCACACTAACCCTAATGCTGTCTAAACCTCACCCTCACCGTAACCCTCACCATAACCCTAACCCTCACACTAACCCTAAATTTCAACCACACCCTAACCCTCACCCTCACCAGAACCCGAACCTCACACGAACACTCACCATCACCTTAAACCTGACCCTCAAAATAACTATCACCCTAAGTCTAACTCTCACCCTAACACTATCCCTAACCCTCAACCTAATCCTAACCCTCTACCTAAATTTAACCCTGACCCTAAACCTAACCCTCACCCTAACACTAACACTCACACTAAACCTAACCCTAACACTCACCCTCACTCTCAAACTCACCGTCACCCTCACCCTAACCCTCATCCTAACCCTAACCCTAAACCTAATGCTAACCCGAAACCTCACCCTCACCCTAACCCTAACCGTCAAACTAAACCAAACCATCACCCTAAACCTTTCCGTGACCCTAACCCTAACCCTCACCCTCACCCTACCCTCACCCTAACACTTACCCACACTGTAACCCTCAACCTAACCCTAAAACTAACTCTCACCCTAAACCTCACCCTAAACCTATCAACATCCCTCAGCCTAACCCTGATCCTAACCCTAACTCTAAACCTAAACCTCACCCTCACCCTAACTCTCACCCTAAACTTTACCCTCAACCTAACCCTAAACCTAACACTCACACTAACCCTTACCCTAACCATCAGCCTAACCCTTATCCTAACGCTAACCCTAACCCTAAACATAAACGTAACCCTAACCCTAACCATAACCCTCACACTAACCCTAACCCTAACCCTCAGCTTAACCCTCATGCCAACCCTAATCCTAACCCTAAACCTCACACACACCCTAAAACTCCCCCTCCCCCTTATTCTCACCCTAAACCTAACCCTTACCTAACCGAAACCCTCACCCTCACACTAACCCTCACCCTCTCCCTAGCCCTCACCCTAAACCTAACACTCACACTAATCCTCACCCTCCACCTCCCCTTCCCCATCAGCCTTACACTAAACCTAACATTAATCCTAGCCCCAAACCTCAACCCCACCCTAACACTAACCCTAACGCTAACCCTCACCATCACCATCACCCTCACCCTAACTCTAAACCTAACCCTAACCCTAACTCTCACCCTCACCATAAACCTCAACCTAACACTTACCCACACCGTAAACCTCACCGTAACACTAAAACTAACTCCACCCTTAACCTCACCCTAACCCTTACTACATTCCTAAGCCTAACCCTGACCCTAATCCTAACTCTGAACCTAAACCTCAACCTCACCCTAACCCTCACCCTAAACATTACCCTCAACCTAACCCAAACCCTAACCCTAAACCTAACACTCACACTAACCCTTACCGTAAACCTCAGGCTAACCCTGATCCTAACCCCAACCCTAACCATAAACATAACCGTAACCCTAAACCTAACCCTAACCCTCACACTAACCCTAACCCTAACCCTCAGCCTAACCATCATCCCAACCCTAAACCTAACCCTAAACCTCAACCTCACCCTAACCCTCCCCCTCCCCCTAATTCTCACCCTAACCCTAACCCTTAACTAACTGAAACACTCACCCTGATATTAACACTCACCCTTACCCTAGCCATCACCCTAAACCTAACACTAACCCTAATCCTCACCCTCCACTTCCCCTTCCCCATCAGCCTTACTCTAAACCTAACCTTAATCCTAACCCTAACCCTCAACCCCACCCTCACCCTAACAATAACACTAACCCTAACGCTAATCCTCATCCTCACCCTCACCCTAACCCTAAAAATTACCATAACCCTAGCCCTAACACTAATCCTAACCATAAAACTCACCCTAACACTAAACCTAACCCTAACCCTCACCCACACCCTCACCCTTATCCTAACCCTCACCCTCACCCTCAACCTCACCATCACACTAACCCTAACCCTCACCCTAACCCTCACCCTCACCCACAGCCTAAACCTATCCCTAACCCTAATCCTAACCCTAACACTCACCCTCATCCTAACCCTAACCCTAACACTCAACCTCAACCTCACCATCACCCTCACACTAACCCTCAACCTCACCCTAAACATCTCCCTAACACTAACCCTCAACCTAAACCTAATCCTAAGCCTCACCCTAACCCTAACCCTCACAATAACACTAACGCTAACCCTAACCCTCGCCCTCACCATAACCCTCACCCTAACCTTTATCCTTACACTAAACTTAAACCTAACCCTAACCCTCACACTAACCCTAACCCATACCCTAACCCTATCCCGACAACTCACGCTAACTCTCAAACTAACTCTAAAACTAACCCTAAACCTCACACTAACCCTAACCCTAAGCCTAACCCTCAACCTCACCGTAACCCTCACCATCACCCTAACCTTCACCCTAACCCTAAATTTCAATCACACCCTAACCCTCACCCTCACCAGAACTAGACCCTCACCCGAACACTCACCTCACCCTAAACCTCACCCTCACAATAAACATCACCCTAACCACAAATCTCACCCTTACACTAACCCAAACACACAACTTAATCCTAACCCTCAAGCTAACCCTAACCCTCACCCTAAAACTAACCCTCACCCTAACACTAACCCTTACACTAAACCTAACCCTAACACTCACCCTCATCCTCAACCTCACCCTCACCCTAACCCTCATCCTAACACTAACCTTAAATCTAATGCTAACCCTAAACCTCACCCTCACCCTAAACCTAACCCTCACACTAAACCTAACCCTCACCATAAACCTTTCCATCACCCTGACCCTAACCCTCACCCTCACCATAAACCTCACCCTAACACTTACCCACACCCTAACCCTCACCTTAAATCTAAAACTACCTCTAACCCTTAACTTCACCCTAACACTAACCACAACACTAAGCCTAACCCTGATCCTAACCCTCACCCTAACCCTAAACCTCAACCTCACCCTAAACCTCACCCTAAACTTTACCCTCAACTTAACCGAAACCCTAACCTTAAACCTAACACTCACACTAACCCTTACCGTAACCCTCAGCCTAACACTTATCCTAACCCTTACCCTAACCCTCACCATAACCGTAACCCTAACCCTCACACTAACCCTAACCCTAACCCTAACCCTAAGCCTAAACCTCATCCCAAGCGTAATTCTAACCCTAAACCTCAGCCTCACCCTAACCCTAACAGTAACCCTAATCCTCACACTAACCCTAACCCTCACCATCACCCTCACCCTAACCCTCACCCTAACCCTTACCCTCAACATAAACCTATCCATAAACCTAAACCTAACCCTAACTCTCACACGAACACTGAGCCTCACCCTAACCCTCACACTAACACCAACAATCACCCTAACCCTAACCCTCAAACTAACCCTAACTCTAAAACTAACCTTAACCCTCACAGTAAACCTAACCATAAACCTCACCCTCATCCTCACCCACACCCTAACCCAAAACCTAACCCTCATCCTGACACTAACACTCCCCCTCCCCCTCCCCCTCCCCCTCCCCCTCACTCTCACCCTAACCCTAACCGTAAACCTTACCTAACAGAAAACCTCACCATCACCCTCACCCTAAATCTCACCCTGACACTAGCCCTCACCCTAACTCTAACCATCACCCTAACACTAAACCTCACACTAAACCTAACCCTAACACTCTCCCTCACCCTCAAATTCACTCTCACCCTCACCCTAAACCTCATTCTAACCTTAACCCTAAACCTAATGCTAACCCTAAACCTCACCCTCACCCGAACCCTAACCGTCACACTAAATCTAACCATCACCCTAAACCTTTCCTTCACCCTAACCCTAACCCTCACCCTCACCCTACCCCCACCCTAACACTTACCCACACCGTAACCCTCACCCTAACCCTAAAACTAACTCTCACCCTAAACCTATCCACATCCCTAAGCCTAACCCTGACCCTAACCCTAACTCTAAACCTAAACCTCACCCTCACCCTAACCCTCACCCTAAACTTTACCCTCAACCTAACCCAAACCCTAACCCTAAACCTAACACTCACACGAACCCTTACCCTAAACCTCAGCCTAACCCTTATCCTAACCCTAACCCTAACCATAACCATAACCGTAACCCTAACCATAACCCTAACCCTCACAATAACACTAACCCTAACTCTCAGCCTAACCCTCATCCCAACCCTTATCCTAAACCTAAACCTCCCCCTCCCCCTAACCCTCCCCCTCCCCTAATTCTCAGCCTAACCCTAAACCTTACCTAACCGAAACCCTCACCCTCACACTAACCCTCACCCTTACCCTAGCCCTCACCCTACACCTAACCCTAACCCTAATCCTCACCCTCCACCTCCCCTTCCCCATCAGCCTTACCCTAAACCTAACCTTAATCCTAACCCTAACCCTCAACCCCACCCTCACCCTAACCCTAACCCTAACCATAACGCTAAACCTCACCCTCACCCTCTCCCTAACCCTAAACCTAACCCTAAAAATTACCATAACCCTAGCCCTAACCCTAACCCTAACCATAAAACCCACCCTAACACTAAACCTAAGGCTAACCCTCACCCACACCCTCACCCTCATCCTAACCCTCACCCTTACCCTGACCCTCACCATCACACTAACCCTAACCCTCACCATAACCCACAACCTCACCCTCAGCCTAAACCTATCCCTAACCCTAATCCTAACAGTAAAACTCACCCTCATCCTAAACCTAACCCTAACACTCACCCTCAACCTGAACCTCACCCTCACCCTCACCCTCACACTAACTCTCAACCTCACCCTAAACATCTCCCTAACACTAACCCTCAACCTAACCCTAATCCTAAGCCTCACCCTAACCCTAACCCTCACCATAACCCTAACGCTAACCCTAACCCTCACCCTCACCCTAACCCTCACCCTAACCTTTATCCTAACACTAAATTTTAACCTAACCCTAACCCTCACACTAACCCTAACCCACACCCTAACCCTATCCCGCAACTCACACTAACTCTCACCCTATCACTAAAACTAAACCTAACCCTCACACTAACCTTAAACCTAAGCCTAACCCTCACCCTCATCGTAACCCTCACCATCACCCTAACCCTCAACCTAACCCTAAATTTCAACCACACCCTAACCCTCACCCTCACCAGAATTAGACCCTCACCCGAACACTCACACTCACCCTAAACCTCACCCTCGCAATAACCATCACCGTAACCCTAACTCTCCCCCTAACATTAAGCCAAAACCTCAACTTAATCCTAACCCTCAACCTTACACTAACTCTCACCCTAAACCTAACCCTCACCCAACACTAACCCTTACACTAAACCTAACCCTAACACTCAACCTCACCCTCAACCTCACCTTCACTCTAACCCTAACCCTCATCCTAACCCTAACCCTAAACCTAATGCTATCCCTAAACCTCACCCACACCCTAACCCTAACCCTAACCCTCACACTAAACCTAAACCTCACCCTAATCCTTTCCGTCAACCTAACCCTAACCCTCACCCTCACCATAAACCTCACCCTAACACTTACCCACACCCTAACCCTCACCTTAATTCTGAAACTAACACTCACCATACACCTCACCCTAACCCTAACCACAACCCTAAGCCTAAACATGACCCTAACCCTCACCCTAACCCTAAACTTCACCCTCACCCTAAACTTTACCCATAACCTAACCCAAACACTAACCCTAAACCTAACACTCACACTAAACCTTACCATAACACTCAGCCTAACCCTTATCCTAACCCTTCCCATAAAGCTCAACATAACCGTAACCCTAACCCTAACCCTCAGCCTAAACCTCATCCCAACCCTAATCCTAACCCTAAAACTCACCCTAATCCTAACCCTAACACTAACCCTAATCCTCACACTAACCCTAACCCTCACCCTCACCCTCACCCTAACCCTCACCCTAACCCTTACCCTCAACATAAACCTATCCCTAAACCTAAACCTAACCCTAACTCTCACACGAACACTGAGCCTCACCCTAACACTCACACTAACACCAAAAATCACCCTAACCATAACCCTCAAACTAACCCTAACCCTCAACCTAACCCTAACCCTCACACTAACCCTAACCCTAAACCTCAACCTCATCCTCACCCATACCCTACCACAAACCTTAACCCTCATCCTAACAATAACCCTCACCCTCACCCTCACCCTCTCCCTCACCCTAAACCTCACCCTAACCCTAACCCTAAACTTTACCTAGCAGAAAACCTCACCCTCCCCCTCCCCCTCCCCCTAAACCTCACCCTCACACTAGCCCTCACCCTAACTCTAACCCTCACCCTCACCCTAACCCTAACCCTCACCGTTACCCTAACACTCCCACTAATCCTAATTCTAACCCTCACCCTCACTCTCACCTTCACCCTAATCCTAACCCTAACCCTCATCCTAACACTAACTCTCAGCCTCATCCTCACCCTCAACCTAACCCTAAGCCTAACCCTAATCCACACGGTCACCCTAATACTCACCCTTACCCTAACCCTAACCCTTTCCTAACCGAAAAACTCACCCGCAACCTCACCCTCACCCTAACCTTCACCCTCACCCAATCCCTCACCCTAACACTAATTCTCACCCTAACCCTAACCCTAAAACTCACCCTCAACCTCTACCTAACCATAACCCTAACCCTAACCCTCATCCTAACACTAACGCTAAACCTAATGCTAACCCTAAAACTCACTCAGCCTAACCCTCACCCTAAACCTTACCGTCACCGTAACCCTAACTCTAACCCTATCACTAAACCTAACCATCAGACTAAGACTAATTCTACCCCTCAGCCTAAACCTCACCCTAAACCAAACCCAACACTAATCCTCACCCTATCCTTAATCTTAACCCAACCCCTCACCATAACCCTCATCCTTACCCTAACGCTTAAGTTAACCCTAACCCTCACACTCACCCTAACCTTCACCCTAACCCTTACCCTCACCCTAATCCTAACCCTCACCCTCAAACTAATCCTCACCCTAACACTTACCCACACCCTAACCCTCACCCTAACCCTAACCTTAAACATCACCCTAAACCTAACCCTAACCCTAACCCGCACACTAACCCTAAACCTAACACTCAGCCTAACCCCCATCCTAACCCTAAACATAAAACTTACCATCACCCTAACCCTAACCCTAAGCCTAATCCTCACCGCAATCCTAACCCTCACCCTCATGCTCCCCATCACCCTCAGCCTAACCCTAATCTTAAACCTCACCCTCACCCTAACCCTCACCCTCACCCTCACACTAACCCTCAACCTCACCCTAAACATCACCCTAAACCTAACTCTCATGCTAACCATAACACTAAACCTCACCCTAATGCTAACCCTCACCCTAAATCTCACCCTAACCCTATCGCTAACCCTAACACTCACCCTAACACTCACTGTAACCCTTATTCTCACACTAACCCTAACCCTAAGCCAAACCTTCACTCTAACCCTAACCCTCACCCTAATCCTATCCCGACACTTCACCCTAACTCTCACCATAACCCTAAACCTAACCCTAACCCTCACTCTAAACCTAATGCTAACCCTAAGCCTAACACTATCCCTAACTCAAAACCATAACCCTCACCCTCACCCTTACATTCACTGTAACCCTAAACCTCAGCGTAAACCTAAGCCATAACCACACCCAAACCTTCACCCTCAGCCTAACCCTAAATCTCACATGAACACTCACCCTCACCCTAACACTCACCCTAACACTTACCCACACCCTACCCCTAAACCTAACCCTCACCCTCACACTCACCCTAACCCTAACCATAGCCCTAACCCTTACCCTCACCCTAACCCTCACCTCACACTAACACATATCCTAACCTTTACGCTCAACCTAAACCAAACCCTAACCCTAAACCTAACACTCACCCTAACCCTAATCCTAACATTAACTCTCACCCTCACCCTCACCCTAACCCTCACACTCACCACAACCTCAACCTAACCCTACCCCTACCCCACTCCATAACCCTCACCCTAAACCTAACACTCAAACTAACTCTAACCCTACCCCTAACCCTCACCCACAGACTAAACCTAAACCTAACGCTAACCCTAAACTTAACCCTAATCCTCACCCACACCCTAACCCTAACCCTCACCCGAAAAAGCAACCTCACCGGAACCCTCATCCTCACCCTAAACCGAACCCTCACACAAAACATCACCCAAACCCTAACCTAAACCCTAACTCTAACCCTCACCCTCACCCTCATCCTAACACATACCCTAACCCTAACCCTCATCCTAACCCTAACCCTAAACCTGAGGATAACCCTAAACCTTACCCTCACCCTAACCCTAAACGTCACACTAAAACTAACCATCACCCTAAACCTTTAAGTCACCCTAACCCTAACCCTCACCCTCACCCTAACTTCACCCTAACACTTACGCACACCGTAACCCTCACCCTAACCCTAAAACTAACTCTCACCCTAAACCTCACCCTAACCCTAACTACATCCCTAAGACTAACCCTGACCCTAACCCTAACTCTAAACCTAAACCTCACCCTCACCCTAACCCTCACCCTAAACTTTACCCTCAACCTAACACAAACCCTAATCCTAAATCTACCACTCACACTAACCCTTACCATAAACCTCAGCCTAAACCTTATCCTAACCCTAACCCTAACCATAACCATAACCGTAACCGTAACCCTAACCCTAACCTTCACACTAACCCTAAACCTAACCCTCAGCCTAACCCTCATCCCAACCCTAATCCTAACCCTAAATCTCACCCTCATCCTAACCCTCCCCCTCCCCCTAATTCTCACCCTAACCCTAACCCTTACCTAACCGAAACCCTCACGCTCACCCTAACCCTCACCCTCACCCTAGCCCTCACCCTAAACCTAACCCAAAACCAAATCCTCACCCTCTATCTCCCCTTCCCCCTCAGCCTTACCCTAAACCTAATGTTAATCCTAACCCTAATCCTCAACCCCACCCTCACCCTAACCCTAACCATAACGCTAAACCTCACCCTCACCCTCAACCTAAACCTAACCCTAACCCTAAAAATTACCATAACCCTAGAACTAATCCTAACCATAAAACTCACCCTAACACTAAACCTAACGCTAACCCTCACCCACACCCTCACCCTCATCCTAACCCTTACCCTCACCCTGACCCTCACTATCACACTAACCCTAACCCTCACACTAACCCTCACCCTAACCCTCAGCCTAAACTTATAACTAAACCTAATCCTAACCCTAACACTCACTCTCATCCTTACCCTAACCCTAACACTCACCCTCAACCTAAACCTCACCTTCACCCTCACCCTCACACTAACTCTCAACCTCACCCTAAACATCTCCCTAACACTAACCCTAAACGTAACCCTAATCCAAAACCTCACCGTAACCCTAACGCTAACCCTAACCCTCACCCTCACCCTAACCCTCACCCTAATCTTTATCCTCACACTAAACTTAAACCTAACCCTAACTCTCACACTAACCCTAACCCACACCCTAACCCTATCCCGACAACTCACCCTAACTCTCACCTAAGCCTAAAACTAACCCTAACCCTCACACTAACCCTAACCCTAAGCCTAACCCTCACCCTCAGCGTAACCCTCACCATCACCCTAACCCTCACCCTAACCCTAAATTTCAACCACACCCTAACCCTCACCCTCACCAGAATTAGACCCTCACCCGAACACTCACACTTACCCTAAACTTCACCCTCACAATAACCATCACCCTAACACTAACTCTCACCCTAACACTAACCCAAAACCTCAACTTAATCCTAACCCTCAACCTAACCCTAACCTTCACCCTAAAACTAACCCTCACCCTAACACTAACCCTTACACTAAACCTAACCCTAGCACTCGCCCTCACCCTCAACCTCTCCCTCACCCTAACCCTAACCCTCATCCTCACCCTAACTCTAAACCTAATGCTAACCCTAAACCTCACCCTCACCCTCACCCTATCCCTAACCCTCACACTAAACCTAACCCTCACCCTAAACCTTTCCGTCAACCTAACCCTAACCCTCACCATCACCCTAACCATCAAACTAAATTTTACCCTGAACCTAAACCCAATACTGACCCTAAACCTAACACTCACACTAACCCTTACCTAAACCTCAGCCTAACCCTTTTCCTAACCCTAACCCTAACCCTCACCATAACCGTAACCCTAACCCTAATCCTAACCCTCACACTAACCCTAAACCTAACCCTCAGCCTAACCCTCATCCCAACCCTAATACTAACCCTAACCTTCACCCTCACCCTAACCCTAACACTAACCCTAATCCTCACCCAAACCCTAACCCTCACACTCACCCACACACTGACCGTCACCGGAACCCTTACCCTCAACATAAACCTATCCATAAACCTAAACCTAACCCTAACTCTCACACGAACACCCAGCCTCACACTAACCCTCACCCTAACACCAAAAATCACCCTAAACCTAACCCTCACCCTAACCCTAACCCTCTACCTAACCCTAACCCTCACATTAACCCTAACCCTAACCCTCATCCTCATCCTCACCCACACCCTAAACCAAACCCTAACCCTCATCGTAACACTATCCCTCACCCTCACCCTCACCCTCACCCTCACCCTCACCCTAACCATCATCCTCACACTAGCCCTCACCCTAACTCTAACCCTCACCCTTACCCTAACCCTAACCCTCACCCTCACCCTCACCCTAACCCTAATCCTAACATTAACCTTAAACGTAATGCTAACCCTAAAACTCACATTCACCCTAACCCTCACCCTAACTGATACCATCACCGTAACCCTAACTCTAATGCTCACATTAAACATAACCTCACACTAACTCTAACCCTACCCCTCAGCTTAACCCTCAACCTAAACCTAAACCTAACCTTAACCCTCACCCTATCCTTAACCATAAACCAAACCCCCACCCTAACCCTCACACTAAACCTCACCCTAAATCTCACCCTAACTCGTACCCTCACCCTAACCCTAATACTAACCTTAACCCTAATCCTAAACCTCATTCTCACCCTAACCCTCACCCTGACATTTATCCTCACCCTAATCCTTATCCTAAATCTAAAACTAACCCTCACACTAACCCTAACCCTCAGCATAAGACTTATTCTAACCCTAAACCTAACCCTAACCCTCACCCTAAACCTAACCCTAACCCTAACCCTAACCCTCACACTAACCCTAACCCTAACCCTCAACCTAACCCTCATCCTAACCATAATCCTAACCTTAACCCACACCCTCACCCTCCCTATCACCCTCAGCCTAACCTTAATCCTAACATTAATCCAAACTTTCATCCTCACCCTCACCCTAACCTTAACCCTATCCCTATCCCTATTCCTTACCTTTATCCTAAACCTCACCCTATACCTCACCCTCACCCTAACCCTAAACCAAACCCTGACCCTCACCCTAACCCTCACCGTAACCCTCACACTAACCTTACACTCATCCTCACACTAAACCTCACCATAAACTTTACTCTCACCATAACCCTAACCCTAATCCTAACCCTAATCGTTTCCCTAAACCTAACCCTCTCCCACACCCTAACTCTTAACCTCACCCAAACCGTCACCTCTCCCTAACACTCTTTCTAACGCTATGCCTAAACCTAATCCTAAACCTAACCCTCACCCTCAAACTCAACCTAACCCTAACACTAATCCTAACCCTAACACTCACCCTCACCGTAACCCTAACCCTCACACTCACCCTAAAACTCACCCTAAACCTATCCCTACCCCTCTCCCGAACCCTAACCCTCAACCTAACCCTAACCCCACCCTTAACCCTCACCCTCACAAGAAACCTAAACCTAACCCTAACCCTCATCCTAACCCTAATCCTCACCCACACCCTCACCCACACCCTCACCCTCACCCGAACCATCATCCTCTCCCTACCCCTCAACCTCAACCTAAACATCACCTTAACCCTAACCCTCACCCTAATCCTAACCCTAGCTCTAACCCTCACCCTAACCCTCAACCTAACCCTTACCCTCACCCTATCCCTAATGGTAACCCTAACCATAACACTCAGACTAACCGTAACCCTCACTCTAACCCTAATCCTAACCCTAACCCTAACCTTCAGCTCACGCTGACACTCACACTCAGCCTAACCCTAACCCTAACAGTAATCCTAATTCTAACTCTCAGCCTCACCCTCACCCTAAACCTCAACCTCATCCTCACATTAACCATCACCCTCACCCTAAAAATCCCCCTAACCCTAACCCTCACCTAAACCTAACCCTAACCCTCACCCTAATGCTAACCCTCACCCTAACCCTCACTGTAACCCTAACGCTAAACCTAACCCTCACCCTCACCTTAAACCTCACCCTAAACCTTATCCTCACACTAACCTTAACCCTAAGCCTAACCCCCACACTAACCCTAACCATCACCCTAACCCTATCCCGAAACCTTACCCTAACTCTCACCTTAACCATAACCCTTAGCCTAAACCTCAACCTAACCCTAAATCTAGACTTAACCCTCACCCCCAACATAACCCTCACCGACACCCTAACACTCACCCTAAAACTAACCCTCAACCACACAAAAACCCTAACCCTTACCCAAACCCTAACCCACACACGAACACTCACCCTCACCCTAACCCTCAACCTTATACTAAACTTCACCCTAACCCTAACGCTCACCCTAACCCTAGCCATAACCCTTACCCTAACCCTAACCCTCAACCTAACACTAACTCTCACCCTGACCCTCACCTTAACCTTAACCCTAACCCTAACCCTAACCCTAACACTTACCCTAAACCTAACCTTCACCCTAAACCTAACCCTCACCCTAACACTAACCCTCACAGTGACCCTAACCCTTACCCTCACCCTCACCCTAAACCTAACCCTCATCCTAAACCTAACTGTAAACCTAATGCTAAACATAAACCTCATCCTCACCCTAAGCCTCAGCATAAACTTTACCCTCAACCTCACCCTAACAATAACCCTCAACCTCAAACTAACCCTCACACTAAAACTAAAACTCACCATGACCCTAACCCTAACCCTCACACTAAACCTAAACCTCACCCTCCTCCTAACCCTCACCCAAAACCTTGCCTACACCCTACCCCTCACCCTAAGCCTAACCCTAAATCTAACCCTCACCCTAACACTCACCCTAACCCTAAACATAACCCTAACCCTCACCCTCACCCTAACACTCACCCTAAACTTTACCCTCAACCTAACCCAAACCCTAACCCTAAAACTAACATTCACACTGACGCTAAACCTAACCCTCAGCCTAAACCTAAAACTAACCCTAAACCACACCCTAACCCAAACCCTAACCCTAACCCTAACCCTCACACTAACCCTAACCCTAAACGTCAGCCTAACCCTCACCCTAACCCAAACCCTATCCCTAACCCTGACCCTCACCCTCACCTTAACCCTAACCCTCACCCTCACCCTAACACTCACCCTAAACTTTACCCTCAACCTAACCCAAACCCTAACCCTAAAACTAACATTCACACTGACGCTAACCCTAACCCTCAGCCTAAACCTAAAACTAACCCTAAACCACACCCTAACCCAAACCCTAACCCTAACCGTAACCCTCACACTAACCCTAACCCTAAACGTCAGCCTAACCCTCACCCTAACCCAAACCCTATCCCTAACCCTGACCCTCACCCTCACCTTAACCCTAACCTAACCCTCACCCTAACCCTAACCCTCACACTAGCCCACACCTAACACTAAACCTCAAACTAACCCTGACCCTAAACCTCACCCTCAACCTAATCCTAACCCTAAACATAACCCTAACATTCATCCTAACCCAAACCCTAAACCTAATTCTATCCCTAAACCTCACACTCACCCTAACCCTCACTGTAACCCTTACTGTCACCCTAACCCTAACCCTAACCCTCACACTAAACCTAATCCTCACCCTAACCCTAACACTACCCCTCAGCCTATCCCTCACCCTAACTCTTACCCACACGCTAACACTCACCCTAACCAGAACCATAAACCTAACTTTCAACCTAACCCTCACCATAACCTTAAACTTCACCATCACCCTAATATTCACCCTAAAATTTACTCTCAACCTAGCAATTACCCTAACGCTAAACCTAAACCTCACACTAACCCTAACACTAACCCTCAGCCTAAACCTTATCCTAAACATAAACCAAATCTAACCCTCACCCTAAGCCTAACCCTAACCCTAACCCTAACAATAACAATCATCCTAACCCTAACACTTATACTAACCCTCCACATCACCCTAAGCCTAACCCTAATCCTAACCCTAATCCTAACACTCACCCTCACCCTAAATCTAACACTAAACCTAACCCTAACACTCAACATCACCCTCACCCTAACCCAAAATGTATCCCTAACCCTCACCCTAACGCTAAGCCTCAACCTATACCTCACCCTCACCCTAACCCTAACCCTAAACCTAACACTCACTGTAACCCTCACCCTATTTCTAACACTAACCCTCACCCTCATCCTCACACTAAACCTCACCCTAATCCTTAAATTCACCAGAACCCTAACCCTAATCCTAACCCTAATCCTCACCATAAATCTAAAACTCATGCACACCCTAACCCTCACCCGAAATCGAATCTGAACCCTCACCTAACACTCACCCTAACCCTAACCTTAACCCTAATCCTAAACCTAACCCTTACCTTCAATCTCACCCTAACTCTAACCCTAAACCTAACCCTCACTCTCACCCTCACCTTAATCCTCACACTCATCCTAAACCTCACCCTAACCGTAACCCTAACCTTCTCCATAACTCTCAACCTAACACTAACCCTATCCCTAACCTTCACGCTTACCCTGACCATCAACCTCAGCCTAACCCGAACCTAACCCTATTCCTATTCCTAACACTTACCCTCACATGCAACCTAAAACTAAACCTAACCCTAACCCTCACCCTAAACCTAACCTCAGCTTAACCCTCACCCTCACCCTAATCCTCACCCTAACCCTAACCCTTACCTAAACGAAACCCTCATCCTCACCCTCACCCTAACACTAACCCTAACTCTAACCCTAAACCTAACCCTAAAACTCACCCTAAAACTAACCCTAAACCTCACCCTCACCCACACCCTCAAACTAACCCTCACACTAATCCTAACCTTAACACTCAGTCTAAACCTCATCCTAACCCTACCCTAACCCTAACATTCACCCTAACCCTAACCCTCAGCTTCACTTTCAACCGCACCCTCACCCTAATGCTAACCATAACCCTCCACCTCATCCTAACCCTCACCCTAACCCTTTCCCTCAACCTAACACTAAACCTCACCCTCACCCTAACCCTCACCCTAAAAGTTACCCACATCCTAAACCTCATCCTAACCCTAACCCTAAACCTAACCCTCACCCGAAACCTCAACCTAACCCTAAACATAACCCTAAACCTAACCCTGACCCTAACACTCACACTAACCCTAAACCTCAAACTCACCCTAAACCTCACCCTAAACTTTACCTTCAATTTAACCAAAACCCTAACCCTAAACCTAACACTCACACTAACTTTAACCGTAATCCTCAGCCTAACCCTTATCCTAACCCCAAACCTGAATCTAACCCTCACACTCAACCTAACCCTAAACCTAAACCTAACCCTCACCCTAAACCTAACCATCACCCTCACCCTCACCCTAACCCTAATCCTAACACTTACACTCAACCTAACCCTATCCTTAACCATCACCCTAATCCTAAACCTCAAACTAATCCTAACCCTCATCCTGACACTCACGCTCACCCTAACCCTAAACCAAACCCTTACCCTAACGCTAACCCTCACCCTAAACCTAACCCTTACAATAAGAGTAACCGTCACACTAACCCTAACACTAACCCTCACCATAACCCTCACCCTCACCCTCACCCTTACCCTAACCCTAACCCTAATCCTAACCCTAATGGTAAACCTAATGCTAACCTTAAACCTCACCCTCACCCTAACCCTCACCCTCACCCTAAACATCACCCTAATCCTAGTCCTCACCCTAACCCTAACCCTAACCCTCACCCTAAACCTAACCTCAGCTTAACCCACACCTTCACCTTAATCCTCAGCCTAAACCTTACCCTTACCTAAGGGAAACCCTCATCCTCACTCTCACCCTAACCCTAACCCTAACCCTAACAATAAACATAGCTGTAACCCTAACCCTAACCCTAAAACTCAACCTAAACCTAATCCTAACCCTAACCCTCACCCTCACCCTCACCTTCATTCTAACCCTCACTCCCACCCTGAGCCTCAACATCAACTAACCCTCACACTAACCCTAAGCATCACCCTAAACCTAACCCACACCCTCACTTTCACCCTCACCCTCAGCCTAACAGTAACCCTAACTCTAATCCTAACACTAACCCTCACCCTGACACAAACCCTAAACCTAACCCTCACCCTCAGCCTCACCCTCACCCGCACCCTCACCCTAACCCTCACCCTCACCCTCACACTAACCCTCAACCTGACCCTAAACATCACCCTAACCCTAACCCTCACCTTAACCCTAACACTCACGCTAACCCTAACGCTAACCCTAACCCTCACCCTCACCCTAATCCTCACCGTAACCATTATCCTCACACTAACCCTAACCCTAACCCTAACCCTCAAACTAACCTTACCCCTAACCCTAAACCTATCCTGACACCTCAACCTAACTCTCAACCTAACCCTAACCCTAATCCTAACCCTCAACCTAATCCTAACCGTAAACCTAACCCTCACCCTCACCCTAACGTCACCCTATCATTAACGCTAACCCTACACCACATCCTCACCCTAACCCTCACAATAACCCTTATCCTCACACTAACCCTAACCATAACCCTAACACTAACACTCAAACTAAACCTAAGCCTCACCCTAACCCTAACCCTACCCCTCAGCCTAACCCTCACCCTAAACCTAACCCTAAACCAAATCCTCATCCTCTCCTTAACCTTAACCCAAACCCTCACCCTATCCCTCACCTTCACCCTAACCCTCACCCTTATCCTAACCCTCACCTGAACCCTAACCCTCACCCTCAACCTAACCCTCACCCTAACACTTACCCACACGCTAACACTCACCCTAACCCTAACCATAAACCTAACCTTCACCCTAACCCTAAACTTCACCGTCACCCTAATATTCACCCTAAAATTTACCCTCACCTTAACACTAAACCTAACCCTAAACCTAACCCTCACAATAACCCTAACCCTAACCCTCAGCCTAACCCTTATCCTAACCCTAAACCTAACCCTAACCCTCAACCTCAACCTAGCCCTCACCTTAACCCTCACCCTAATTTTAACCCTGACTCTCACCCTCAACCTCAGCCTAATCCGAACCCTCAACCTCACCCTCACACTCAGCCTCAGCCTAACCCAAACCCTAACCCTAATCCTAAACCTAACCCCCAACCTCACCCTAACCCTGACACTAACCCTAACGCTAACCCTCAACCTCACACTCACCCTCACCCTAACCCTCACCTTCAACCTCACCCTCACCCTAAATCTCACACTAACCCTAACCCTCATCCTAACCCTAACCCTAGTACTCACCATAACCCTCACCCTATCCCTAACACTAACCCTAACCCTCATCCTCACACTAAACCTCACATTAATCCTTAAGCTCACCAGAACCCTAACCCTAATCCTAACCTTAATCCTCACCATAACCCTAACCCTCATGCACACCCTAACCCTCACCCTCACCCTCACCCTCACCCTAACACTCACCCTAAACTTAACCTTAAACCTAATCCTAAAAATAACCCTCACCTTCAAACTCACCCTAAATCTAACCCTAACCCTAACACTAACCCTCACTCTCACCCTCACCCTAATCCTCACACTCACCCTAAAACTCACCCTAACCCTAACCCTACCCCTCTCTGTAACTCTCAAATTAACCCTAAACCTAACCCTACACTTCACCCTCACCCTGACCCTCAAGCTCAGAATAACCCTAACCCTAAGCCTACTCCTAATCCTAACCCTTACCCACATATTCAACCTAAACCTAACACTAACCCTAAACCTCACCCACACCCTCACCCTAACCCTCACCCTCACCCTAAACATCACCCTAACCCTAACCTTCACCCTAACCTTAACCATAACCCTCACCCTAACCCTAACCTCAGCTTAACCCTGACCCTCTCCCTAATTCTCCCCCTATACCTAACCCTTACCTAAACGAAACCCTCACCCTCAAGCTCACCCTAACCATAACCCTAAAAATAACCCTAACAATAACTCTAACCTTAACACTAAAACAAACCCTAAAATTAAACCTAAACCTCACCCTCACCCGCAAACTAACCCTAACCCTCACACTAACTATAACCTTAACACTCAGCCTAAACATCATCCTAACCCTAACCCTAACCCTAACCCACAACCTAACCCTAACCCTCACCTTCACTTTCACCCTCACCCTCACCCTAACCCTAACCGTAACTCTCATCCTCAACCTCATCCTCACCCACACCCTCACACTAACCCTCACCCTCACCCTCACCTTCACACTAACACTAAACCTCACATTAAACAACACCCTAACCCTAAACATCACCGTCACCCTGTCCCTAACCCTAACACTAACACTAACCCTAACCCTCACCATCACCCTAACTCTCACCCTAATCCTTAACCTCACAATAACCATAACCCTAACCCTAACCCTAATCCTCATCCTCACACTATACATCACCCTAACCCTTAACTTCACCATAACCCTAACCCTAACCCTAACCCTAATTCTTGCCCTAACACTAACCCTCACCCGAACCCTCACCCTCACCCTCACCGTAACGCTCAACCTAACCCTAAACCTAACCCTAATCCTAAACCTAACCCTCACCCTCAAACTTACTCTAACCCTAACCCTAACCCTCACCCTCACCCTGACAATAACCCGGACCCTAACCCTAACCCTCACCCTAACACTAACCCTAACGCTAACCCTCAACCTAATTCTAACCCTATCCCTAACCCTCCCCCTCCCCCTAAAACTAACCCTTACCCTAACTCTCATCCTCACAATAAACATCAAATTAACCCTAACTCTCACCCTAACACTAACCCTAAGCCTCACCCTAACCCTAAGCCTCAACCTAACCCTGACTTTCACCCTGAAACTCAACCTAACCCAACCCTAACCCTAACCCTCACCCTAAACCTTACCCTAACCCTAACACTCACCCTAAAACTAACCCTCACCCTAGCACTAACCCACACACTATACCTAAAACTAACACTCTTCCTCACCCTCTACCTCACCCTCACCCTAACCCTAACCCTCATCCTAACCCTAACCCTAAACATAATGCTAACCCTAAATCTCACCCTCAGCCTAACCCTCACCCGAAACCTTACGTTCACAATAACCCTAAACCTAACCCTCAGACTAAACCTATCCCTCTCCCTAAACCTAACCCTAAACCTCACACTAAACCTAACCCTCACCCTAATCCTAACCCTACCCCTCATCCTAACCCTCACGCTAAACCTGACCCTAACCCTAATCCTCACCCTATCCCTAATCTTAACCCTAACCCCAAACCTCACCCTCACTTAACCCTAATGCTAAGCCTAACCCTCCACCTCACCCTAACCCTCACCCTAACCCTTTCCCTCAACCTAACCCTAACCCTTACCCTCATCCTAACCCTTAACCTAAAAGTTACCCACACCCTAAACCTCCCCCTAACCCTAACCCTAAACCTAACCCTCACCCTAACCCTAACCCACACCCTTACTCTCACCCTCACCATCATCCTAACCCTAATGCTTACCCTATTCCTAACCCTCACCCTCACCCTCACCCTAACCCTAAACCTAACACTCACCCTCACCCTCAATCTAACCCTATCCCTAACCCTCACCATAGCGCTAACCCTCACCCTATAACTCAACCTCACTGTAAAACTAAATGTAAGCCTAAGCCTCACCCTAACCCTTACCCTAACCCTAACACTAACCCGAATCCTCATCCTCACACTATACATCACCCTAACCCTTACCTTCACCTTAACCCTAAGCCTAACCCTAACCCTAATTCTCACCCTAACCCTAACCCTCACCCTCACCGTAACACTCAACCTAACCCTAATTCTAAACCTAACCCTCACCCTCAAACTTACCCTAACCCTAACCCTAACCCTCACCCTCACCCTGACAATAACCCGCACCATAACCATTACCCTGACCCTAACACTAACCCTAAACCTAACCCTCAACCTAATTCTAACACTATCCCTAACCCTCATCCTCCCACTAACCCTAACCCTAACACTAACCCTCAACCTAACCCTAAGCTTCACCCACACCATAACCCTCTCCTTCACCGGAACACTCACACTTCCCCGAACACTCATCCTCACCCTAACACTCACCCTCACCCTAAACATCACCCAAACCCTAATCCTTACCCTAAACCTAACCCTAACCCTCACCCTAACCGTAACCCTCAACCTAACCCTCAACCTCACGCTAATTCTCACCATAACCCTAACCCTTACCTAAAAGAATCACTCACCCTAACGCTCACACTAACCCTCTCCTCACCCTAGCCCTCAGGCTAAACCTATCCCTAACCCTAACACTCTCCCTCACACATAACCTCACCCTAAACCATACCCTCAGCCTAACACTAACACTAACCCTATTCCTAATCCTAACCCTCATACGTACCCTCACCCTAAACCTAACCCTAACACTAACCCTCACCCACACCCTCACACTCACCCTCACCCTCACCCTCACCGAACGCTCACCCTCACCCTAAACATCACCCTAACCCTAACCCTCACCGTAAGCCTAACCCTAACCCTCACACTAACCCTAACCTCAGCTTAACCCTCAACCTCAACCTAAACTTCACCATAACCCTAACCCTAAGGTAAATGAAAACCTCACCTCCACCCTCACACTAACCCTCACACTCACCCTAACCCTCACCCTAACCCTTACCCTCACACTAACCCTAACCTTCACCATAATCCTATCCTGACATCTCAACCTAACTCTCACACTAACCCTAACCCTAAACCTAACCCTCACCCTGACCCCAGACCTAAACCTAACCCTCACCCTCACCCTAACCCTCACCGTCACCCTAACACTCATCCTAAACCTAACTCTCAAACACACCCTAACTTTCACCCTCACACGAATCTTCACCCTCACCCGAACACTCACCCTCACCCTAATCCTCATTCTCACAATAAACATCACCCTAACCCTCACCCTAACCCTAACACTTATCCTCACCCTAAAACTAACCCTAACCTTCACCCTCACCCTGACTCTCACCCTCAGCCTAACCGTAACACTCACCCTATTCCTAATCCTAACTTTCACCATCACCCTAACCCTAACCCTAACCCTACCCTAAGCCTAACCCTCACCCTCACCCTCACCCTAACCCTCACACTAATCCTAACAGTAACCCGACCACTAACCCTCACAGAAAACCTCAACTTTCCCCTCAGCCTTACCCTAACCCCAATCCTAACCCTAACACTCAACCCCACCCTCACCCTAACCCTAACCCTAATCCTAATGCTAACCCTTGCCCTCACCCTCTTCGTAAACTTAACCTTAACCCTAACAATAAACCTAACTGTAACCATAACCCTAACCATAAAACTCACCCTAAACCTAATCCTAACCCTAAACCTCACCCTCACCCTCTTTCTAAACCTCACCCTCACCTGACACTCACCATTACAGTAACCCTCACACAAACCCTAAACCTCACCCTAACCTTAACCTTAACCCTTACCCTCACTTTCACCCTCCACCTCAGCTTAAACATAACCCTAACCCTAATCCTAACCCTAACCCTCACCCTCTCCCTAAACCTAACCCTAACACTACCCTAAACCTAACCCTAACCCTCACCCTCAACCTCAACCTCACCTGCACCCTCACATTAACACTCACATTCCCCCTCACACTCACCCTCCCACTAACCCTCAATCAAACCCTAAACATGACCCTAAACCTAACTCTCACCTTAAACCAAACCCTAACCGAAGCCCAAACGCTAACCCTCACACTAACCCTAACGTTAACCCTAACCCTCACCCTCAACCTAACCTTCATCATAACCCTTATCCTCAAACTAACCCTAACCCTAACCCTAACCCTAACCCTCACCCTAAACCTAAACCTCACCCTAACCTTATCCCGACACTTCACCCTAATTCTCACCCTAACCCAAAACCTAACCCTAACCCTAACCCTAAACCTAACGCTCACGCTCACCCTAACCCTCACCATCAACCTAACCCTAATCCTAACCATCACACTCACCCTAACCCTTATCCTCACTCTAACCCTAAACCTAATACTGACCATAACCCTCACACTAACCATAACCTTTAACCTTACCCTAACCCTAATCATAATCTTCACCCTCACCCTGACCCTCACCCTCATCCCAAAACTAACGCTAACCCTGTTTCTAATCCTAACCCTCACCCTAAAACTAACCCTAACCCTAACCCTCAACCTCACCCTCACCCTCAACCTAACCATCAACCTCACCCTAAACATCACCCTAACCCTAACCCTCACCCTAACCGTAATCCTAACCCTCACCCTAAACCTAACCTCAGCTTAACCATCACCCTCACCCTAATCCTAACCCTAACAATAACTCTTACCTAAGCGAAACCCTCACCCTCACCCTCACCCACACAATAACCCTCACCATCATCCTAACTCAAACCCTAACACTAAACCTAACCCTAACCCTCAACCTAATTCTAACCTTATCCCTAACCTTCACCCCCCACTAACCCTAACCCTCACACTAACCCTAATCCTCACCCACACCCTAACCCTCTCCCTCACCTGAACCCTCACCCTAACCCTCACCCTCACCCTAAACATCACCAAAACCCTAACCCTTACCCTAAACCTTACCCTACCCCTCTCCCTAACCGTAACCCTCAACCTAACCCTCAACTTTACGTGAATCCTCACCATAACCCTAACCCTTACCTAAAAGAAACACTCACCCGACCCTCACACTAACCCTCTCCCACACCTTAGCTCTCAGCCTAAACCTATCCCTAGCCCTCACACTCACCCTCACCCTTAACCTCACCATAATTCTTACCCTCACCCTCACCCTAACCCTAACACTAATCATAATCCTCACACTCACCATAACACAAACCCTAAACCTAAACCTAACCTTAACCCTAAACTTCACCCTCACCCTGACCCTTACCCTCAACCTAACTCTAACACTAACCCTATTCCTAATCCTAACCCTCACAACCAACCTCACCCTAAACCTAACCCTAACAATAACCTTCCCCCTGACACTCACCTCACCCTTAACGAACGCTCACCCTCACCCTAAACATCACCCTAACACTAACCATCACCCTAAGCCTAACTCTATCCCTCACCCTAACCCTAAACTCAGTTTAACCCTCACCCTCAACCTAATCTTCACCCAAACCGTAACCCTAAGGTAAATGAAACCCTCACCCTCACCCTCTCACTAACCCTCCCCCTCACCCTAGCCCTCACCCTAACCATAACGCTAACCCTTACCCTCTACCTCCCCCTCCCCTCCCCCTCAGCCTAAAGGTAACCCTAACCATAACCCTAACTGTAACCCTCACCATCAAACAAACCTTCACCCTAACCCTTACCCTCACCCTTACCCTAACCCTAATCCTAACCCTCACACTCACCCTAATCCTAACCCTAACACTAACCCTAACCCTTATCCAAATCCTAAACCTAACACTAACCTTAACCCTCACCCTCATCCTAAAGCTCACCCTAACACTTACTCTCACCCTCAACCTAAACCTAACCCTAACCCTATCCATAACCATAACCCTCACCCTAACCCTAACCCTCACCCTAACCCTACCACTCTCCCTCACCCTCAACCTATTCCAAAACCTAACAATAACCCTAACCCTCACCCTCACCCTAACCCTCACGCTAACTCTTACACTCACCCTCACCTTTACCATAAACCTCACCCTCAACCTCACCCTAACCCTAAACCTTAACCTCACCCTAACCCTAACCGTAACCCTAAACCTAACCCATACACTAACCAAAACCTTCAGCCACACCCTAAACGTCACTCTCACCATCACCCTCACACTAAGCCTTACCCTCTCCCTAAACCTAAATCTAACCCTAACCCTAATCCTAACCCTCACGCTCACCACACCACTCACCATAATGCTAACTCTAACCCTAACCCTCACCCTCATCCTAACCCTCAACAATCACCCTAACCCTAACCCTCACCCAAACAATAAACATCACCCTAACCCTAATCCTCAACCTAACGCTAACTCTAACCCTCACCATAACCCTAACACTAACACTAACCCTACGCCTACCCCTCACACTAACCCTACGCCTACCCCTCACACTAACCCTTACCCTAACCCAAACCCACACCATAAACCTAGCCCTCACACTTACCCTAACCCTAACCCTCACCCTCACCCTCACCCTCACCCTAACACTAACCCTAATCCTAACACTCACCCTAACCCTCACTGTAAGCCTACCCCTCACTCTAACCCTAACCCTTACCCTCACCCTCACCCTAAACCTACCTCTAACCCTAACCTTCACCCTAGCCCTCACACTAACACTCACACTAATCCTAACCCTCACTCTAACCCTAACCCTCAACCTAACACTTACCCGCACCCTAACCCTAACCCTAACTCTCACTCTAACAGTAACCCTAAACCTTACCATAATCCTAAACCTAAGCCTCACCCTCACCCTCACCCTCAACCTAACTCTCACCCTCAACCTAAATATCACCCTAACCCAAAACCTCACCCTAAACCTAACCCTAACCCTCACGTTCACCCTAGCCTTCATCCTAACCCTAATCCTAACAATAACCCTAACCCTAATCCTAAAACTCACCCTAACACTGATCCTAAGGCAAACCCTCACACTGTTCCTCACCCTCACTTTAACCATTACCCTCAACCTCACCCTCACCCTAACCCTCACACTAACCCTAACCCTCAACCTAATCCTATCCCTAACCCTCACCCCTAAACCTAACCCTAACCCTAACCCTCACCCAAACTCTCAACCTCAGCCTAACCCCAAACCTAACCCTAAACCTAAACCGAACCTTAACACCCAACCTAACCCTCACCCTCACCCTCAACCTAACCCTCACCCTCACACTAAATATGACCCTAACCCTATCCCTCACCCTAACCCTAACCCTAATCCTAACCATCACCCTAACCCTAACGATAACCCTGAAACTCACCCTCAACCTAACCCTCACCTAACCTTTATCCTCACACTAACCCTACCTCTAACCCTAACCCTTACCCTCACACTAACACTAACCCTCACCATAACACTAAACCTACCCCTCAACCTACCCCTCAACCTAACCCTTACACTAACCCTAACCCTTTCCCTAAATCTAACCCTAACAGTAACTCTCAACCTCATAGTAAACATCACCCTAACGCAAACCCTCACCCTAACCCTAGCCCTAAAACTCACCCTAACCTTAAACCTGAACCTAACCCTCACCCTCACCTAATCCTCACCCTAACCCTCAACCTAAACCTTACCTAAACGAAGCCCTCACGCTCACCCTCACCCTCAACCTAACCCTCACCCTAAACCTTACACTCAAACTAAACTTAACCGTAACACTCACACTAACGCTAAAACTACCCCTCAGCCTACTACTCCACCCTAACCCTCAGCATAACCCTAACCCTCACCAAAAACCTAACCATAAATCTCACCCTCACCCTAACCCTCACTGTAACCCTAAAACTCAACCTAACCCTAACCCTCACCCACACCCTAACCCTCACCCTCCCCCGAACACTAACCCTCACCCTAACCCTAAACCTCACCATAAACATAACTCTAACGCTAACCCTCACCCAAATCCTAACCCTAACCCTCCCCCTAACCCTAACACTCACACTAACCCTCAATCTCAACATAATTCTCACCTTAAAAATAACCCTAACCCTTACCTAACCGAAAAACGCACCCTCACTCTCACCCTAACCCTCAACCTCACCCTAGCTCTCACCCTAACCCTAATCCTAACCCTATCCCTAACGCTAACACTCTCCCTTAACCTCGCCCTAAACCTCACCCTAACCCGAACCCTAAACTTCACCCTAACTGTCACCCTATACCTAACACTAACCCTAACCCTCACCCTCACCCTAACCCTCACCCTAACCCTATTCCTACACCTCACCCTAACTCTCAACCTAACCCTAACCCTAATCCTCACCCTAACCCTAACCCTTGCCCACACCCTAACCCTCACCATCACCCGAACGATCATCCTCACCCTAACACTCACACTAAACCTAACCCTAACACTAATCCTAAACCTAACCCTCAACCTCACACTCTCCCTAAGCCTAACACTCACCTTCACCATAAACATCACCCTAACCCTAACCCTCACGCTAAACCTAACCCTAACCCTCACCCTAAACTGAACCCTCACCCTAACGCTCACACTATCCCTAACACTAACGCTACACCTCACCCATAACCTAAACCTGATGCTAACCCTTATTCTCACACTAACCCAAACACTAACCCTAAACCGAAACCTCACACTAACCCTAATCCTCACCGAATCCTTAACCCTAACCCTAACCCTCACCCTCAACCTAAGTCTAATGCTAACCCTAAGTCTCACCCTCACCCTAACCCTCACACTAAACTTTACATTCATCCTAACCCTAACCCTCACCCTCACCCTAAATCTCACCCTAACCCCCAGACTAACCGTAACCCTAAACCTAATGCTCACCCTAACCCTCACACTACACCTCACCCTAACACGTACCCTCACACTAAACCTATCCCTGTCCCTAACCCTAACCCTAACTCTCACCAGAACAATCACCCTCACCGTAACTCTCACTCTCACTCTAAACATCACCCTAAACCTAACCCTCACCCTAAGCCTAACCCTAACCATCATCGTAACCGTAACCCTCACACTAAGCTTAACCCTCAACCTCACACTCACCCACACCCTCACCCTAACAATACCCTCAACATAACACTCATCCTCACCCTCACCCTCACCCTAACCCTAACCCTAACCCTAAAACACACCCTCACCCTAATTCTCACCCTGAACCTGACCCTAAATCTTACCTAACCAAAAACCTCACCCTCACCCTAAAACTCACCATCACCCTAGCCCTCACACTAACACTAACCCTCACCCTAACCCTAACCATACCCCTCACCCTCACCCTAACCTTAAACCTAATCCTAACCCTAACAATCATCCTAACACTAAACCTAAACCTAATGATAACCTAAAAGTCACACTCACCCTAACCCTCAACCTAACCCTTACTGTCACCCTAACCCTAACCCTAACCTCCAGACTAAACCTAACAATCACTCTAACCTTAACCCTAACCCTCGGCCTAACCCTCACCCAAAACCTAACCCTAACCCTAATCTTCACCCTATCCATAACCTTAACCCAAACCCTCACTCTAACCCTCACCCTGACCCTAACTCTCACAGTAACCCTTACCCTCACACTAACCCTAACCCTATCCGTCCCCCCAACCCTCACCCTAACACTCACCCTCACCCTAACCCTCACACTAACACTCATCCTGGCCCTCAACCTCACCCTAACTCTAATGCTAACCCTATCTCTCACCCTCACCCTAACCCTCACCCGAAACCTTAATCTCACCATAACCCTAACCCTAATTCTAAACCATAACCTCACCCTCACCCTAACCCTCGACGACACCCTATCCCACACCATCACCTGAAACCTCATCCTCACTCTAACACTCACACTTACACTAACCCTAACTCTAATCCTAAACCTAACCCTCAGCCTGACCCTCAACCTAACCCTAACCCTATCCCTAAACCTAATCTTCACTCTCACCCTCACCCTCACCCTAAAACTCACGCTCACCATAAACATCACCCTAACCCTAACCCTCACCCTAAACCTAATCCTAACCCTCACCCTAAACCTAACCCTCACCCTAACGCTCAACCTATCCGTAACGCTAACCGTACACCTCACCCTCACCCTAACCCTCACACTAACCCTAATCCTCACCCTATCCCTAACCCTCACACCAACCATCTCCCTCACCCTAACTCTAATGTGAACCCTAACTCTCACACACACTAACCCTCACCCTAAACCTCACCCTAACCCTTACCCTCACCCTAACCTGCAAACTAACCCTAACCCGAACCCTAACGCTCACCCTAAACCTAAACCTAACCCTCACCCTAACCCTTACCCTCACCCTCAACCTAACCCTATCCCTAACCCTATCCCTAACCGTAACCCTAACCCTAACTCTGACCTGAACACTCACGCTCACCCTAACCCTCACACTTAATATTACCTTAACCCTAACCCTCATGCTAACCCTTACCCTAATCCTAAACCATTCCCTAACCCTCACCCTCAGCCTCAACCTCAACCTAACCCTAACGCTAACCCTAACCCTAAACCACACCCTCACCCTAATACTCACCCTAAAACTAGCCCTAACCCTTACCTAACAAAAAATTTACCCTCACCATTACCCTCTCCCTAACCCTCACCCTCACCCTAGGACTCACCCTAACACTAACCCTCACCCTAACCCTAACCTTAAACCTCACCCTCACCCAAACCCTAAACATAAACCTAACCCTAACACTCATCCTTAACCTAACCCTAAAACTAATTCTAACCCTAAACCTCACACTCACCCTAACCCTCACCCTAACACTTACCAACACCCTAACCCTAACCCTAACAAACACCCTAAACCTAATGCTCACCCTTAACCTAACCATAGCCCTCAGCCTAACCCTCACCCTAAAGCTAACCCTAACCCAAATCCTCACCCTATCCTTAAACTTAACCCAAAACCTCACCCTATCCATCACTCTCACCCTAACCCTCACCTTTTCCCTTACCCTCACCCGAACCCTAACACTCACCCTCAACCTAACCCTCACCCTAACACTTACCCACACCCTAACACTCACCCTAAAGCTAACCATAAACCTAATTTTCACCCTAATCCTCAATTTAAACCTAAGCCTCACCCTCAACCTAACCCTCACCCTAACCTTTACCCTCACCCTAACACTTACCCTAATACTCCCACTAACCCTAACTCTAACCCTCAGCCTAACCCTTATCATAACCCTAAACCTCACCCTAACCTTCACCCTAAACCTAACCCTAACCCTAACCCAAACCCTCACACTAAACCTAACCCTAACCCTCAGTCTAAACCTCATTCTTACCCTAATAATAACCCTAACCCTAACCCTAACCCTAAACCTCATCCTAACAGGAACCCTCACCCTCACTCCCCACATTACAGTCAGCCTAACCCTAATCCTAACCCTAATCCTAAACCTCACCCTCACCCTCACCCTAACTCTAACCCTAAACCAAACCCTAACACTCACCGTCACCCTCACCCTAAACCTGACCCCAACTCTAACCCTCACCCTATACCTCACCTACACCCTAACCCCTACGTATCCCTAACCCTGACCCCAACTCTAACCCTCACCCTATACCTCACCTTCACCCTAAGCCTATCCCTAACCCTAACCCTCACACTAACTCTCACACTAAACCTAACCCTCATCCTCACACTAAACCTCACCTTAACCCTTACCCTCAACCATAACCCTACCCTAACCCTAACCCTAACCCTTAAACTAACCTCAGCTTAAACCTCACTCTAATCCTTACCTAAATGAAACGCTCATCCTCACCTTCACCCTCACCCTCTCCATGAACCTAGCCCTCACCCTAACCGTAACCCTAACCCTCACCCTCAACCTCCCGTTCCCCCTCAGCCTTACCCTAACCGTAACCCTAATCCTAACCCTAACCGTCAACCCCACCCTCATCCTAACGCTAACACTAACCCTAAACTAACCCTCACCCTCATCCTCACCCTAACCCTAAACCTAAAAATAACCCTAACCCTGACCCTAACCCTAACCCTAAAATTCACCCTAACCCTAATCCTAACCCTATCCCTCACCCTCACCCTCACCCTAATTCTAACCCTCAATCTCATCCTGACCCTCACAATCACACTTATTCTCACATTAACCCTAACCCGCACCTAACCCTAAACCTAACCCTCACCCTCACTTTCTCCCTCAACTTCAGCCTAACCCTAACCCTAACCATCACCCTCACCCTAAACCTAACCCTAATCCTCATCCTCAACCTCACACTCACCCGCCCCATGAACCTAACCCTCACCCTCACCCTCACCCTCGCACTAACCTTCAACCTCACCCTAAACATCACCTTAAAACTAAACTTCAGCCCAACCCAAAACCTAACCCTCACTCTTACCCTAACCCTCACCCTAAAACTAACGCTAACCCTACCCATCACTTTCACCCTCACCCTAACACTAACACTAACCTTAACTCTTTCCTGAAGGCTAACCCTGAATGTAACCCTCACCCTCATACTAAATATCACCCTAACGCTAACCCTCACCCTAACCCTAACCCTAACACTCACCCAAACCCTAACCCTCAACCTAACCCTCACACTCCCCTAAAGCTCATCCGAACCCTAACCCTAACCCTTACCTAACCGAAAACCTTACCCTCACCCTCACCCTCAACCTAAACCTCACCCTAGCCCTCATCCTAATCCTAAACCTACCCCTCTCCCTAACCCTCACCCTAACCCTAAACCTAACGGTAACCCTCACCCTAACCCTAATCCTCACCCACACCCTAAACCTCAACCTCATCCGAACCCTCACTCTCAGCTGAACCCTCATCCTTACCATAACTCTCACCCTCACCCTAAACATCACCCAAACCCTAACCCTCACCCTAACCCTAACCCTAACCCTGAACCTCACACTCACCCTAAACCTCACCCTAACACTTACCCTCACCCTAACCCTAATCCTAACCATAACCCTCACACTAACCGTAACCCTCACCCTAACCCTAACCCTAACCCTAAACCTAACCCTAAACTTCAACCTCACCCTGACACTCAACCTCAGCCTAACCCTAACCCTAACCCTATTCCTAATCCTAAACCTCACCCTCACCCAAAAAATAACCCTAACCCTAACCCTCACCCTCACACTCACCCTAACCCTCACCCTGACAATAAACATCACCCTAACCCTAACTCTCACCCTAACACTGACCCTAACCCTCACCCTAAAATTAACCCTCAACCTAACCGTAACCCTTACCCTGACCCTCACCCTAACCCTAACCCTAACCCTCACCCTCACCCTCACACTAACCCTAACCCTAACCCTCACCCTCACCCTCACCCTAACCCTAACCCTAACCCTAACCCTAAAACTAACCTCAGCGTAACAATCACCCTCAACCTAATCTGCACCCTAACCCTAACCCTTACCTAACCGAAACACTCATCCTCACCCGCACCCTAACCCTCACCTCATCCTAGCCCTCACCCTAACCCTAAACCTAACCGTCACCCTCAACCTCCCCTTCCCCCTCAGCGTTACCCTAACGCTCAACCCCACCCTCACCCTAACCTTAACACTAACCCTAACGGTAAACTTCACCCACACCCTCACCCTCACCCTAAGGCTAACGCTAACAATAAGCCTAATCCTAACCCTAAACCTAACCTTAAAACTGAACCTAACCCTAATACTAACCCTAAACATCACCCTCACCCTCACCTTCATTCTAACCCTCACCCTCACCCTCACCATCACCATCACACTAACCCTCACACTAACCCTAACACTCACCCAAACCCTAACCCTCACCTTCACTTTCACCCTCACCTTCATCCTCACCCTAACCCTAACCCTAATCCAAACCCTAAACCTCACCATCAACCTAATCCTCAGCCTAACACTTATCCTCACACTAACCCTAAATCTAACCCTAACCCTTACCCTAAACCTAAACCTTTCCCAAACGCTAACCCTAACAGTAAAACCCAACCTCATACTAAACATCACTCTAACGCTAATCCTCTCCATGATCATAACACTAACCCTCATCCTCAACTTACCCGTGAACCTAACCCTCACCTTCCCCTAACTCTCACACTAAGCCTAACCCTCACACGAACCCTAACACTCACCCTCAATTTCACCCTCACCCTCAGCTTAACCCTGAACCTAAACCTCATCCTTACCCTAACCCTAACCCTCACTCTAAACCTAACCCTAACCCTCACCCTCAACCTCACCCTCACACGCACACTTAACCTAACCCTCACCCTCACACTCACGCTCACACTAACCCTCAAACTCACCTTAAACATCACCCTAACCCTAACCCTCAAACTAACCCTAAACCTGACCCTCACCCTAACCCTAACCCTAACCCAAAAACCTAACGCTAACCCTAATGCTCACCCTCAAACTAACCCTCACCCTAACCCTTATTCTCAGACTAACCCTAAACCTCACCGTAACGCTCATCCTAACCCTAACCCTAACCCTCAACCACACCTTTACCCTCACACTCACCAGAACCCTCACCCTCACCGCAACACTCATGTTCACCCTAACCCTCACCCTCACAATATACATCACCCTAACCCTAACCCGCAGCCTAACCCTAACCGTCACCTTAACCGTAACCCTAATCCTAACACTAACCCTCACCCTCAACCTCACCCTCACCCTAACACTAACCCTAGCCCTAACCCTCACCCTAACTCTCATTCTAACCCTCACCCTCACCCTAACTCTAATGCTAACCCTACCTCTCACCCTCACCGTAACCCTCACTCTAAACCTCACACTAACCCTTCCCCTACCCTAAGCCTAACCCTCTCCCTCACCCTCACACTAATCCTAACCCTAACCCTAACACTAACCCACACCCTCAACCTCCCCTTCCCCCTCAGCCTTACCCTAACCCTAATCCTAACCCTAACACTCAACCACACCCTCACCCTAACCCTAACCCGAACACTAATCCTAATACTAACCCTTGCCCTCACCCTCTTCGTAACCGTAACCGTAACTCTAACAATAACCCAAACTGTAACCCTAACCTTAACCCTAAAACTCACCCTAAACCTAATCCTAACCCTAACCCTCACCCTCACCCTCACCCTCGTTCTAATTTTCAACCTCACCTGACCCTCACCATCACACTAACCCTCACACTAACCCTAATCCTCACCCTAACCCTAACCCTAAACCTTACTCTCACTTTCACCCTCACCCTCAGCCGAACCCTAAACCTAACCGTAATCCTAATCCTAATCCTCCCCCTCCCACTAAAACTAACCCTAACCCTCAACCTAACCCTAACCCTCACCCTCAACCTCACCCTCAGCCGCACCCTCAACCTAACCCTCAACCTCACCCTCACCCTCACCCTCACCCTCACACTAACCCTCAACCACACCCTAAGTATGACCCTAAACCTAACTCTCACCCTAAACCTTACCCTAAGCGAAACCCTAACCCTAACCCTCACCCTAACGCTAACGCTAACCCTAACCCTCACCCTCACCCTAACCTTCACCATAACCCTAATCCTCACACTAACCCTAACCCTAACACTAACCCTCACCCTTAACCTAAACCTCACCCTAACCCTATCCCGACACCTCACACTAACTCTCACCCTAATCCAAACGCTAACCCTAACCTTCACCCTAACCCTAACCCTAAACCTTACCCTCACCCTCACCCTAACCCTCACCATCACACTAACCTTCACCCTAAACCTAATCCTAACCATCAACCTCACCCTAACCCTTATCCTAACCCTAACCCTAACCCTAACACTGACCATAACCCTCACACTAGCCGTAACTTTTACCCTAACCCTAACCCTAACTAGAATCTTCACCCTCACCCTGACCCTCACCCTCAGCATAACACTAAAGCTATCCCTATTCCTAATTCTAACCCTCACCCTCACCCTCACCCTAAAAATAACCCAACCCTAACCCTTACCTAAGCGAAACCCTCACCCTCACCCTAACCCTCACCCTCACCGTCACCCTAGCCCTAATCCTAACACTAACCTTCACCTTCAACCTCCCCTTCCCCCTCATCCTTACCCTAACCCTACCCCAATCCTAACCCTCACCCTCTACACCACCCTCACCCTAACCCTAACCATCACTCTAATGCTAACCCTAACCCTCACCCTCAACCTCACCCTAACACGAACCCTAACAATAAGCCTAACCCTAACCCTAAACCTCACCCTAAAACTCAACCTAACCCTCATCCTAACCCTGAACATCACCCTCAACCTCACCCTCATTCTAACCCTCACCCTCACCCTGACCCTCACCATCACACTAAACCTAACACTACCCCTAACCCTCACCCTAAGCCTAACCCTCACCCTCATTTTCACCATCACAATGAGCCTAACCCTAACCCTAACCCTAATCCTAACCCTAGAACTCACCCTCAACCTAATCCTCACTCTAACAATTATCCTCAAACTAACAGTAACTCTAACCCTAACCCTTACCCTCACACTAACCTTAATCCTCACCCTAACCCTAAACCTACCCGTCACCCTAAACCTCACCCTAATCCTAACCTTAACCCTTTCCCTAACGCTAACCCTAACAGTAACCCTCACCCTCATACTAACGCTAACACTCACCCTAATCATAACCCTAACCCTCACACTAACCCTACCCCTCAACCTAACCCTCACCTTCCCCTAACGCTCATATTAACCCTAACCCTCACCTAAAACCTAACCCTAACCCTAACCCTCACTTTCACCCTCACCGTCAGCCTAACCCTAACCCTAACCCTAATCCTAACCCTAACCCTAACCCTCACCCTAACCCTAACCCTAACCCTCACCCTCAACCTCACCCTCACACGCACCCTCAACCTAACCCTCACCCTCAGACTAAAACTCAACCTCAATTTAAACATCACCATAACCCTAACCCTCACCCTAACCCTAACCCTAAACCTCACCCTAATCCTAACCCTAACCCTAGGGCTAACCCTAACCCTCACCCTCACCCTAAACCTCACCCTAACCCTTATCCTCACACTAACCCTAACCCTAAACCTATCCCTATCCCGACACCTAAACATAACTGTCACCATAATCCTAAACCTAACCATAACCCTCACCTTAAACATAACCCTAAGCCTAACCCTCAGCTTCCCCTAACCCTCACCGTCACCCTAACAATCACTCTAACGCTAAGCCTCAACCACAGCCTAAATTTCACCATCACCCAAACCCTCACAATCACCCAAACACTCACCCTCACCCTCACCCTCACCCTCACAATAAACATCACAGTAACCCTAAGTCTCACCCTAACACTAAACCGAAACCTCATCCTAACCCTAACCCTCAGCCTAACCCTAACCCTCACCCTGACCCTCACCCTACCCCTAACTCTAACCCTCAACCTAACCCTCACCCTAACCCTAAACCTCACCCTAAAACTAACCCTCACCCTTACACTAACCTTCACACTAAACCTAACCCTAACACTCACCCTCACCCTCAACCTCACCCTCACCCTAACCCTAACTCTCATCCTAACCCTCACACTAACACTTACGCTAATCCTAACACTCACTCTCACTCTACCCCTCAGCCTAATATTAACCTAACCTTAACCCTAACCCTCACACTAGACCTAACCCTCACCCGAACTCTAACACTAATCCTAAACCTAACCCTCACACTCACCCTCACCCTAAGCCTCACCCTAAACCTCCACCTCACCCGAACACTCACCCTCAAACTAAACATCACCCTAACCCTAACCCTTACCCTAAACCTAACCCAAACCCTCACCCAAAACCCTAATCCTCATCCTATCCCTAACCCTAAACCTCATCTTCAACCTAGCCCTCATCCTAACCCTAATCCTAACAATAACCCTAACCCTAAATCTAAAACTCACCCTAACCCTAAACCTAATGCTAACCCTTACCATCTTCCCCACCCTCAGCTTAAACATCACCCTCAACCTCACCCTCACCCTAACACTCACACTACCCTTAGCCCTCAACCTAAACCTAACCCTAACCCTCACCCCTAAACCTAACCCTAACCCTCACCCTCACCCAAACCCTTAAGCTCAGCCTAACCCTAACCCTAATCCTAATCCTAAACCTAACCCTAAAACTCACCGTCATCCGAACCCTAACCTTAACCCACACCCACACCCTCAGCCTAACCCTAAACCTTATCCTCACCCTAACCCTCACGGTAAAACTTACCCTCATCTTTTCCCTAAACCTATCCCGCACTCTCACCCTAACCCTAACCCTCACAATAACCCTAAAAATCAACCTAACAGTAGCCCTCACCCTCACCCAAACCCAAACTCTAATCGTAACCATAAGCCCTCACCCTCACCCTCAACCTAACCTTCAACCTCACCCTCACCCTATCCCTCACTCTCACCCTAACTCTCATCCTAACCCTCACACTAACACTCACGCTAATCCTAACACTCTAATCCTAACACTGTCACTCTAACCCTTACCATAATATTTACCCTCACATTAACCTTAACCCTAACCCTCACACTAAAACTAACCCTCACCCTAACTCTAACCCTTAAATTAACCCTAATCTAACCCTCACACTCACCCTCACCCTAAGCCTAAACCTCACCCTCACGATCACCCTAACACTCACCCTCAAACTGAACATCACCCTAACCCTAACCCTCACCCTAAACCTAAACCTAACCCTCACCCAAAACCCTAATCCTCATCCTATCCCTAACCCTAACCCTCAACCTCACCCTTACCCTAGATCTCACCCTAACCTTAATCCTCAACCTATCATTAACGCTCAACTGAACCCTATTACTAATATTCACCCTCTCGCTAACCCGATCCCGAACCCTAACCATCACCCTAACACTAACCCTAACCCTCACCCTAACGCTAACCCTCACCTTAATGCTCACCCTAACTCTAATGCTAACCTTAACCCTCACCCTTACCCTAACCCTCACCCTAACACTTATCCTCACACTAAACCAAACCCTAACCCTCACACTAACACTAATCCTCATCCTATCAATGACTCTTACCCTAACCCTCACCCTAACCCTCACTCTCATGCTAACCCTAACACTCAACTTCACCCTAACCCTTACTCTCACCTTCAACCTAAACTTAACCCTAACCATAAACCTCACCCTAACCGTAATCCTAAATCTATCCCTAAACTGAACCCTAACCCTCGCCCTCACCCTAACTCAAAACCTAAACCTAAACCTCACGCTAACGCTCACCCTAACCCTGAAGTTATCCCTAACCCTCACTCTCTCACCCTCACCCTCACCCTCTCCCTAACGCTCACCCTCAACCTAGCCCTCACCTAACCCTAAACCTAAACTTCCCCCTCCCCCTCCCCCTCACCTTCAGCCTAACCCTTACCCTAATCTTAAACCTAAACCTCAACCCCCATCACCCTAACCCTAAACCTATACCTAACCCTCACCCGAACCGGAACCCTAACCCTAACCCTCAACCTAACCCCCACCTTCACCCTAATCCTCCCCATAACCTTAACCATAACCCTTACATAAGGGAAACTCTCACACTCACCCTCCCATTAACCCTCCCCCTAACACGTATCCTCACACTAAATCTAACCCTAACCCTCAAACTAACCCTAATCCTCACCCTATACCAAACCCAAATGCTAACCCTCACCCTAACCCTCACTCTCACCCTAACCCTAATGCTAAACCTAACACTCAAACTCACCATAACCCTCACCCTAACCCTTATCATCACCCTAACCCTAAACCTAAACCTCCCCCTAACCCTAACTCTAAACCTCACCCTCACCCTAACCCTAAAGCTAACCCTAACCCTTACACTAACCATCACCCTAACCCTTACGCGAACCAAAAACCTCAACCTCACCCTAAACCTCACCCTAATACTTACCCTCACCATAAACCTAACCCTAACCCGAATCCTCACCTTAAACCTAACCCTCACCCACAACCTAAAATTCACCCTCATCCGAATCCTTAATTTCACCCTAACACTCACCTTACTCTAAACAAAATCCTAAACCTAAACCCCAACATCACCCTCATCCGCACACTAATGCTAACCCTAACCCTAACCCTCATCTTCATCCTCACGCTAACCCTCATCTCACCCTAAACATCAACCTTACCCTAACCCTCACCCTAACCCTCACCCTCACGCTAAACAGTAACCTAACCCTAACTCTCACCCTAACCCTAAACCTAACCCTCACCCTAAACCTAACCCTCACCCTAACCCTCACCCTAACCCTAATGAGAACCCTAACCCTCACCCTCACCCTAACCCTCACCCAAAACTTTAACCTCATATTAACCCTAAACCTAACCCACACCGTCAACTTCACCCTAACCCTCACCCTCACACTAGCCCTCACCTTAAACTGAACTCTCACCCTAAACTTAACCCTCACCCTAACCCTTACCATCACCCCAACCCTAAACCTAAGCCTCCCCTATCCCTAACTCTAAACCTCACCCTCACCCTATACATAAACCTAACCCTAACCCTCACACTAACCCTCACCCTAACCCTAACGCTAACCCAAAACCACAACCTCAACCTAAACCTAACCCTAATACTTACCCTCATCATAACCCTAAACCTAACCCTAATCCTCACCCTAAACCTAACCCTCACCCACAACCTAAAATTCAAGCTCAACCGAATCCTTACCCACACACTAACACTCACCTTACCCTAAACCTAATCCTAAACCTAACCCTCAACATCACCCTCACCTGAACCCGAACCCTAACCCTAACCCTAACCCTTACCCTCATCCTCACCGTAAACCTGAACTCACCGTAAATATCACCCTAAGCCTAACCCTCACCCTAAGCATCACCCTCACGCTAAACAGTACTCTCACCCTAACTCTCACCCTAACCCTAAACCTAACGCTCACACTTAACCTAACCCTTACCCTAAGCCTCACCCTAACCCTAACGATAACCCTAACCCTCACACTCACCCTAACCCTCACCCTAAACTTTAACCTCACACTAACCCTAACTCTAACCCAAACCCTCACACTAACCCTAACCCTCACCCTAACCCTAACACTACCCCTCACCCTAACCCTAACTCTAAACCTAACCCTCACCCTAAAACCCACCCTCACCCTAGTCCTCAACCTAACCCTAACCCTCAACATAACCCTAACCCTAACCCTCACCCTCATCTTCAACCTAATCCTAACCCTAACCCTAAACCTCACCTTAACCCTCACACTAGCCCTAACCCTGAGCCACAACCTAAAGCTCACTCTCACCCTCGCACTCACCCTTACCCTCACCATCACCAGAACCCTAACACTCAGCCTCATCTTAAACTTCAACCTAACCGTAGCCCTCACTTTAACCCTAACCCTAACCCTAACCCTCACCCCAACCCTAACCCTCAACCTCACCCTCAACCTCACCCTAGCCCTCACCATAACTCTAAACCTAAACCTAACCCTAAAACTCACCCTCCCTCTCTGCCTCCCCCTCAGCCTAACCATAATCCTAATCCTAAACCTACCCTTCACCCCCACCATCACCCTAAACCGAACCCTAACCCTAACGCCAACCCTGACCCTAAACCTCACCCTAACCCTAACCCTAACCCTAAAACACACCTTAACCTTAATCCTAACCCTAACTCTCACCCTAACACTAACCCTCACTCTAACCCTCACCCTAACCCTCACACTAAACCTTACCCTAACCCTATCAACCTAAACATAATCCTAATGCTCACCCTCAACCTAATCCTCACCCTAACCCTAACACTCACATTAACCCTCACCCTAACCCTAATGCTAAACCCAAACTTAAGGCTAACCCTAAAATTCACCCTCAACCTAAGCCTCACCCTAACCCTTATCCTCACACTAACCCTAATCCTAACCCTAACCCTAACCCTCACACTAACCCTAACCCTCACCCTAACCCTAACCCGACCCCTCACACTAACCCTAACCCTAACCCTAAACCTAATCCTAGACCCCAACCTAAACCTAACCCTAACCCTAAACCTAATCCTCACCCGAACTTGAACACTCACCCTCACCTTAAACTTCAACATCATGCTAAACATCACTCTAACACTAACCCTCACCCTAATCCTAACCCTCACCCTCACCCTTAACCTAATCCTCAACCTAACTTTCACCCTCACCCTAATCTTCACCATAACCATAACCCTAAAACTTACCTAACAGAAACACCCTCACACTCACCTTAACCCTCACGCTAACCCTAGCCCTCACCTTAACCTTAACCCTCACCCTAACACAAATACTAACCCTCACCCTCACCCTAAACATAACCTAACCCTAACCCTCACCCTAACCTTAAGCCTAAGCCTAACCCTCCCCCTCAACCTAAACCTCACCCTAACCCAAACCTCACCCTAACCCTAATGCTTACCTTAAACCTAACGCTAAACCTAACCATCACCCTCAACCTAACACTCACCCTAACCATTATCCTCACACTAACCCTAAACCTAACCCTAACCATAACCCTCACACTAACCCTAACCATCACCCTAACCCTAACCCAATCCCTCACACTAACCCTCATCCTATCCCTCACCCTAACCCTAACCCTCAAGCTAACCCTCACTCTCACCCTAATCCTCACCATAACCCTAACCCTAACCCTTACATAACCGAAACCTTCACCCTCACCCTAAACCTAACCCTCACCCTCACCCTCACTCTCTCCCTAACCCTAACCCTAACACTAACCCTAAACCTAACCGTCAACCTCACCCTCACTCTAACACTCACCTTCACCATAAACACACTCTAATCCTAACCCACATCCTAACCCTCACCCTCATCCTCAACCTAACCCTCAACCGCACCCTAACCATCACCCTAACCGTAACCCTCACCCTAACCCTAACCCTAACTCTCACCCTTACCCTAACCCTCAACCTAATGCTCACCCTCACACTAATCCTCACTATAGCCCTAACCCTAAAACTTACCTAACCGAAACCCTCACCTTCACCCTTACCATAACCCTCACTATCACCCTAGCCTAAACTCTAACCTTAACTCTCACCCTTACCCTAACACTAACCCTCACCCTCACCCTAACCCTACCCCTAACCCTAACCCTCACACTAACCCTCACCCTAACCCTAACCAAAACCCTAACCATAACCCTCACCATAACCCTAACACACAATCTAAACCTCAGAATCACGATAATCCTCACCATAAGCTTAACCCTAACTTTTACCTAACCGAAACCCTCAAACTCACCCTCAGCCTAACCCTAACACTCAACCCGAGCCATCAATCTAACGTTTACCCTCACCCTAAACTTCACCTTCACCCTAACGCTAACAGTAACGCTCACCCTCACCCGCTCCCGAACTCTAAGCCTCGCCCTCACCCTCACTCTCACCCTAACCCTAAACCTAACCCTAACCCTAAACCTAACCCTCAACCTCACCCTCAGCCTAACACTCACCCTCACAATAAACACACACTAACCCTAACAATCACCCTAACTCTCACCCTCAATCTAACCCTAATGATAACCCTAACACTCAACCTCACCCTAACCCTCACCCTAACTCTTACACTCACCCTAACCCTAACCCTAAACCTCACCCTAACCCTAATTCTAACCTTCATCCAAACCCTAACCCTAACACTAACACTCACACCAACCCTCACTCTTACCCTAACGCTAAACCTAAACCTCAACCTCACCCTAAACCTCATCCTAAGACTTACCCTCACTATAACCCTAACCCTAACCCTAATCCTCACCCTAATGCTAACCCTAACCCTCACCCTCACACTCACTCTCACCCTAAACCTAAACCTAACCCTAACCCTAAGGCTAACCCTAACCCTAACCCTCACACTAACACTCACCCTCATCATAAATATCACACTAAACATAATCCTCAACCTAACCATAAACCTAACCCTCACCCTAACACTAACCCTCACGCTAAGGCTCACCTTAACACTAAGTCTAACCCTAACCCTCACCCTCACCCTATTCCTCACCCTAACCTTAACACTTACCTAACCGAAACTCTCACACTCACCCATACACTAGACCTCAACCTAACCCCAATCCTAACCTTAAAACTCACCCTCAGCCTCACCATCACCCTCTCCCTCAGCCTAACCCTAACCCTAACCCTAACCCTATCCCTAAGCCTTATCCTCACACTAACTCTAAACCTAACCCTAACCCTATCCATCAAACTAACCCTAACCTTCACCCTAACAGTAACCCTTCCCCTCACACTAACACTGACCCTAACTCTAACCCTGACCCTAACCCTAACACAAACCCTCACCCTCACCTGAACACTCACCAGAACCCTAACCCTAAACATCACCCTAACATTAACACTTACCCTAACCCTAACCCTAACCCTCACCCTAACGCTAACGCTCAAACTAACCCTCACCCTCACCCCATTGCTCAACCTAACCCTAACCCTAAGATTTACCTAACTGAAACCCTCACCCTCACCCTCACCCTCACCTTCAACCTAAACCTCACCATTACCCTAGCCCTCATCCTAACCCTAACCCTCAACCTAACCCTCAACCTAACCCTCAACCTAACACTAACCCTAACCCTAACTCTCACCCTAACCCTAACCCTAGTCCTAATGTTACAACTAACCATCACCCTCACCCTAAACATCACCCTAACCCTCACCCTCACCCTAGACCTTACCCTGACCCTAACACTCACACTAAAGCTAACCCTCACCCTAACCCTAAACCTACCCCTCATCCTAAACCTCACCCTATCCGTAACCCTAAACCTAATCCTCACCCTACATGTCACCTTAACCCTTACCCAAACCCTAATACTCAACCTATCACTAATCCTAACCCTAACCATAACCCTAACCCTCACCCTCACACTAACCCTCACCCTAACACTTAGCCTCACCCTAATGCTAACCCTAATCCTAACCCTCAGCCTAAACCTAACCCTCACCCTCACCATAAGCATAACCTTAACATTAAACGTAATCCTAAATCTAACACTCACGGTCACCCTAATCCTCACCCTAACCCTAACTGAAACCCTCACCCTCACCCTCACCCTAGCCCTCACCCTAACCCTAAACCTAACCCTACCCTTCAACCTCACCCTCACCCTCACCCTCAGTCTAACAGTAAACTTAACCATAAACCTAACCCTCACCATCACCCTCACCCTCACCCTAAACATAACACTAACCCTAACCCTAACCCTCACCCTAACCCTAACCCTGAACTTAACCCTAACCCTCACCATCACCCTAATCCTAAACCTAACCCTAACCCTAATCCTCACCCTCAAATTACCCTTATCCTAACCCTTACCCTCACACTAACGCTAACCCTAACCCTAACCTTCACCCTCACCCTAACCTTCACTGTATCCCTAACCCTCATCCTAAGCCTAATCCTCACCCACACCCTAAACCTCACCTTAAGCCTAACCCTAACCCTAACCTGAATCCTAAACCTAACCGTCACCCTCAACTTAAACCTCACCCTATCCCTAACCCTAACCCTTACCCTCACCCTAACCCTCACCATTACCCTAATAGTCACGCGAATCCAAACACTCACCCACACCCTAAACCTCACCCTCTCCCGAACTCTCAACCTCACTCGAAACCTCACCCTCAGCCTAAACTTCACCCTCACTCTAAACATAACTCTAACCTTAACCATCACCCTAATCCTAACCCTCAAAATAACCCTCAACCTCACCCTTATCCTCACCCTAAACCTAACCCTAATCCATACCTAACTGAAAACCTCAACCTCAACCTCAGCCTCAACTTAACCCTCACCCTCACCATACCTTTCATGCTAACCCTAAACATCACTCTAATCCTAACCCTAACCCTAATCCTCCTAACCCTTACCCTAACGCTAACCTTAACCCTAACCCTAATGCTAACCCTAATCCTCACCCACACCCTAACCATCACCCTAAACTAAACCTCACCCTAAACTTACCCTAACCCTAACACTCACCCTAACCCTAAACCACCCCTCAGCCTAAACCTCAACCTAACCCTAACCCTAACCGTAACCCTCACCTTATCCCTAACCCTAACCCTCACCCTATCCCTCACCTCAACACTTACCCAAACACTAATCTTCACCCTATCACAAATCCTAATGCTAACCCTAACCCTAACCCTCATCCTACCCTAAACCTCACCCTAACACTTACCCTCGCCCTAATGCTAACCATAACCCTGACCCTCAGCCTAATCCTAACCCTCACCCTCATCCTAAACCTACCCTTCAGCCTAACCCTCAGCCTAACCCTAACATAACCCTCAACCTAATCCTCACCGTAACCCTAACACTTACCTAACAGATATCCTCAACCTCACTCTCAACCTAGCCTTCACCTTAACCCTAAACCAAACCCTACCCCTCACCCTCATCCTCACTCTCACCCTCAGTCTAACCCTAAACTTAACCCTAAACCTAACCCTCACCATCACCCTCACCCTCACCCTAAACGTAAAACTCACCCTAACCCTAACCCTCACCCTAACCCTAACCCTGACCCAAAACTTAACCTTCACCCTCACCCTAATCCTAAACCTAACCCTAACCCTAATCCTCACCCTCACCTTACCCTCATCCTAACCCTTACCCTCACACTAACGCTATCCCTAACCCTGAACTTCACCCTCACCCTAACACTCACCAAATCCCTAACCCTCATCCTAAGCCTAACACTCAAACACACCCTAACCCTCAACCTAAGCCTAACCCTAAACCTAACCCTAATCCTAATCCTAACCCTGACCCTCACCCTAATTCTCACCCCAACCCTAACCCTAAGCCTAACCGTATCCCTGACCCTAAAACTCACCCTTAACCTCACCATCCCCCTAACCCTAATGCTAACCCTAACCCTCACCAGCACCCTAACCCTCACCGTAACCCTTACCCTCACCCTAACCCTAACCCTAACCCTAACCCTCATAGTCACCCTGACCCTCACCCTAACCCTAATTCTCACACTAAGCTTCACCCTCACCCTAATCCTCACCCGAACCTTAACACTTACCTAACCAAAACCCTCACCCTCACCCATACACTAGCCCTCACCCTAACCCCAATCCTAACCTTAAAACTCACCCTCAGCCACACCATCACCCTCTCCCTCAGCCTAACCCTAACCCTAAACCTAATCCTAACCCTAACTCTCAACCTCAGCCTCACACTAACCGTAACCCTAACCCTAAACCTAACCCTCATACTTACCAACAACCTCAACCTAACCCTAACACTAACCCTCACCCTAATCATCACCCACACCCTAACCATAAAATTGACCCTCACCCTCACCCTCACCCTTACCCTCACCCTAACCCTAACCCTATCCCTAACACATACCTTCACCCTGACCCTAACCCTTACCCTAACCCTAAACCTAACCCTAACACTCACCCTAAACCAAACCCTAACCCTCACCTTACCCTAAACCTTACCCTAACCCTAATCCTAACCATAACCATCACCATCACCCTAACCCTAACCCTAACCCTCACCCTCACACTCAGGCTATCCCTAACCCTTACTCTAACCCTCACCCTAACCCTAAACCTTACCCTAACACTAACTCTAACCCTGACCCTCACCCTAACACTAACCCTAACCCTAACACTCACCCTAATGCTCACGGTCACCCTAACCCTCACCCAAACCCTAACCCTCACACTAACCCTAACGCAACCCTCATCCTTACCCTAACCCTATCGCTAACCCTAATCCTAACCCTAACCCTAGGCCTAATGTTACACCTCACCCTCACCCTCACCATCACCATCACCCTAATCCTCACCCTCACCCTAGACCTTACCCTGACCCTAACACTCACACTAAAGCTAACCCTCACCCTAACCCTAAACCTACCCCTCATCCTAAACCTCACCCTATCCGTAACCCTAAACCTAATCCTCACCCTACATGTCACCTTAACCCTTACCCAAACCCTAATACTCAACCTATCACTAATCCTAACCCTAACCCTAACCCTCACCCTCACCCTCACACTAACCCTCACCCTAACACTTAGCCTCACCCTAATGCTAACCCTAATCCTAACCCTCAGCCTAAACCTAACCCTCACCCTCACCATAAGCATAACCTTAACACTAAACGTAATCCTAAATCTAACACTCACGGTCACCCTAATCCTCACCCTAACCCTAAACCTAACCCTACCCTTCAACCTCACCCTCACCCTCACCCTCAGTCTAACAGTAAACTTAACCATAAACCTAACCCTCACCATCACCCTCACCCTAAACCTAACACTAACCCTCACCCTAACCCTCACCCTAACCCTAACCCTGAACTTAAACCTAACCCTCACCATCACCCTAATCCTAAACCTAACCCTAACCCTAATCCTCACCCTCAAATTACCCTCATCCTAACCCTTACCCTCACACTAACGCTAACCCTAACCCTAACCTTCACCCTCACCCTAACCCTCACTGTATCCCTAACCCTCATCCTAAGCCTAATCCTCACCCACACCCTAACCCTCACCCTAAGCCTAACCCTAACCCTAACCCTAATCCTAAACCTAATCGTCACACTCAACTTAAACCTCACCCTAACCCTAACCCTCACCCTCACCCTCACCCTAACCCTCACCATTACCCTAACACTCACCTGAACCCAAACCCTCACCCACACCCTAACCCTCACCCTCTCCCGAACTCTCAACCTCACCCGAAACCTCACCCTCAGCCTAACCTTCACCCTCACTCTAAACATAACTCTAACCCTAACCATCACCCTAACCCTAACCCTCACAATAACCCTCAACCTCACCCTTATCCTCACCCTAAACCTAACCCTAACCCATACCTAACTGAAAACCTCAACCAGAACCTCAGCCTCAACTTAACCCTCACCCTAACCATAGCCTTCATGCTAACCCTAAACATCACTCTAATCCTAACCCTAACCCTAATCCTCACCCTAACCCTTACCCTAACCCTAACCTTAACCCTAACCCTAAACCTAACCCTAATGCTAACCCTAATCCTCACACTCACCCTAACCATCACCCGAAACCTAAACCTCACCTTAAACCTTACCCTAACCCTAACACTCACACTAAACCTAACCATCACCCTAACCCTAAACCACACCATAGTCTAAACCTCAACCTAACCCTAACCATAACCCTCACCTTATCCCTAACCCAAACCCTCTCCCTATCCCTCACCTCAACACTTACTGAAACACTAATCTTCACCCTATCACTAATCCTAATGCTAACCCTAACCCTAATCCTCATCCTACCCTAACCCTCACCCTAACCCTTACCCTCGCCCTAATGCTAAACATAACCCTGACCGTCGGCCTAATCCTAACCCTCACCCTCATCCTAACCCTACCCCTCACCCTAACCCTCAGCCTAACCCTAAACTAACCCTCACCCTAATCCTCACCCTAACCCTAACACTTACCTAACAGAAACCCTCTACCTCACCCTCACCCTAGCCTTCACCCTAACCCTAAACCTAACCCTACCCTCACCCTCACCCTCACCCTCAGTCTAACCCTAAACTTAACCCTAAACATAACCCTCACCATCACCCTCACCCTCACCCTAAACGTAAAACTAACCCTAACCCTAACCCTCACCCTAACCCTAAACCTGACCCTATACTTAACCTTCACCCTCACCCTAATCCTAAACCTAACCCTAACCCTAATCCTCACCCTCACCTTACCCTCATCCTAACCTTTACCCTCACACTAACGCTAACCCTAACCCTAAACTTCACCCTCACCCTAACCCTCACCATATCCCTAACCCTCATCCTAAGCCTAACACTCAACCACACCCTAACCCTCAACCTAAGCTTCACCCTAACCCTAACCCTAATCCTAATCCTAACCCTCACCCTCACCCTAAATCTCACCCCAACCCTAACCCTAAGCCTAACCCCAACCCTAACCCTCACTTTCACCCTAACACTCCCCCGAACACAAAACCTCACCCACACCCTAAGCCTCACAATCTCCCCAACCCTCAAGCTCACCCTCAACCTCACCTTCAACCAAAATCTCACCCTCATTCTCAACATAACCCACAACCTAACCCTCACCCTAACCCTACCCCTAACCCTCATCCTAACCCTAACACTCAAAATAACCCTCAACCTCACCCTAATCCTCTCCCTAACCCTAACCCTTACCTAAGTGAATATCTCACCCTCACCCTCAACCTCAACCTAACCCTTACCCTCACCATAGCCTTCACGCTAACCCTAAACATCACTCTAACCATAACCCTCACCCTCACCCTCACCCTTACCCTAAACCAAAGCCTAACACTAACCCACACCCTAAACCTAACCCTAAACCTAATGCTAAACCTAATACTCACCCTCACCCTTACCATCACCCTAACCCTTACCCTCAACCTAAACCTTACCCTAACCCTAACACTCAGACTAAACCTAACAGTCAGCCTAAACTTCAACCTAACCCTAACCCTAACCCTAATCCTTAACTTATCCCTAACCCGAAACCTAACCCTCACCCTAACTCTCACCTTAACACTTACCCAAACTCTAATCCTCACACTATCACTAATCCTAACACTAAACCTCAACCTCACACTAACCCTCACCCTAACCCTTACCCTCACCCTGATGCTAATGCCAACCCTAACCCTCACCATAATCCTAACCCTCACCATCACCCTAAGCCTAACCCTAGCACCAATCCTAAATCTAACCCTCTCCGTCACACTAACTCTAACCCTAACCCTAACCCTCACCCTCACCCTAACCCTAACCCTCACCCTCACCCAAAAAATCACCCTAACCCTCACACTAACCCTAACGCTAACCCTAACCCTCACATCACACTAACCGTCACCCTAACCCTTATATCACACTGAACCTAACCCTATTCCTAACCCTAACCCTCACACTAACCCTAACGCTCACCCTAACCCTAACAATACCCCTCACTCTAACCCTCACCCTAACAGTCACTCTAACGCTCACCCTAAACCTAACCCTGAACTTCATCAGAACCGGAACCCTAAAACTCACCCTAAAACTCACCCTCACCTTAAACATCACGCTAAACCTAACACTCACCCTTACTCTAACCCTAAGCCTCACCCTAACCATAACCCCAACGGTAACTCTCACCCTCAAGCTAAACCTCACCCTCACCCTTACACTCACCCTTATGGTAAACATCACCCTAACCCTAAACCTCACTCTAACACTAACCCTCACCCTAACCGTTATCCTCACACTAACACTAACACTAACACTAACCGTAAACCTCACCCTATCCCTAAACCTAATCCTATCCCTCACCCTAACCCTCACCTTCACCCTAAAACTAATGATAACCCTAATCCTCACCCTCACCCTAAACCTCACCATAACCCTTACCCTCATCCTAAACCTAAGCCTCATCCTCAAACTAAACCTCACCCTAACCTTACCCTCACCCTAACCCTAACCGTAATCCTAACCATCACCCGAACCCTAACCTCACACTCACCCTCATTCTCAACATCAGCCTAAGCCTAACCCTAACCCTAACCATAATCCTAAACCTAACCCTCGCCCTCAGACTCACCCTAACCCTAATCCTAACCAACACTCTCACCCTCACCCTAAGCCTAACTCTATCCCTAACACTCACCTTAAATCTAACCCTCACTCTAACCCTAACTCTAACCCTCAGCCTCACCCTAACCCTAATCCTAACCCTAATCCTCACCCTATCCCTAACCCTAACACTAACCCTCACCCTAACACTCACCTTAACACTTACCCAAGACCTAACCCTCACCCTATCCCTAACCCTAACTCTATCCTTCACCCTAACCCTCACGCTCACCCTAACACTAATGATAACCCTAACCCTCACCCTAACCATAACCCTTACCCTCATCCTAACCCTAAGCCTCACCCTCAACCTAAACCTCACTCTAAACCTTACACTCACCCTAACCCTAACCCTAACCCTAACACTAACCTCACCCTCACCCTAAGCCTCAGCCTCAGTCTAAGCATAACCCTAAACTTAAACATAATCCTAACCCTAACCCTGACACTCAGCCTCACCCAAACTCTAACACTAACCAACAACCTCACCCTCACCCTCACCCTAACCCTATCCCTAACATTCACCCTAAATCTAACCCTCACACTAACCCTAACTCTAAACCTCACCCTAACCCTCATCCTAACTCTAACGCTATACCTAAACCTCAACCTCAACCTAAACCTCATCCTAAACCTCACCCTCACCATAACCCTAACTCTAAACCTAACCCTAATCCTCACCCTAACCCTAACCCTAATCCACACCATCACACTCACACTCACCCTCACCCTCACCCTAACACTCACCCAAACCTTAACCCTAACCCTAATCCTATGCCTAACCCTCACGCTCACCCTCACCCTAAACCTAACCCTAACGCTAACCCTCACTCTAACCCTAACCGTAACCCTCACCCTAACCCTAAACCTCACCCTAACCCTCACCCTAATCCTAACACTAACCCTAACCCTCACCCTCACCCTAAACCTCACCCTATCACTTATCCTCACAATAACCCTAACCCTAAACCTAACCCTCACACTATCACTAACCCTCATGCTAACCCTAACCGTACCCCTCAACCTAAACCTCACCTTAAACCTAACCCTAACCCTAACCCTCACCTTAACCCTAACCCTAACCCTAACTGACACCTTCACCCTAACCCTCACCGTCACCCTAACACTCACCCGAACCGGAACCCTCACCCACAACCTAACCCTCACCCTCTCCTGAACCTCACCCTCACCCGAAACCACAAAGTCACCCTAAACCTCACCCTCACCCCAAACTTCATCCTAATCCTAAACCTCACCTTAACCCTAACCATCAAACTAAGACTCAACCTCACCCTAATCCTCACCCTAACCCTAACAGTAACACTTACCTAACTGCAACCCTCACCCTCAACCTCACCATCACCCTAAACCTAATTCTCACCCTCACCCTCACCCTCACCCTAACCCTTACCCTAAGCCTAAATCCCACCCTAACACTAGCCCTAACCCTAATGCTTACCCTAACCCTCACCCTCACCTTACCCTCACCCAAACCCTTACCCTCACCCTAACCTGTACCCTAACCCTAACACTGACGCTAAACCTAACACTCACACTAACACTAAACCTACCCCTCAGCCTAAACCTCAACCTAACCCTCACACTAACCTCCACCTTAACCGTTACCCAAACCCTAATCTTCACCATATCACTAATCCTAACTCTAGCCCTGAACTCTAACACTCACCCTCACCCTAACGCTAACCCTAAACCTTATCCTCATTCTAATGCTAATCCTAACCCTCACCCTAATCCTAAACCTCAACCTCACCTTCACCCTCACCCTAAGCCAAGGCATAACCCTAAACCTAATCCTAAATCTAATCCCCACCCTCACCCTAACCCTAACCCTGACACTGACCCTCACCGTACCCTCACCCAAACCCTTACCCTCACCCTAACCCTCACCCTAACTCTAACGCTAACCCTAACCCACACCATCACCCTAACAATAACGCTAACCCTAACCCTCACACTAACACTACCCCTCAAATTAACTCTCACACTAACCCTCACCCTAACACTAAAACTCACCACCATCCTCACACTAACTATAACCCTAACCCTAATCCTCAGACTAACCCTCACTCTAACCCTCACCCTAACCCTACGAATAACCCTAAAACTCACCCCCACCCAAACATTAATGCTAACCCAAACCCGAACCCTCACCCTAAACCTCACCCTAACCCTTACCCTCACCCTAATGCTAACCCTATCCCTAACCCAACCCATAATCCTAAACCTCATCCTCACCCTAAGCATAACCTTAACCCTAATCCTAATCCTAAATCTACCCCTCACCATCAACTTAACACTAACCCTATCACTAAACCTAACCCTCACCCTAATCCTAACCCTAAACCTCACCCTGACCCTCACCCTAACCCTAACGCTAACCATAACCCTCACCCTCACACTAACCCTCATCCTAACCCTTATCCTCACACTAACCCTAACCCTAACCCTAACCCTAAACCTAACCCTAACCCTCACAGTAACCCTAACCGTCACCCTAACCCTAACCATACCCCTCACCCTAAGCCTCACCCTAATCCTAACCCTAACCCTCACCCTAATCCTCACCCTATCACTAACATTTACCTAACCGAAATACTCACTCTCACCCCCACCCTAGCTCTCACACTAACACTATCCCTAACCCTAACAATCACCCTCACCCTCACCCTCACCCTCAGTCTAACCCTAAACCTAACCCTAATCCTAACCCTAACCCTCACCGTCACACTTACCCTAACCCTAACCCTAACCCAAACCCTAAACCTCATCCTCACCCTCAACCTCACCCTAACACTAACCCTAACCCTAACCCTCACCGTAACCCTAAAACTGAACCTAACCCTAACCCTCACCCTCACCCTAATCCTAAACCTAACACTAACCCTAAGCCTCACCCTCACCTTACCCTCATCCTAACCCTTACCCTCACACTAACGCTAACCCTAACCCTAAACTTCACCCTCACCTTCACTTTCGTCGTGACCTTAACCCTCATCCTAAGCCTAACACTCACCCACATCCTAACCCTCACCAGACCCCTAACCGTAACCCTCACACTAACCCTAACGGTAACCCTCACCCTAACCCTGACTCTAACTCTCACCATCACCGTAAGCCTAATCCGAAACCTAACCAGCACCCTAACCCTCATCCTAACTCTATCGCTATCCCTAACCCTCGCCCTCAACCTAAACCTCATCCTAACCATTACCCTCACCATAACCCAAACCCTAAACCTATTCCTCACCCTATCCCTAAACCTCACCCATCCCCTAACACTCACCCTCACCCTCACCCTCACCCTAACACTCACCCTAACTCTAAACCTAACCGTAATCCTAAACCTAACCCTCATGCTCACCCTCAAACTAACCCTAACCCTAAACCAAACCCTAAACCTCATCCTCAGCCTAACCCTCACCCTCACCCTGAACATCACCCTAATCCTAACCCTCACCCTAACCCTAACTGTAACCCTCACCCTAACGCTAAACATAACTCTCACCCTAACCCTAAAGCTAACCCTAAACCTCACCCTCAACCTAAACCTCACCCTAACACTTATCCTCACACTAACCCTAACCCTAACCCTAACCCTACCCCTATCCTCAAACTAAGCCTCACGCTAACCTAACAACAACCCTAACCCTCACTGTAACCCTAACCCTAACCTTAACCCTCACCCTAACCTTAACCCTCACCCTAAACTTAACCCTCACTCTAACAATCACCCGAACCCGAACCCTCACACACACCCTAACCCTCACCCTCTTCCGAAACCTCACCCTCACCCGAAAGCTCATCTTCACCCTAACCCTGACCCTCACCCTATACATCACCCTAACCCTAACCCTTACCCTAACACTACCCCTCACCCGAAACCTAACCCTAAAACTAAGCATCACCCTCAACCTAATCTTCATGCTAACCCTAACCTTAACCCTTACCTAATTGAAACCCTCACTCTCAACCTCATCACCACCCTCAGCCTCTCACCCTCACACTAGCCCTGACCCAAAACCTAACCCTCATCCTAACCCTAAGCCTAACCCTCACCTTCACCCTCACCCTAACCCTCACACTCACCCTAAGCCTCACAGTAACCCTTAGCCTCACCCTAACCCTTACCTTAACATTGATCCTCGCACTAATGCTAACCCTAGACCTAAACCTCACCGTAATCCTAACCCTCAAACTCACCCTCACCCTCACCGTAAACCTAACCCTCACCCTAATCCTAAATCTAATGCTCACCATCACCATCACCCTAACACTAAACCTGACCCTCACCCTCACCCTAACCCTAACCCTAACTCTCACCCTAACCCTCACCCTAACCCTAACGCTAATTCTAACCCTCACCATCACACTAACCCTCACCCTAACACTTATCATAACACTAACCCTACCCCTATCCCTAACCCTAACCTTCACACTAAACCTAATGCTCACCCTAACCCTAACCCTACCCCTCAGCCTAACCCTCACACTAACACAAAAACCCTCATCCTCACCCTAAACATCACACTAATCCTAACCCTCACCCTAACCCTAACCATAACCCTCACCCTAAGCCTAACCATAATCCTCACCCTAACCCTAACCCTCACCCTAGCCCTCAACCTAAAACTAACGCTAATCCTAACCCTCACCCTCACCCTAAACCTCACCCTAACACTTATCCTCACAATAACCCTAACCCTAACCCTAACCCTCAAAATAAGCCTCACCCTAAACCCAACACTATCCCTAATCCTCATTGTAATCCTAACCCTAACCTTAACCCTAATCCTCACCCTAACCCTCACTGTCAACCTAACACTCACCAGAACCCGAACCCTCACACACACCCTAACCCTCACCCTCTCCCGAAACCTCACCCTCACCCGATAACTCTCCTTCACCCTAACCCTGAACCTCACTGTAAACATCACCCTAAACCTATGCCTAACCCTTACCCTAAACCTCACCCCAACCCTAACACTCAAATTAAGCCTAATCCTCAACCTAATCCTCATCCTAATCCTAACCCTAACCCTTACCTAAATGAAACCCTCACCCTCAAACTCACCATCACTCTCAGCCTAACTCTCACACTCACCCTAGCCCTGAACCTAAACCTAACCCTCACACTAACCCTAAACTTAACCCTCACTCTCAACTTAACCCTAAGCCATACACTCACACTAAGCCTCACCCTAAAACTTACCCTCACACTAAACCTTAAACTAACCATTACCCTCACACTAATGCTAACCTTAACCCTAACCCTCACCCAAATCAGGACCCTCACCATCACCCTCACACTCACCATAATCCTAACCCTAACCCTAATCCTAAATCTAACCCTCACCATCACCCTAACCCTAACCCTAACAATAACCCTCACCCTCACCCTAACACTAACGCTAACCCTCGCCCTAACTCTCACCCTAACCCTAATGCTAACCCGAAACCTCACCATCACGCTAACCTTCACCCTAACACTTATCATCACACTAACCCTACCCCTATCCATTACCCTAACCCTCAAACTAATCCTAATGCTCACTCTAACCCTAACCCTACACCTCAGCCTAAACCTCACCCTAACACTCACCCTAACCCTCATCCTCACCCTAAACCTAACCCTCACCCTAACCGTAACCGTAACCCTCATCCTAACCCTAGCACTCACCCAAAACCTAACGCTAACCCTAACCCTCACCCTCACCCTAAACCTCACCCTAATACTTATCCTCACACTAACCCTAACCCTAACCAATAACCCTAACCCTACCCCTCAAACTAAGCCTCACCCTAAACCTAACAGTAACGCTAACCCTCACTGTAACCCTAAGCCTAACCTTAACCCTAATCCTAAATCTAACTCTCACCATCACCCTAACCCAAATCCTAACCCTCACCCTCAACCTAAACCTTACTGTCACCCTAACACTCACTCAAAACCGAACCCTCACCCACCACCTAACCCTCACCCTCTCCCGAACCCTCAAACTCTCCCGAAGCCTCACCCTCACCGGAAAACTCACCTTCACCCAACCCTGACCCTCACCCTAAACATCACCTTAACCCTAACCTTTACCCTAATCCTAACCCTCACCCGAACCCTAACCCTCAAACTAAGCCCCACCCTCAACCTAATCCTCATGCAAACCCTAACCCTAACCCATACCTTATTGAAACACTCACCCTCAACCTTACCATCACCCTCAACCTAACTCTCACCCTCACCCTAACACTGAACCTAAACCTAAACCTCACCCTCACCCTAAACCTAACCCTCACTCTCACCCTAACCCTAACCCTCAACCTCACCCTAAGCCTCATCCTAAACCTTTTCCTCACCCTAAAACTTGCCATAACCCTTACCCTCACCCTAATGCTAACCCTGACCCTAACCCTCACCCTAATCCTAACCCTCAAACTCACCCTCACCCTCACCCTAAGCCTAACCCTAACCCTAATCCTAAATCTAACCCTCACAATCACCCTAAACCTAAACCTAAACCTAACCCTCACCCTCACCCTAACCCTAACCCTAATCCTCAACCTAATCCTCACCCTAAGCCTAACGCTAACCCTAACCCTCACCATCACACTAACCCTCACCCTAACACTTATCATAACACTAACCCTACCCCTATCCCTAACCCTAACCCTCACACTAAACCTAATGCTCAACCGAAACCTAACCCTACCCCTCAGACTACCCCTCACCCTAACACTTACCCTAACTGTCACCCTAAACCTAAACCTAAAACTCACCCTCACCCGAAATCTAAACCTCACCCTAAAACTCACCCTCACCATAAACATCACCCTAACCCTAACACTCACCCTAACTCTAACCTTAAACCTCACCCTAACCCTAACCCTAACCGTAATCCTCAACCTCACTCTCGCCCTCACCCTAAATCTCACCCTCACCCTAACCTTCACCCTTATACTCACCCTCACCCTAAACATCACCCTAGCATTAGCCTTCACTCTAACCCTAACCCTAACCCTCACCCTAACCCTAACAATTACCGTAACCCTCACCCTCACTCTCATCCTCACCCTAAACGTCACCCTCACCATCACCCACACCCTTACACTCACCCACACCCTAAAAATCACCCTAACCCTAACTTTCACTCTAACCCTAAACCTAACCCTCACCCTAACCCTAACACTCAGCCTAACCCTCAACCTAACCCGAATGATAACCTAACCCTCAGCCTCAACCTAACCCGCACCCTAACCCTTATCCTCACACTAACCCTAACACTCACACTAACCGTATCCCTCAACCTATCCCTAACCCTAACCCTATCCCTCAACCTAACTCTCACCCTCACCCTAACACTAATGCTAAACCAAACCCTAACCTTCACCCTAACCCTCACCCTAACCCTTACCCTCATCCTAAACCTAAGCCTCACCCTGAACATAAACCTCACCCTAACCATTACCCTCAGCCTAACCCGCAGCCTAACCCTCACCCTAAACCTAAACCTCACCCTTACCATGACCCTAAACCTAAAACTAACCCTAACCCTCACCCTAACCCTAACCTCACCCTCACCCTCAGCCTCAGCCTCAGCCTAAGCTTAACCCTAAACCTAATCCTAATCCTAACCCTAATGCTCACCCTCAGCCTCAACGTAACTCTAAACCTAACCCTTACCCTAACCCACACCTTCCACCTCACCCTAACCCTCACCCTAATCCTAACTCTATACCTCAACCTCACCGTAAGCCTAACCTGAAACATAACCCTCAACCTAAACCTCACCCTAACTCTAACGCTATCCCTAAATCTCACCCTCACCCTAAACCTCAGCCAACCCTTACCGTCACCATAACCCAAACCCTAACCCTAAACCTAATCCTCACCATAACCCTAACCCTCACCCATCAACTAACACTCACCCTCACCCTCAACCTCACCCTAAAACTAACCCTAACTCTAAACCTAACCCTAATCCTAAACCTAACCCTCACACTCACCCTCACCCTAACTCTAACCCTAAATCTAACACTAACCCTCACCACACCCTAACCCTCAACCTTACCCTAAACATCACACTAACCCTAACCGTAACCCTCACCCTAACTCTATACTTAACCCTCACCCTAACCCTAACCCTCACCCTAGCCCTCACCCTAACCATAACGCTAACCCTAATCCTCACCCTCACCATAAACCTCACATTAACACTTATCCTCACACTACCCCTAACCCTAAAATTAACCCTACCCTATCCTCAAACTAAGCTTCACCCTAAACCCAACACTAACCCTAACCCTCACTGTATCCCTAATCATAACCTTAACCCTCATCCTCAACCTAAACCTCACCGTCACCCTAACACTCACCAAAACCCGAACCCTCACACACAACCTAAACCTCAACCTTTCCAAAACCCTTACCCTAATCCTAAATCTAACCCTAACCCTCTCCCTAACCCTCACCCTAAAACTAAGGCAAACCCTAACCCTCAACCTCACCCTCACCCTCACCCTAACCCTTATCCTCACACTAACCCTACCAATAACCCTAACCCTAACCCTCACACTTACCTAATGCTCACCCTCACCCTAACCCTAACCCTCAGCCTAACACTCACCCTAACACTCACGCTAACACTCATCCACACCCTAAACATCACCCTAACCCTAACCATAACCCTCACCCTAACTCTATACTTAACCCTCACCCTAACCCTAACCCTCATCCTAACCCTCACCCTAACCATAACGCTAACCCTAATCCTCACCCTCACCATAAACCTCACATTAACACTTATCCTCACACTACCACTAACCCTAAAATTAACCCTACCCTATCCCTCAAACTAAGCTTCACCCTAAACCCAACACTAACCCTAACCCTCACTGTATCCCTAATCATAACCTTAACCCTCATCCTCAACCTAAACCTCACCGTCACCCTAACACTCACCAAAACCCGAACCCTCACACACAACCTAAACCTCAACCTCTCCAAAACCCTTACCCTAATCCTAAATCTAACCCTAACACTCTCCCTAACCCTCACCCTAACACTAATGCAAACCCTAACCCTCAACCTCACCCTCACCCTCACCCTAACCCTTATCCTCACACTAACCCTACCAATAACCCTAACCCTAACCCTCACACTAAACCTAATGCTCACCCTAACCCTAACCCTAACCCTTAGCCTAACACTCACCCAAACACTCACCCTAACACTCAACCACACACTAAACATCACCCTAAACCTAACCCTCACCCTAACCTTAACGGTAACCCTCATCCTAACCCTAAACCTCACCCCAACATTAACGCTACCCCTAACCCTCACCCTCACCCTAAACCTCACCCTAACACTTATCCTCACACTAACCCTAACCCTAACCCTAACCCTAATCCTAACCCTACCCCTCAAACTAAGCCTCACCCTAAACCTAACAGTAACCCTAACCCTCAATGTAACCCTAAACCTAACCTTAACCCTCACCCTCATCCTAACCCTCTCCGTCACCCTAACACTCACCCGAACCCGAACCCTCATCCAGACCTAAACCTCACCCTCTCCCTAACCCTCACACTCACCTGAAACCTCACCTTCACCCTAACCATGACCCTTACCCTAAACATCACCCTAACCCTAACCATTACCCTAACACTAACCCTCATCCAAACCCTAACTCTCAAACTAAGCCTCACCCTCAACCTAATCCTCATCCTAACCCTAACCCTAACCCTTACCTTACTCAAACCCTCACCCTCAACATCCCCATCACCCTCAGCCTAACTCTCAACCTCACCCTAGACTTGATCCTAAACCTAACCCTCACCCTAAGCCTAACCCTAACCCTCACTCTCACCCTCACCCTAACCATAACCCTCAACCTAAGCCTCACCCTAACCCTTTCCCTCACATTAACCCTTACCCTAATACTTACCCTCACACGAATGCTAACCTTCACCCTAATCCTAACCCTCACCCTCAAGCTCACCGTCCCCCAAACCCTCACCCTAACCCTAATGGTAACCCTAACCCTCAACATCACACTAACTCTCACCCTAACTCTTAGCATCACACTAAACCTACCCTATCAATAACCCTAACCCTCACACTAAACCTAATGCTCAACCTCACCCAAACCCTCACCCTAACCCATATCCTCACACTAACCCTACCCCTAAACCTAACCCTAACCCTCACACTAAACCTAATGCTCACCCTAACCCTCACCCTACCCCTCAGCCTAATCCTCACCCTAACACTCACCTAATCCTCATCCTCACCCTAAACATCACCCTAAACCTAACCCTCACCCTAACCCTAACCGTAACCCTCACCCTAAACTTAAACCTCACTCTAACCCTAACGCTAACCCTAACTCTCACCCTCACCCTAAACCTCACCCTAACATTTATCCTCATACTAACCCTAACCATAAACCTAACCCTAACCCTACCCCTCATACTAAGCCTCACCCTAAACCTAACAGTATCCCTAACCCTCACTGTAACCCTAAACCTAAACTTAAACATCACCCTCATCCTAACCCTCACCGTCACCCTAACACTCACCCGAACCCGAACCCTCACCCAAAACAAACCTCACCCTCTCCCGAACCCTCACCCTCACCCGAAACCTCAGCTTCAAACTAACCCTGACCCTCACCCTAAACATCACCCTAACCCTAACCCTTACCCTAACACTAACCCTCACCCAAACCCTAACTCTCAAACTAAGCCTCAACCTCAACCTAATCCTCATCTTAAACCTAACCCTTACCTTACTGAAACCCTCAACCTCAACATCCCCATCACCCTCAGCCTAACTCTCACCCTCACCCTAGCCTTGACCCTAAATCTAACCCTCACCCTAACCCTAACCCTAACCCTCACTCTCACCATCACCCTAACCCTCACCCTCAACCTAAGCCTCAAGCTAACCCTTTCCCTTACCCTAACACTTACCCTAATCCTTACCCTCACACTAATGCTAACCCTAACCCTAACCCTCACCCTAATCCTAACCCTCACCCTAACCCTAACGGTAACCCTAACCCTCACCATCACACTAACCCTCACCCTAACACTTATCCTCACACTAACCCTACCCCTACCCCTAATCCTAACCCTCACACTAAACCTAATGCTCACCCTACCCTAACCCTACCTCTCAGCCTAACCCTCACCCTAAAACTCACCTAAACCTCATCCTCACCCTAAACATCACCCTAAACCTAACCCTCAGGCTATCTAACCCTCACCCTAACCCTAACCCTAACCCTAGCACTCACCCTCACCCTAAACCTCACCCTAACACTTATCCTCACACTGACCCTAACCCTAACCCTAACCCAAACCCTAACCCTCAAACTAGGCCTCACCCTAAACCTAACAGTAACCCTAACCCTCACTGTAACCCTAAACCTAACCTCAACCCTCACTCTCATCCTAACCCTCACCGCCACCCTAACACTCAGCCGAACCCGAACCCTCACCCACACCTAAACCTCACCCTCTCCTGAACTGAACCCTCACCATCACCCGAAACCTCACCTTCACCCTAAACCTGACCCTCACCATAAACATCACCCTAACCCTAACCCTTACCCTAACACTAACCCTCACCCGAACATTAACTCTCAAACTAAGCCTCACCCTCAACCTAATCCTCATCCTAACCCTAACCCTAACCCATACCGTACTGAAACCCTCACACTCAACATCCCCATCACCCTCAGCCTAACTCTCACCCTCACCCTAGCCTTGACCCTAAACCTAACCCTCACCCTAACCCTAAACCTGACCCTAACTCTCACCCTCACCCTAACCCTCACCCTCAACCTAAGCCTCAGCCTAATTCTTTCCCTCACCTTAACACTTACCCTAATCCTTACCCTCACTCTAATGCTAAACCTAATCCTAACCCTCAACCTCACCCTCACTCTAAGCCTAACCCTAACCCTAATCCTAAATCTATCCCTCACCATCACCCTAATCATAACCCTCACTCTCACCCTCACTCTATCCCTCACCCTCAACCTAAGCCTCAACCTAACCCTTTCCCTCACCCTAACCCTTACCCTAATCCTTACCTTCACAATAATGCTAACCCTAACCCTAAGCCTCACCCTAATCCTAACCCTCACCCTCAACCTAACCCTCACCCTAACAATAACTGTAACCCTAACCCTCACCATCACACTAATACTCAACCTAACACTTATCATCACACTAACACTACCCCTATCCCTCACCCTAACCGTAACCCTACCACTCAGAATACCCCTCATCCTAACACTCACCCTAACCCTCAGCCTAAGCCTAACGGTAAACCTCACCCTCAGCCGAAACCTAAACCTCACCCTAAACCTCACTCTCACCATAAACATCAACCTAACCCTAACACTCACCCTAAATCTAAGCATAAACCTCACCCTAACACTTATCCTCACACTAACCCTTAGCATAACCCTAACCCTAAACCTACCCCTCAAACTAAGCATCACCCTAAACCCAACAGTAACCCTAACCCTCACTGTAAACCTAATCCTAACCTTAACCCTCACCCTCACCCTAATCCTCACCGTCACCCTAACACTCACCCGAACCCGAACACTCACACACACCGTAACACTCACCCTCTCCTTAACCTTCACCCTCACCCGATACCTCACGTTCACCCTAACCCTGACCATCACCCTAAACATTACCCAAACCCTACCCCTTACCCTAACCCTAACCCTCACCCGAACTCTAAACTTCAAACTAAGCCTCACCCTCAATCTAATCCTCATCCTAACCCTAACCCTAACCCTTACTTAATTGAAAACCTTACCCTCAACCTCAACATCACTCTCAGCCTAACTCTCATACTCACCCTAGCCCTGAGCCTAAACCTAACCCTCACACAACCCTACCCCTAACCCTCACTCTCACCCTCACCCTAACCCTCACCCTCACCCTAAGCCTCACCCTAACCCTTACTCTTACCCTAAACCTTACCCTAACACTCACCCACACACTAAACCTCACCATCACCATCACCCTCACCCTCAACCTATACCTCACCCTCCCCCTAATCCTAAACTTAACCCTAATCCTCACCCTAACCCTAATATTCACCATCAACCTCACCCTCACCCTAAGCCTAGCCGTAAACCTAACCAAAATCCTAAACCTAACCCTCAACGTCACCCTCACCCTAAACCAAACCCTAACCGTAAACCTCACCCTAACCCTAACACTCACTCTAAACCTAACCATTAACCTCACACTCACCCTAAAACTAACGCTAACCTTCACCCTCACACCAACCCTCACCCTAACCCTAAGGCTAACCCTGACCCTCACCATAACGCTAACACTCACCCTAACCCTTATCCTATCACTAACCCTAAACCTAACCCTAACCCTCACAATAACCCTAACCCTCATCCTAACCCTGACCCTACCCATCAACCTAAACCTCAACCCAAACCTAACCCTAATCCTAAACCACACCCTAACCCTACCCCTAACCCTAACCCTCACCCTCACCCTAACACTCACCGTCACCCTAACACTCACCCTAATTCTATCCCTCACACACAAACTAACCCTCACCCTCACCCGAACACTCACGGTTACTCTAACACTTACCCTTACCCTAAACATCACCATAACCCTAACCCTCACCCTCACCCTAACCATAACACTCACCCTCACCCTAACCCTAGCCCTGAAACTCACCCTAACCCTCACCCTCACACTCACGCTAACCCTATCCCTCACTCGCAACCTAACCCTCAGCCTAACCCTTACACTTACCCTAAACCTAAGTCTAACCCTAAACCTAACCCTAATGCAAAGCCTAACCCTCACTCTCACCCTCACCGTCACCCTCATCCTTACCCTTACCCTCACCCTAACCCTCTCCCTAACCCTCAACCTAAACTTAACTCTTAACCTAACCCTAAGACTAAACCTCACCCTCACCTTCACCCTAAACCTAACCCTAACCCTAACCCTGATCCTAACCCTAATCCTCACACTAAACCTAAACATAAACATAAACTTAAACCTCACCTTAACCCTCACCCTAATGCTAACCCTAACCCTAACCCTCACCGTCACCCTAACCCTCACCCTAAAACTAACCCTAACCCTCACTCTCACCCTCAGCCTCAACCTCAAAATAACCCCCACCCTCATCCTCACCCTAATCCTAACCTTAATACTAATCCTCACCCTAACCCTAACCCTCACACTCACACTCATCCTTAGCCTAACCCTAACCCTAAACCTAATCCTAAACCTAACCCTCACCCTAACCCTAAACCTAAACCTAACCCTAACCCTCACCCTCACCCTCACCCTCAACCTTACCCTAACCCTAACCCTCACCTTAACATTAACACACACCCTAACGCTAACCCTAAACCTAACCCTAATCCTCACGCTAAACCTCACGCTAACACTAATGCTAACCCTAACCCTCATCTTTACCCTAACTCTCTTCCTAACCCTTACACTCACACTAACCCTAAACTTAACCCTAATGCTCACACTAACCCTAATCCTAACCCTAAACCTCAAACTCACACTAACCCTCACCTTCACCCTAACCCTCACTCTAATCCTAATCCTCACCCTAACCCAAACATGAAACCTCACCCGTACAGTCACCCTCAAACAAAACATCACCCTAACCCTAACCCTCACCCTAACACTAACCATAAACCTCAACCTCACCCTAACCTTAACCCTAACCCTAACCCTAAACCTAACCCTCACCGTAACCCTCACCCTAACACTCAGGGTAACCCTAACCCTCACTCTCAACCTAACACTCACCCTAAACCTTACACTCACCTTAACCGTAAGCCTAACCCAAACCCTCACTCTAAACCTAACCCTCAACCTAACATTAATGCTAACCCTATCCCTCACCCTAACCCTAACCCTCACCCTAATCGTAAACTTAACCCTACCTCTCAGCCTCACCCTAGCCCTCACCTTAACCCTAAACGTAACACTAACCATACAACTAAACATAAACCTAACTCTAACCCTCACTCTCACTCTAACCATCACCCTCACCCTCACCCTACCCTATCCCTAATCCTCACCCTGACCGTCACCTTAACCCTAACCTTAACCCTCACCCTCACCCTAACCCTAAACCTAACTCTAACCCTCAACATAAACCTCACCCTCACCCTAAACCTAACTGTAACCCTAAAACTCACCCTAACCCTAACCCTAAACCTAATGCTATCCCAAATCCTCACCTTCAACCTAACACTCACTCTAAACCTTAACCTCACCCTATCCCTAACCCTAACCCTAAACCTAAACCTCAATCTAACCCTAACCCTAACAATAGCCCTCAACCTAACCCTTACCCTCACCATCACTCTAAACCTCATTGTAACCCTAACACTCACCCTAAGCCTAACCTTAACCCTCACCCTCAACCTCACCTTAACCCTAAGCCTAATCCTAATACTCACCCTAACCCTAACCCTAACCCTAACCCTCAACATAACCCTCACCTAAACCCTCACCCTAAACCTAACTGTAACCCTAACCCTCACCCTCACACTCACCCTAACCCTAACCCTAATGCTATCCCTAACCCTCACCCTCACACTAACCCTCACTCTAACTCTTACCCTCAACCTGAACCTAACCCTAAAACTAAACTTCATCCTAACCCTCACCCTAAACCTAACGCTAACCCTGACCCTTGCCCTAACCCGAACCCTCAACCTAACCCTAAACCTTTCCCTCACCCTAATCCTAAACCTAACCCTAAGCCTCAGCCAAACCGTCTTCCTAACCCTAACCATAACACTCAACCTAACCCTAACGATAACCGTAACCCTAAACCTCACTGTAACCCTAAACTTCACCTTCACCCTCACCCTCACCCTCAGCCTAACCTTAATCATAACCCTATTCCTAACCCTAACCCTCACACTCACCCTCATCCTAACTCTAACCCTAACCCTAATCCTGACACTCACCCTAACCCCTACCCAATCCCTAACCCTCAACCTAACCCTAACCCTCAAGCTAACCCTAACCCTAACCCTCACCCTCACCCTAAGCCTAACCCGATTGCTATACCTAAACCTCACCCTCACCCTAACCCTCACTCTAACCCTTACCCTCACCCTAACCATCACCCAAACCCTAACCTTAACACTAACACTAAACCTCACCCTAACCCTCACCCTAACCATAAACCTAAACATAACCCTCACCCTAACGCTCACCCTAACCTTCAACCTGACCCTAACCCTCACCCTCACCCTAAACCTCAACCTGAAGCTTATCCTCACCCTAACCTTAACCCTAACCCTAACCCTACCGCTCACCATCACCCTAACCCTAACCTAAACCCTAATCCAAACCCTAAACCTCACCCTAATTCTAACTCTCTCCCTAAATCTCATCCTCACCCTAAACCTCATCCTAACCCTTACCCTCATCATAGCCCTAACTCTAACCCTAACTCTATTGTCACCGCAAACCTAACCCTCAACATCACCCTAAACCTCACCGTCACATTACCCTCACCCTAACACTAACCGTCACCCACACACTAAAACTCACCTTCAACTGAAACCTCACCCCCACCCTTAATTTTCCCTGAATCTCATCCTAAACCTAACTCTAACCCTGACCCTTATACTAACTCTCACCCTAATTCTAACGCTAACAATCACCCTCACTCTCACCTTAACCCTAACCCTAATCCTTATCCTCACACTATCCCTAACCCTAACCCTAACACTCACATTAACCCTAAACCCAACCCTAACCCTAACCCTACCCCTCACCCTACCCCTCACGATAACCCTAACCCTAACCCTCAACCTAACCCTAACCCTAACCTTCAACTTCACCCTAAGCCTCACTGTCACCATAACCATCACCCTAACCCTAAACCTCACCTAAATCCTCACCCTCACCCTAACCCTCACCCTCACAATAAACATCACTCTAACCCTAACCCTTACCCTAACCCTAACTTCACCTTAACCCTAACCCTCACTTTAAACCTCACCCTCACCCTAATCCTCACCCTAACCCTAACCCTAAGCCTTTCCTAACCGAAACCCACATCCCCACCCTAACCCTCACCCTCACCCTAGCCCTCACCCTAAAATTAACCATAACCCTAACCCTCACCCTAAACATCACCCCCCTCAACCTAACCCTAAACCTCAACCTCACCCTAACCCTCACCCTAAAAACCTCACCCATAGCCTCAACCTCAACCTCAACACTAACCCTAACCCTAACCCTAATTCAAACCCTAACCCTCAGCCTCAACTTAACTATAAACCTAACTCTAACCATAACATTCACCCTAACCCTAAACCTGTCCCTAAACCTCACCCTTACCCTAATCCTAAAATTAACCCTCACCCTCAAACTAAACCTTACCCTCACACTATCCCTAAGCCTGACCCTCAGTCTAACCCTCATCCTAACCCTAAACCTCACCCTAAACTTAACCCTAACCAAAACCCTCACCCTCAACCTCACCCTCAACCTCACCATCACGCTCCCCCTAACCGTCAACCTCACCCTCACCCTAACCTTAACTATAACCCTAACCCTCACCCTAAACCTAAACCTCAGCCTAACGCTCACCCTAACCCTCGACCTAACCCTAAACCTCACCCTAACCCTAACCCTCACTCTAAACCTTACCCTCACACTACCAATAACCCTAAACCTAACTCTAACCCTCACCCTCACCCTAGGCCTAACCTGAACCCTAACACTCAACCTCACCCTAACTCTAACGCTATCCCTAAACCTCACCCTCACGCTAAACCTCATCCTAACCCTTTCGCTCATCATAACCCTAACCCTAACCCTAACCCTAATCCTCACCATAACCCTAACCCTCACACTCACCCTAACACTTACTGTCACCTTAACCCTCACTCTAAACCTAACTGCCATCCACACCCTAAAACTCACCCTCATCCGAACCCGAACCCTCACCCTAACACTACCCTAAAACTCACCCTAACCCTAAACCTCACTCTAAACCTAACTCTAACACTCACTCACATACTAAATCTAACCCTCAACTTAACAGTCACCCTAACTCTCACCCTAACTCTAACGCTAACCCTAAGCCTCATTCTCACCCTAACCCTAACCCTAATCCTTATCCTCACACTATCCCTAAACCTAACCCGAACACTCACATTAACCCTAACCCTCACCCTAACCCTAACCCTAACACTCCACTTCACCTTAACCCTCATTGTCACCCTAACCCTCACCGTAACCCTAACCCTCATCTACACCCTCACCCTCTCCTTCACCCTCACCCTCACCCTAAACCTCACCCTCACCCTAAATATCACCCTATCACTAACCCTACCCTAACCCTAACCCTAACCTCACCTTACACCTAACCCTCATCTTAAACCTCACCTTCACCCTAACCTTCACCCTAACACTCACCCTCACCCTAGCCCTCACCCTAAAATTAACCCTAACCTTAACCCTCACTCTCAAGTACACCCCACCCTCAACCTAAAGCTTACCCTAACGCTCACACTAACCCTAACCCTAACCCTAATGCTAACCCTAAACCTCAACCTCACCCTAACCTTCATTCTAACCCTTAACCTCACCCTCAACCTCACCTTAACCTTAACACTAACCATCACCCTAATACTCACCCTAACCCTAAGCCTAACCCTAATCCTCAACCTCAACTTAACCCTCACACTAACCCTCATACACCGCTGAACCCTAACCCTAACAATCAGCCTAACCCTCATGCTAAACCTAACCCTAACCCTAACCCTCAACCTAACTTTAACCCTAACCCCAATCTTAACCCTCACCCTAACCCTAAGCCTCAACCTCAGCCTCAACCTCAACCTCAATCTAACCATAACCCTAACACTAATTAAAACCCTCACCCTCACCCACAGCCTAACTCTAAACCTACCCTTAAGCAAAACTCTCACCTAATCCTAACCCTGTCCCTAAACCTCACCCTAACCGGAATCCTAATCCTAAACCTAACCCTCAGCCTCAACCTAACCTTAACCTCACCCTATCCCTAAGTCTAACCCTCAGCCTAACCCTGATCTTAACCCTAACCCTAACCCTAAACCTCACCCTAACCTTAACCCTAACACTTACCCTCACCCAAACCCTAACCCTCACCCTCAACCTCAACCTCACCATCAACCTCACCCTAACCATAACCCTAAATCTCACCCTAAACCTAACCCTAACACTCACATTAACCCTAAACCTAAACCTAATGCTATCCCTAACCCTCACCCTCACCCTAACCCTAATTTTAACCCTTACGTTCATCCTAACCCTCACCCTCACCCTAACCCTAACCCTAACACTAAACCTCACCCTAATCCTGACCCTAAACTTAACCTAAAACTAGCCCTCACCGTAACACTCACTCTAACCCTCGACCTAAACCTAACCGTCACCTTCACCCTAACCCTCACCCTAACAATAACACTAAACCTAACTCTAAACCTCACCCTCACCCTAAGCATAAGGTGAAACCTAAACCTCACCCTCAAACTCACCCTAACTCTAACGCTATCCCTAAAACTCACCCTCACCCTAAAACTCATCCTAACCCTTACTCTCACCCTAACACTTACCATCATCATAACCCTAACCCTAACCATAAACCTAACCCTCACCCTCATCCTAACCCTTACCGTCACCTCAACCCTCACTCTAAACCTAACGGCCACCCACACCCAAAAACTCACCCTCACCCGAACCCTCACCCGAACCCTAGCCCTACCCTAAACCTCAGCCTAACCCTAAAACTCACCCGAAATCTATCTATCCATCATCCTCATACTAACCCTAACCCTCACCTTAACCCTCACCTTAACCCTCAACCTAACCCTAGGGCTAACCCTAACCCTCAGTCTCACCCTAAACCTCACCCTAACCCTTTTCCACACACTAACCATAACCCTAACCCTAACTCTCACATAAACCCTAACCCTCATCCTAACTCTAAACCTACCCCTCACCCTAACCCTAATTCTAACCCTCATTCTAACACTAACCCTAAACCTCTCCTTCACCCTAACTCTCACCGTCACCCTAACCCTCACCCCAACCCTAACCCTCAACTACACCTTCACACTCATCCTCAACCTAATCCTCACCCTAACCCTAAACTTAATCCTCACATAACCCTAACCCTCACCATAAAACTCACCCTCACCCTAATCCACACCCTAACCTTATCCCTAAGCCTTTCCTAACCTAAACCCTCACCCTCATCCTAAACCTCACCCTAACCCTAACCCTCACACTAGACCTCATCCTTAAACTAACCCTAACCCTAACCCTCACCCTCAACCTCACCCCCAACTTCAGCCTAACCCTAACCCTAAACCTAATCCTAACCCTAACCCTAGCCCTCACCCTCACCCTCACCTAACCCTAACCGTAACCCTAACTCTAATGCTAAAACTAACCCTCACCCTCATCCTAACCCTAATCCTAACCCTAACACTCACCCTAACTCTAATGCTAAAACTAACCCTCACCCTCACCCTAACCCTAATCCTAACCCTAACACTCACCCTAACCCTAATACTAACCCTAAACCTCAACCTCAACCTAACCCTCACCCTAACACTTACCCTCACCCTCAACTTCACCCTAACCATAAATCTAACCCTAACCCTAAACCTCACCCTAACCCTCACCCTAACCCTCACCCTAATCCTACCACTCAGCCTAACCCTCAACCTAAACCTAACCCTAACCCTAATCCTCAACCTATCCCTAGACCTAACCCTAACCCTTACCCTAACCCTCACCGTAACCCAAATGCTAACATTAACCCTCAACCAAACCCTAACACTCAACCTAACCCTTATACTCACCCTAACCCTAACCCTAACCCTAACCCTCACACTAAACCTAACCCTCACCCTATCAATAAAGCTAACCCTAACCCTCACACTAACACTCACCATAACAATAAACCTCACCCTAATCCTAACCTTAACCCTAGCCCTCAGCCTCACCCTAGCACTCACCCTAACTCTAAACCTAACACTAACCATAAAACTAACACTAACCTTAACTCTCACCCTCACCCTCATGCTCACCATCAACCTCTCCATAACCCTCACCCTCACCCGCACCCTAAACCAAACCATAACCCTAACCCTCACCCTAAAACTAACTCTGACCTTCACCCTCACCCAAACCCTACGCCTAACCCTAAACCTAAGCCTAAACCTAAACCTAACCCTCAACCTCATACTCACACTAAACCTAAACCTTACCCTAAACCTAACCCTAACCCTAACCCTCACCCGAACACTTACCCTCACTGTCACTCTAACCCTCACCATAACGCTAATCCTCAACCTACCCCTAAACCTAAACCTCACCCTAACACTAACCCTAACCCTAAACCTCACCCTAACCCTATTCCTAACCCCAAACCCAACCCTCAACATAACCCTCACCCTTACCTTCACCCTAACCCTAACTGCAAACCTAACCCTCACCCCCACCCTAACCGTAACCCTAATGCTATTTCTAACACTAAAACACACCCTAAACCTCACTCTAACCCTTACCCTCACCCTAATCTTAACCCTTACCCTCACCCTAAACCTAACCCTCCCCCTAACCCTCACACTCACGCTAACCCTAACCCTACCTCTCATCCTAACCCTCACTCTAAACCTAACCCTAACACTAATCCTCACCCTATACCTAACCCTAACCCTTACCCTCACCCTAACCCTAACCCTAAATCTAACCCTCAAACTAAACTTTACTCTCACCCTAACAATAACGCTAAATCTACTCCTCACCCCAACACTAACCCTTAACTTAATCCTCACCCTAATCCTAACCTTAACCCTATACCTCAGCCTCACCCTAGCCCTCACCCTAACCCAAACCTAAAACTAACCATAAACCTAAACCTAAACCTAAATCTCACCCTCACCCTCATCCTCACCATCACCCTCAACCTACGCCTCACCCTCACCCTATCCCTAAGCATAACTTTAACCCTCACCCTAAACCTAACTTTGACACTCAACCGCACGCTCATCCTAAGCCTAACACTAAACCTAACCCTATCCCTCACCCTAACCCTTAACCTCACCCTCACTCTAACCATCATATTAACCCTAACCCTCACCCTAACGCTACCCCTAACACTAATGCTATCCTTCACCCTCACCCTCACCCTAAATCTCACTCTAACCATTACCCTCACCCTAACTCTAACCCTAACCCTAAAACTAAACCTCACCCTAACCCTCATCCTAACCCTAAACCTAAACCTAACCCTCAACCTAACGCTCACCCTAATCCTCACCCTAACCCTAACACTCACTGTCACCCTAACCCTAACCCTAAACATTTCCCTCACCTAATCCTAACCCTAACCCTAAGCCTAACCCTCACACTAAACCTATCCCTCACCCCAACCCTAACCCTTACCCCTCAGACAAACCCTCTTCCTAACCCTAACCCTAAGCCTAACTCTAAGCCTCACCCTCACCCTAAGCCTAACCTTAACCCTAACCCTCACCCTCAACCTCACCCTAACTCTAACGCTATACCTAAACATCACCCTCACCCTAAACCTCACCTAACACTTACCCTCACCATAATCCTAACCCTAACCCTAACCCTCACCACAACCCTAAACCTCACCTTCACCCTTAACCTCACAGTCACCTTTACCCTGAACCTTACCCTAAACGTCACACCCTAAATCTCACCCTCACCCATACCCTCATACTAACCCTAACCCTCAACTTAACCCTCACCCTAACCCTCACCCTAACCTTAAATCTAACACTAACCCTCACACTCACACTAATGCTAACCCTATCCCTCACCCTAACCCTTAACCTGACATTAACACTAACTCTCACCCTAACCCTTACCCGCACCCTAACCCTAACCGTAACCATAACCATCACACTAAACCTAACCCTCACCCTAACCCTAACCGTAACCCTCAGACAAACCCTCTTACTAACCCTAACCCTAACCCTCAACCTAACCCTAACCCTAACACTAAACCTAACGCTCACCCTAAATCTAAACCTCACACTCACCTTCACCCTCACCCTCATCCTAACCCTAAACATAACCCTAATCTTAACCCTAACGCTCACACTCACCCTCAACCTAACTCTAACCCTAACCCTAACCCTGACCCTCACCCTAACTCCAAACCTATCCCTAAACCCTCAACCTAACAATAACCCTCACCCTTACCCTAACCATAACCCTAACCCTAACCCTAATGCTATTCCTAAACCTCACCCTCACCCTAACTCTAGCACTAACACTCAACCTCACCCTAACTCTAACCCTAACCCTAAACCTAAACCTATCCCTCTCTCTAATGCTCACCCTAACCCTCAACTTAATCCTAACCCTCACCCTAACCCTAACCCTTACCCTAAACCTTACCCTCACCTCAACACTAACCCTAACCTTAACTCTAACCCTCATTCTCACCCTGAGCCTAACCTGAACTCTAAACCTCACCCTAACTCTAACGCTATCTCTAAACCTCACCCTCACCCTAAAACTCATCCTAACCCATACCCTCACCACAACCATAACCCTAACCCTAATACTAATCCTCACTGCAACCCTAACCCTCACCCTCAACCTAACCCTCACCGTCACCTTAACCCTCACCCTAACCCTTACTTTCACCCACACCCTAAAACTCACCCTCACCTAAACCCTCACACTCACCCTAACCTTACCCTAACCCTCATCCTAACCCTAACCCTCACACTAAAGCTAACTCTAACCCTCACCCTCATACTATCCCTAACGCTCACCTAATCTCTCACCCTAATCCTCACCTATAACCCTAACACTAACCCTAATGCTCACTCTCACCCTAACCCTCACCCTAACCCTTATCCTACCTCTAACACTTACACTATCCCTAAGCCACACATGAACCCTAACCCTCACCCTAACCTTAAGCCTACCCCTCACCCTACCCCTCACCCTAAACCTAAACCTAAAACTCACCATAAACCTAACCGTAACCCTCACCTTCACCCTAACCCTCACCTACACCCTCACCTTCACCCTCGGCCTTACCCGAACCCTAACCCAAAACCTAACCCTCAACCTAACCCTAAACATCACCCTCACCCTCACCTTCACCCTCAGCTTAACCCAAACCCTAACCCTTATCCTAACCCTAAACCTCACACTCACCCTCACACTAACTCTAACCCTAACCCTAACTCTGACCCTCACCTTAACCCCTACCCTGTCCCTAACCCTCAAACTAACTTTAACCCTCACCCTAACCCTAACAATAACACGCACCCTAACCCTAAACCTAACTCCAATGCTATCCCTAACCCTCTCCCTCATACTAACCCTCACTCTAACCCTAACCCTCACCCTCACCCTAACCCTCATCCTAAATCTTACCCTCACCCTAACCCTTACCCTAATCCTAAATCTAACTCTCACCCTAAGCCTTACCTGAACCCTAACCCTCACCCTAACCCTCACCCTAACTGTAATGGTATCCCTAAACCTCACCCTCACCCTAAAGCTATTCCTAACCCTTAGCCTCACCGGAAGCCGAACACTAACCCTAACCCTAATCCTCACTGCAACCCTAAACCTCACACTAACCCTAACCCTCAGCATCACCTTAACCCTCAATCAAACTCTAACCGTCACCCACACCTTAAAACTCACCCTCAGCTGAACCCTCACACTCACCCTAAACTTACCCTAAACCTCATCCTCACACTAACCCTAACCCTAATTCTAACTCTAACCCTCACCCACATACTAAGCCTAACCCTCACCTTAACCGTCACCCTAACCATCACCCTAACCCTAACGCTAACCCTAACCCTCAATCTCACACTAAGACTCACCCGAACCCTTATCCTCCCACTAACCCTAACCCTAACCCTAAACCGCACATTAACGGTAACCCTCACCTTAACCCTAACCCTACACCTAACCCTAACCTTCACCCTAACCCTAACCCTAACCCTCACCCTAACTCTAACCCTAAGCCTCATCTTCAACCTAACCCTCACAAACACCCTGACCCTCACCATCAGCATAACCCTAAACCTAATCCTCACCGTAACCCTAAACCTCACCCTTACCCTCACACTAACCCTCAGCCTAACTCTAACACTAACCGTAATCCTAACCCTAACCCTCACCCTCACCCTCACCCTAACCCTAATGCTATCCCTAACCCTCACCCTCACCCTAACACTCACTCTAACCCTTACCCTCACACTAACCCTAAACCTAACCCTCACCCTAATGCTATCCCTAACCCTCACCCTCGCCCTAACCATCACTCTAACCCTTACCCTCACCGAAACCATCACCCTAACCCTAACCCTAACACTAACACTAACACTAAACCTAACCCTAACCCTCACCCTCACCCTAAACCTCACCCTAAAACTTACCCTCACCCTAACGCTAATGCTAACACTAACTCTAATCCTCAACCTCACCCTAAGTGAAACCTGAACCCTAACCCTCAGCCTAAACCTCACACTAACTCTAACGCTGTCCCTAAACGTCACCCTCACCCTCACCCTCATTCTAACCCTTGTCCTCACCATAACCCTAACCCTAAACCTAACCCTAATCCTCACCACAACCCTAACCCTCACCCTCACCATAACCCTCACTGTCACCTTAACACGCAACTTAACCCTAACCGCCACCCACACTCTAAAATTCACCCTCACCCTCAAGCTCATCCTCACCATAACCTTACCCTAAACCTCACCCTAAACCTAACCCTCACCCTAAACCTAACTCTAACCCTCATCCTCATACTAAACCTAACCCTTACCTTAAACCTCACCCTAACCCTCACCCTAACCCTAACCCTAATCCTCACCCTAAACCTAAACCTCACATTAAACCTCACCTTCACCATAATCCCCACCCTAACCCTAACAATAAACCTTTCCTAAACGAAACCCTCACCCTCACCCCAAAACTCACCCTCAGCCTCACCCTAAGCCTAAACTTACCCCTAAGCCTAATCCTAAACCTAGCCCTCAACCTCAACCTAACCCTAAACCTAATCCTCACCCTAACCCTCAACCTCACCCTAATCCTAACCCTCACCCTAAACTTTACCCTCAGCCTAATCCTAACCCCAAAACTAACTGTAACCCTCAACTTCACCCTAAGGCTCACCCGAATCCTAACACTCACAGTAACCCTCACACTAACTTTAACGTTATCCCTAAACCTCACCCTCACCCTAAATCTCATCCTAACCCTTACACTCACCATTACCCTAACCCTAACCCTAAACCTAATGCTTAATGTAATCCTAACCCTCAACCTCACCCTAACCCTAAACGTCACCTTAACCCTCACCTTAACCATAACCATCACGCCCACACTAAAACTCACCCTCACCCTCACCCTCACCCTCACCCTAACCCTACCCTAAACCTCACCCTAAACCTAACCCTCACCCTAAACCTAACTCTAACCCTCAACCGAATACTAAAACTAAAACTCACCTTAACCCTCACCCTAACCCTCACCCTAAACCTAACTCTAACCCTAACCCTAAATCTCAACCTAAACCTCACCTTAAAACTTATCCTCACACTAACCCGAACCCTAACCCAAACCCTCACATTAACCCTAACACTCACGCTAATCCTAAACCTACCCCTCACCCTACCCTCCACCCTAACCGTAACCCTAACCCTCAGCCTAACACTAAACCTAACACTCACCTTGACCCTCACCCTCACCATCACCCTCATCCTCAGCCTCACCCTCAACCTAACCAACACTCTAACACTTATCCTCACCCTAAACCTCATCCTAACCCTAAACCTAACACTAACACCAAACCTGACTCTAACCCTCACCCTAACCCTCAACCTAAACCTAATCCTCACCCTAATCCTCACCCTAAACCTAACCCTCACCCTAACCCTCAGGCTAACCCTAACTCTAACCCTAAACTAAACCCTAACCCTCACCATCACCCTAAATCTAACACTAACACTAACCCTGACACTCAACCTAATCCCAACCCGCAACCTAACCCTAACCCTCACCCTCAACCTAACCCTAACACTCACCTTAAACCTCACCCTTACTCTAATGCTAGCCCTAACTCTCACCCTCACCCTAAACCTCACCCTAACCCTTACCCTCTCCATAACCCTAAACCTAACCCTCATCTTCACACTAAGCCTCACCCTAACACTCACCCTAAAAGTAACCCTTACCCTCACCTTCACAGTAACCCTCACCGTCACCCTATCCGTCACCCTAAACCTAAACCTCACCTACACCCTAACCCTCATCCTAACCCTCACCCTCACCCTCACCCTAACCCTCAACCTAAATATCACCCTAACATAACCCTCATCCTAACCCTAAGCCTAATCCTCACCCTAACCACAACCGTCACCTTAAACCTCACCCTCACCCTAATCCTCACCCTACCCCTAACCCTAAGCCTTTCCTAACCGAATCCCTAACCCTCACGCTAACCCTCACCCTCACCCTAGCCCTCACCCTAAAACTAACCCTAACCCTAACCTTCACACTCAACCTCACCCCCACAGTCAGGCGAACCCTAACCCTAATCCTAATCCTAGCCCTAACCCTAACCCTCACCCTCACCCTCACCTTCAACCAAACCATCACTCTCACCATAACCCTCAACCTCACTCTCACCCAAACCCTAACCATAAACCTAACCCTCACCCTAAACCTAATCCTCACCATTACCCTCACCCTAACCTTCAACCTCACCCTCACACTAACCCTAACCACAAGCCTAAACTACACCCTAAACCTAAATCTGACCCTCACCCTCAAGCTCACCCTAAGCCTAACCCTACACCTGAGCCTAATAATAAAACTCACCATCACACTCACCCCAACGCTAAACATAAACCTCTCACTAACCCTAACCCTAACCCTAGCCCTCACCCAAACCCTTACACACACCTCACCCTAAACCTAACCCTCACCCTATCCCTTACACTAACCCTAACCCTAACCCTAACCCTCACCCTCACCCTCACCCTAAGCCTAACCTTAACCCTCACCCTCACCCTAACCCTAACCCTAAGGTTAACCCTAATCCTCACCCTCAGCCTAACCCTCATCCTAACCCTAAATCTAACCGTAACCCTCAACCTAACCTTAACCCTAACCCTAACCCTCACCCAAACCCTAACCCTAACCCTCACCCTCAACCTCACCATCACCCTCACCCTAAACCTCACCCTCACCCCCACCCAAACGCTCACCATAACACTAACCTTCAACCTCACCCTCACCCTCACCCTATCCCTTACACTCATGCTAACCCTAAGCCTAAAATGAACCCTAACCCTCACCTTAAATCTAACCATATCTGTAAACCTCACCCTCACCCTAAACCTCATCTTAACCCTTACTGTCACCATAAACCTAAACCTAAACCTAAACCTAATCCTCACCAAAACCCTAACCCTCACCCTCACCCTAACCCTCACCATTATCTTAACCCTCTCTCTAACACTAAGGGCCACCCACACCCTAAAACTCACCCTAACCCGAACCCGAACCCTCATCCTAACCCTACCCAAAACCTCACCGTAAACATAACCCCGACCCTAAACCTCTCTAACCCTCACCCTCATATTAATCCTAGCCCTCACCTTAGCCCTCACCCTAACCCTCACACTAACCCTAAAGCTCACCCTAACCCTCAGTCTCACCCTATCCCTCACCCTAACCCTAACCCTAACGCTCACCCTAAGCCTAACCCTCACCTTCACACTCACCTTCACCCGCACCCTCACCCTAACACTCACCCTCACCCTAAACATCACCCTAACCCTAACCCTCACCCTAACCCTAACCTTAATCCTCACCTAAGCCTAACCCTCACCTTAAACCTCACTCTCTACCTAATGCTCACCTTAAACCTAACACTAAGCTTTTCCTAACAGAAACCCTCACCCTCACAATGACCCTCACCGTAACACTCACCCTCACCCTAGTCCTCACCCTAAAACTAACCCTAACCCTAACCCTCACCCTCAACCTCACCTCCAACTTCAGCCTAACCCTAACCCTAAACCTAAACCTAACCCTAAACCTCACCCTCACCCTCACACTAACCCTAACCCTAACACTAACACTAATGCTAACACTAGCCCTCACCCCAACCCTAACCCTAATCCTAACCCTAACACTCACCCTAAACATAATGCTAACCCTAAACCTAAAACTCACCCTAACGCTCACCCTAACCCTTACCCTCACCCTCAACCTCAAACTAAAACTAATCTTAACCCAAACCCTAACCCTCACAATAACCCTCACCCTCACACTAACCCTAACACTACGCCTCAGCCTAAACCTCACTCTAAAACTAACCCTAACCGTAATCCTCACCCTATAGCTAACCCTAACCCTAACCCTCACCCAAAACCTCCCCTCACCGTATCCCTAATGCTAACATTAACCCTCAACCTCACCCTAAACCTCGCCCTAACCCTTACCCTCACCTTAACCCTATCCCTCACCTTCACCCTAATCTTAACCCTAACCCTAACCGTAATCCTCACACTAACCCTAATCCTTACCCTAAACGTAACCGTACATGTCACCCTAACGCTAACTTTAACCTAACCCTAACCCTAACCCACAACCTAACACTAACACTAACCCTCACCCTAATCCTCACTCTAAACCTAACCCTAACCTTAACAATCACATTACACTAACCCTTAAACTTACCCTCCCCTGAACCCTAACCCTAACCCTTAGCCTAACCCTCATCCTAACCCTAAACCTAACCCTAACCCTTACCCTAACCTTAACCCTAACCCTAACCATAATCCTCACACTAACCCTAACCCTCACCCTAAACCTAACCGTACACATCACCCTAACCCTAACTTTAACCTAAACCTAACACTAACCCTCAGCCTAACCCTTAACCTAACCTTAAACGTCAAACTCACCCTAACCCTCATCATCACCCTAACCTTCACTCTAACCGTAAACCTCACCCAAACCCTAACCCTCACCCTAACCTAACCCTAACCCTAAACCTTACACTTACCATAACCATAATCCTAACCCTAAACCTAAACCTCACCCTAACCCAAAACCTAACCTTATCCCTCACCCTAACCCTTACCCTCACCACCACTCTAACCCTCACCATAACCATAACCCTCATCATAAACCTAACCCTAACCCTAAACCTCACCCTCACCCTAACCCTAACTGTAATTCTAACCCTCAATATAACACTCAAACTCACACTCACCCTAAACCTAACAGTAACCCTAACCCTCACCCTAACCTAATGCTATTCTTAAACCTCACCCTCACCCTAAATCTCACTCTAAACTTTACCCTCACACTAACCCTAACCTTAACCCTAAAACTAAACCTCAACCTAACCCTCACCTTAAGCCTAAACCTAACCCTAACCCTCACCCTAACGCTCACCCTAAACCTCAACCTAACTCTAACACTCACCGTCACCCTAACCCTCAACCAAAAACATTCTATCACCCTAATCCTAACCCTAACCCTAAGCCTAACGATCACACTAACCCTATCGCTCACACTAACCCTAACCCTAACCCTTCAGCCAAACCCTTTTCCTAACCTTAACCCTAACCCTAAACCTAAACCTAAACCTAATTCTCACCCTAACCCTAAACCTCACCCTCATCCTCACCCTCACCCTAACCCCAACCCTATCCCTAACCCTCAAACTAAAACTAACCCTCACCCTAACCCTTACCCAACCCTTACCCTAAACCTAACCCTAACCATAATGCTATCCCTAACCCTCACCCTCACCCTAACCCTCACGTTAAATCTTACCCTCACTGTAACCCTAAACCTAAACCTAATCCTCACCCTAAAACTCACCCTATACCTCACCCTAAACCTAACGCTAACCCTAAAACTCACTCTCACCTTAATCCTCACACTAACCCTTATCCTCACAGTAACCCTAACCCTAACCCGCACATTAACGCTAACCCTCACCCTAACCCTAACCCTAACCCTCAACTTCAACCTAAACCTCACCTACACCCTCACCCTCATCCTCAGCCTAACGCTAACCCTAACCCTAAACCTGACCCTCACCCTAACTCTAAACCTCACCCTCACCCACAACCTCACCCTCAGCCTAACCCTAACCCTAACCCTAATCCTAACCCTAAACCTCACACTCCCCCTCATGCTAACTCTAACCCTAACCCTAACGCTGACTTTCACCTTAACACCAACGCTATCCCTAACCCTCAACCAAACCCTAACCCTCACCCTAACCCTAAACGTAAACCTCACCCAAACCCTAACCCTAACAGTAATGCTAACCCTAACCATCACCCTCACCCTATGCCTCACTCTAACCCTTACCCTCACCCTAACTCTCACCCTAATTCTAACCCCAATTCTAACACTAAACCTAACCCTAACCTCACCTAACCCTAAACCTAACACATTCCTTAACGCCCATGCTAAGCCTCAACCTAACCCTAACCCTCACCCTCACACTAACCCTCACCCTAAACCTTACCCTAAACCTAAAACTAACCCTAACCCTAACTCTAATCCTCACCCTCAACCTAACCCTAACCTGAACCCCAACCCTCACCCTAACTCTCAGCCTAACTCTAACGCTGTCCCTAAACCTCACCCTCACCCTAAAACTCATTCTAATCCTGACCTTCACCATAACCCTAACCCTAACCCTAATCCTATCGCAATCCTAACCCTCACCCTCACCCTAACCCTCACCGACACCTTAACCCTCACCCTAACCCTAACCGTCACCCACACCCTAAATCTCACCCTCACCTGAACCCTCACCATCACCATAACCGTACCCTAAACCTCACCCTTAAACTAATCCTCACCCTAAACCTAACTCTAACACTCACCCTCATACTAAACCTAATGCTAACCTTCAGCTTCACCCTAACCCTAACGGTAACCCTAACAATCAATCTCACCCTAACCCTCACCCTAACCCTTATCCTCACACTAAACTTAACCCTAACCCTAACCCTCACATTAACCCTAACCCTCTCCCTCACCCTAACCCTACTCCTCACCCTCGCCCTCACCCTAACCCTCACTCTACCCCTTACCCTCACCCTAACCCTAACTCTTACCCTCACCCTAAACCTAACCCTCACCCTAACCCTCACACTAACCATAACCCTGAACCTACCCCTCAGCCTAACCCTCACCATAAACCTTGCCCTAAACCTAATCCTCACCCTATACCTAACCCTAACCCCTACCTTCACCCTAACCCTCAGACTCACCCTCAAAATAACTCTAACCCTAACCCTAACCCTGACCCCCACCCTAACTCCAACCCTATCCCTAACCCTCAACCTAACACTAAACCTCACCCTTACCCTAAGCCTAACCCTCACCCTAACCCTAACCCTAACCCTAACCCTAATGCTATGCCTAACCGTCACCCTCACCCTAACCCTAACACTAACACTAAACATTACCCTAACCGTAAACCTAAACCTAACCCTCACCCTTACGCTCACGCTAACCCTCAACTTAAACCTAAACCTCACCCTAAATGTAACCCTCACCCTAAATCTTATCCACACCCTAACACTAAACCTAACACTAACTCTAACCCTCACCCTCACCCTAAGCCTAACCTGAACTCTAAACCTCACCCTAACTCTAACACTATCCCTAAACCTCACCCTCACCCTAAACCTCATCCTAACCCATACCATCACCATAACCCTAAACCTAACACTAACCCTCACCTTCACCCTAAATCTCAGCGTCACCCTAACGCTCACCCTAACCCTAACCCTCACCTACACCCTCAACCTCACCCTCACCCTCACCCACACCATAACACTCACCCTTACCCTAAACATCACGCCAACCCTAACCCTCAACCTAACCCTAACCCTAACACTACCCCTCAGCCTAACCTTCACATTAAACCTAACCCTAACCCTAATCCTCACCCTACAGCTTACCCTAACCCTAACCTTCACCTTAACCCTCCCCCTCAACATAACAGTAATGCTAACATTAACCCTCACCCTCACCCTAAACCTCGCCCTAACCCTTACCCTCACCTTTACCCTATCCCTCACCTTCACCCTAAGTTTAAACCTAACCCTAACCCTAATCCTCACACTAACCCTAAACCTCACCCTAATCCTAACCGTACATGTCACCCTAACCCTAACTTTTACCTAACCCTAACCTTAACCCACACACTAACCCTAAAACTAACCCTCAACCTAATCCTCACCCTAACCCTAAGCCTAACCTTAACCCTCACATGAACCTCACCTTTACCCTTACCCTCCCCCGAACCCTAACCCTAACCCGCACCCTCACCCTCATCCTAACCCTAACCCTAACCCTAACCCTCACCCTAAGCTTAACTGTAACCCTAACACTAATCCTCACACTAACCCTAATCCTCACCCTAAACATAATCTTACATGTCACCCTAACCCTAACTTTAACCTAAACCTAACTCTTACCGTCATCCTAACCCTAACACTAACCCTAAACTTAAAACTCACCCTAATCATCACCGTCACCCTAACCCTCACTCTAACCCTAACACTTACCCCCACCCTAACCCGAACCCGAACCCTCAACCTAACCGTCACCCTCAACCTAAATATCACCTTAACCCTAACCCTCACCCTAACATTAAACATAATCCTCACCCTCACCCTAATCTTAACCCTAACCCTAACCCTAAACCTAACCCTTACCGTAACTCTCACCCTAACACTCAGGCTAACACTTACCCTCACTCTCACCCTCACCCTCACCCTCACAATCACCCTCACCCTAACTCTTACCCTCACCCTCACCCTAACAGTAACCCTAAAACTCACACTAAACCTAACCCTCACCCTAATCCTAAACTTGACCCTAGACCTCAACCTCACCCTAGCCCTCACCCTAACCCTAAAACTAACCATAACCCTCACCCTCAACCTCAACTTAAACCTAAACCTCACCCTAACAGTAACCCTAAACCTAACCCTCACACTAACCTTTACCCTCACAGTCACTCTAACCCTCACCCTAACCCTAACCCTAAGCCTCACCATCACGCTCACCCTAACCCTACCCCTCACCCTATCCCTAAACCTAACCCTAACCCTACAACTCAACATAACCCTCACCCTCACCCTAACCCTAACGGTAACTGTAACCCTCACCCTAACCCTAAACCTAACACTAATGCTATACTTAACCATCATCCTCTCGCTAAATCTCACTCTAACACTTACCCTCACCCTAACCCTAACCCTAACCCTAAAACTAAACCTCAACCTAACCCTCACCTTAACCATAAACCTAAACCTAACCCTCACCCTAACGCTCACCATAACCCTAACACTCATTGTCAACCTAACCATCAACCTAAAATTTCCCTCACCCTAATCCTAACCCTAAACTTAAGCCTAACCCTTACACTAACCCTAAACCTTACCCTTACCCTCCCCCGAACCCTAACCCAATCCCGCAGCCTCACCCTAACCCTATCCCAACCCTCAGCCAAACCCTCTTCCTAACCCTAACCCTAACCCTCAACCTAACACTAAAACCAAACCTAATTCTCACAATAACCCTAAACCTCACCCTCACCCTCACCCTCACCCTCAGCCTAACCTTAACCCTAACCCAAATCCTAAAACGAACCCTCACACTCACCCTCACCCTAACTCTAACCCTAACCTTAACACTGACCCTCACCCAAACCACAACCCTATCCCTAACCCTCAACCTAACTCTAACCCTCAACCTAAACCTTACCCTAACCCTTACCCTAACCCTTACCCTAACCCTAATGCTATCCCTAACCCTCACCCTCACCCTTACCCTCACTCTAAATCTTACCCTCACCCTAACCCTCACCCTAACCCTAAAGCTAAACCTAACCCACAACCTAACGCTAAACCTAACCCACAACCTAACGCTCACCCTATCCCTCAAACTAACCCTAACGCTAACCCTAACCCTCACTCTCACCCTAATCCTCACACTAACCCTTATCCTCAGTGTAACCCTAACCCAAACCCTAACCCGCACATTAACGTTAACCCTCACCCTAACCCTAACACTACCCTTCACCCTACCCCTCAACCTAACACTAACCCTAAACCTCAACGTCACCCTAACCCTCACTTACATGCTCACCCTCAACTTCAGCCTAACCCTAACCCTAAACCTGACCCTCACCCTAAACCTAATCCTCACCCTCACCCACACCCTCACCCTCAGCCTAAACCTAATCTTAACCCTAATCCTAACCCTAAGCCTCATACTCCCCCTCAACCTGACTCTAACCCTAACCCTAAGGCTGAATTTCACTCTAACACCAACCCTATCCATAAACCTCATCCTAACCCTAACCCTCACCCTAACCCTAACACTAAACCTCACCCTAACCCTAACCCTAAACCTAACCCTAATGCTAACCCTCACCCTCACCCTAACCCTCACTCTAACCCTTACCCTCACACTAACACTAACACTAAACCTCACCCTATCCCTCACCCTAACCCTAAACCTAAACTTAACACTCTCCTTAATGCCCAACCTAACACGCAAACTAACCCTAACCCTCACCCTCACCCTAACCCTCACCCTAAACCTTACCCAAACCCTAATCCTAACCCTAACCCTAACTCTAACCCAAATCCTCAACCTAACCCTAACCTGAACCCTAACCCTCACCCTAACACTCACCCTAACACTAACGCTGTCCCTAAACCTCACTCTCACCCTAAATCTCATTCTAACCCTTACCCTCACCGTATCCCTAACCCTAACCCTAACCCTAATACTACCACAACCCTAAAGCTCACCCTCACCCTAAACCTCACCGTCACCTTAACCCTCACCCTAAACCTAACCGTCAACCACACCCTAAAACTCACCCTCACTGGAACCCTCACCCTCACCATAACCTTACCCTAAACCTCACCCTAAACCTATCCCTCACCCTAAACCTAACTCTAACACTCACCCTCATACTAACCTTAACCCTAACCTTAACCCTTACCCTAACCCTCATCTTAAACCTAACGCTAACCCTAAACCTCAATCTCACCTTAACACTCAGCTAAGCCTTATCCTCACACTAACCCTAACCCTAACCCTAACCCTCACATTAAACCTAACCATCACCCTAACCCTAACCCTACTCCTCACCCTAGCCCTCACCTTAACCATAACCCTAAACCTCACCCTAACCCTAACCCTAACCCTCACCTTCACCCTAACCCTCACCGTCACCCTACCCTCACCCTAACCCTAACCCTCACCCTCACCATAACCCTCACCATAACCCTCACCGTCAACCTCACCACCACCCTCAACCTAACCCTAACCCTAACCCTAACCTTCACCCTAAACCTAAACCCAATGCTAACCCTAAACCTCAACCTCACCCTAAACCTCACCCTAACCCTTAACCTCAACCTCAACCTCAACCTAACCCTAACACTAACCGTAATGCTAACCCTCCCCTAACCCTCACCCTAACCCTAACCTTAATCCTACCCCTGAGCCTAACCCTCAGCCTAACCCTAACCCAAACACTAATCCTTACCCTATACCTAAACCTAATGCTAACCCTCACCCTAACCCTCAGCCTCACAATAAATCTAATGCTAACATTAACCCTCAACCTCACCCTAAACTTCGCCCTAAACCTTACCTTCTTCTAAAACCTATCCCTCACCCCAACCCTAACCCTCACCCTAAGCCTAAACCTCACCCTCAGCCTCAAGCTCAACCTCAGTTAACCCTAACCCTAACTCAAACCCTAACACTAAACCTCACCCTAACTCTAAACCTAACCCTAACTCAAACACTCAGGCTAACACAAACTCTATCCCTAACTCTCACCCTAACCCTAAACCTAATCCTAAACCTAACCCTCATCCTCACCCTAACCCTTACCCTCACCCTGACCCTAAGCCTAACCCTCGGCCTAAACCTCATACAAACCCTAACCCTAACCTTAACCCTCACCCTAACCTTAACCCTAACCCTAACCCTCACTCTAACCCTAACCCTCACCCCAACCCTAAACCTCACCCTCACCATCAACCTCACCATCACACTCATCCTAAGCCTCAACCTCTCCCTCACACTCACCCGAACCCGAACCCTAACCCTCACCCTAAACCTAACCATCACACTCACCCTCACAATGACCCTCACCCTAAACCTCACCCTCACCCTCAACCTAACCCTAAACATAACCCTAACCCTCACCCTAAACCTAACTCTGACCCTCACCCTCACAGTCACACTAAGCCTAACCCTACACCTAATCCTAATCCTAAACCTAACCCTCACCCTCACCCTTACCCAAACCTAAAACCCCGCCTAAGCCTAAGCCTAACCCTAGCACTCACCTAACCCTTATCCTCACCATCACCCTAACGCTAATCCTTAACATAACCTAACCCTCATCGTAACCCTAACTCTCACCCTCACACTCACCCTAAACCTAACCCTAGCCCTCACCCTAACCCTTACCCTCACTGTCACTCTAATCCTCACCCTAACCCTAACCCTCAACCTAACCCTTAACCTAACTCTATCCCTCACCCTCAACCCTAACCCCAAAACTCACCCTAACCCTATTCCTAACCCTAAACCTAATCCTCAACTTAACCCTCACCCTTACCCTCACCCTAAGCCTATCAACAACCATAACCCTCACCCTATCCCAAACCCTAAACCTAATGCTATTTCTAATCCTCACCCTCACCCTAACCCTCACTCTAACACTTACCCTCACCCTAAACCTAACCCTTACCCTCACCCTAAACCTAACCCTCACCATAACCCTGACACTAGCCCTAAACCTAACCCTACCCCTCAGCCTAACCCTCACCCTAAACCTAACCCTTACCCTAATCCTCACCCTATACCTAACCCTAACCATTACCCTCACCCTAACCCTAACCCTAACCCTCAAACTAAACTAACCGTCACCCTAACAGTAACGCTAACCCTACCCTTCACCCTAACACCCACCCTAACCTTAATCCTCACCCTAATCCTAAACTTAAACCTAGACCTCAGTCTCACCCTATCACTAACCCAAACCCTAAACTTAAAACTAACCATTACCCTAACCCTAAACCTAACTCTCAGCCTCACCCTCATCCTCACCATCATCCTCACCCTAATTCTCACCCTCACCCTCAAACTAACACTTACCATAACCCTAACCCTCACACTAATCCTAACTCGGACCCTCACCCTCACCCTCACCCTAAACCTAATGCTAAACCTAAACCTGAACCTCACCCTAACGCTCACCCTAATGCTTACCCTCACCCTCAACCTCACCCTAACGCTAACCCTAACCCTAGCCCTCACGCTAACCTTACTCTCACCATTACTCTAACCCTCACATTAAACCTAACACTCTTCCTAACCCTAACCCTAACCCTCACCCTCACTCTCACTCTAACCCTAACTCTAACCCTCACCCTAACCCTAAACCTAACCCTAACCCTACAACTCAACATAACCCTCACTCTCAACCTAATCCTAACGGTAACGCTAATCCTCACCCGAAACTTAACCCTAAACCTAATGCTATCCCTAACTTTCACCCTCAACCTAACCCACACTCTAACCGTTACCCTCACCCTAAACCTAACCATAACACTAAATCTAAACCTCACTCTAACCCTAACCCTAACCCTATCTGTCACCCTAACTCTTACCCTCACCGTCACTCTAACCCTTACCCTAACCATCACCCTCACCCTAACCCTAACCTAACCCTCACCTTAACCCTAACCCTAACCCTAACCCTCACCCTAACCCTAACCATAACCGTAACTCTCAACATAACACTCACCCTCACCCTCATCCTATCCTTCACCCTAACCCTAACCCTAACCCTAAACCTAACGCTAACCTTAACCCTCACCCTCACCCTAAATCTCACTCTAACCATTACCCTCACCCTAACCCTAACCCTAACCCTAAAACTAAACCTCACCCTAACCCTCACCCTAACAATAAATCTAACCCTAACCCTCACCTTAACGCTCACCCTAAACCTCACCCTAATCCTAACACTCACCGTCACCGTAACCCTCACCCTAAACCTTTCCCTCACCCTAATCCTAACCCTAACTCTAAGCCTAACCCTCACACTAACCCTATCCCTCACCCTAAATCTACCCCTAACCCTCAGCCAAACCCTCTTCCTAACCCTAAACTTAACCCTAATTCTAAACCTCACCCTCACCCTAAGCCTAACCTGAGCCCTAAACCTCACTCTCAACCTCACCCTAAATCTAACGCTATCCCTAAACCTCACCCTTACCCTAACTCTCATCCTAATCCTTACCCTCACCATAACCCTAACCCTAACCCTAACCCTAATCCTCATTGCAACCCTAAGCCTCACCCTCACCCTAACCCTCACCGTCACCTTAACCCTCAACCTTACCCTAACTGTCGCGCACACCCTAAAACTCATGCTCACCGAACCCGAACCCTCACCCTAAACTTAAACTAAACCTCAGCCTAACCCTAACCCTCACCCTAAACCTAAGTCTAACGCTCACCCTCATAATAACACTTAACCTCAACTTAACCCTCACCATAAACCTCACCCTAACATAACGCTAACCCTAAACCTCACACTCACCCTAACCCTTACCCTCAACCTAAACCTAACCCTAACCCTAACCCCCACACTAAGCCTAACCCACACCCTACCCCTAATCGTAACCCTAACCCTAACCCTCAACATAACCCTCACCCTCACCCTCACCCTAACCCTAACCATAAACTTAATCCTCCCCCTAACTCTAACCTAAACCCTAATGCAATCCCTAAACCTCACCCTCACCCTAACCCTCACTCTAACCCTTACCCTCACCCTAACACTAACCCTAACCCTAAAACTAAACCTCATCCTAACCCTCTACCTAACCTTAAATCTAACCCTAACAATGACCCTAACGCTCACCCTAACCCTCACCCTAACCCAAACTCTCACAGTGACCCTTACACTGACCCTAAACCTTTGCCTCACCCTAATCCTAAACCTAACCATAATCCTAACCCTCACTCTAACTCTAACCCTCACCCTCACCCTAACAGTAACCTTCAGCTAAACCCTTTTCCTAACCCTAACCCCAACCCTCAACCTAATCCTAACCCTAACCCTCAAACTAACCCTAATCCTAACCCTAAACGTAACCCTCACCCTAAACCTAAACCTCACCCTCACCCTCACCCTCACCCTCACCCTAACCCTAACCCTAACCCTATTTCTATCCCTAAACCTCCCCCTCCCCCTAACTTAACACTAACACTAAACCTCACCCTAACCCTCAACCTAACCCTAAACCTAAAACTATCCCTCACCCTAACGCTCATCCTAACCCTCAACTTAACCCTAAACCTCACCCTAAAACTAACCCTCACCCTAAAACTTACCCGTAACCTAACACTAACCCTAGCACTAACTCTAACCCTCACCCACACCTTAAGCCTAAGCTGAACCCTAACCCTCACCCTCACGCTCACCCTAACTCTTACCCTATCCCTAAACCTCACCCTCACCCTAAGCCTCATCCTAACCCGTACCCTCACCATAACCCTAACACTCACCCTAACCCTAACACTAACCCTCACCTTCACTCTAACCCTCACTGTCATCCTAATGCTCACCCCAACACTAACCCTCATCTACACCCTCACCCTCACCCTCACCCTCACCCTAACACTCACCCTCACCCTAACCATCACCCTAACCCTAACCCTCACCCTAACCCTTACCTCAATCCTCACATAACCCTAACCCTCACCTTAAACCTCATCCTCACCCTAATCCTCACCCTAAACCTAACCCTAAGCCTTTCCTAACCGAAACCCTGACCCGCACCGTGACCCTCACCCTAACCCTCACCCTCAACCTAGCCCTCACCCTAAAACTAACCCTAACCCTAACCCTCACACTCAAGCTCACCCCAAAATTCCGCCTAACCCTAACCCTAAAACTAATCCTAAACCTAACCCTAACGGTCACACTCACCCTCACCCTAACACTAACACTAATGCTAACACTAGCACTCACCCCAACCCTAACCATAATCCTAACCCTAACCCTCACCCTAAACCTAATGTTCACCCTAAACCTAAACCTCACCCTAACGCTCACCCTAACCCTTACCCTCACCCTCAACCACACCCTAACCCTAACCCTAACACTACCCCTCTGCCTAACCTTCACCCTAAACCTAAAAGTAACCCTAATCCTCACCCTATAGCTAACCATATCCCTAACCCTCACCCTAACCCTACCCCTCACCGTAACTCTAATGCTAACATTAACCCTCAACCTCATCCTAAACCTCACCCTAACCCTTACCCTCACCTTAATCCTATCCCTCATCTTCACCCTAACCTTAACCCTAACCCTAATCCTCACATTAACCCTAAACCTCACCCTAAACCTAAACGTACATGTCACCCTAACGCTAACTTTAACTTAACCCTAACCCTAACCCACACCCTAATCCTAACCCTAATCCTAACCCTAACCCTCACCCTCATCCTAACCCTCACTCTAACACTCCCCCTCAACCTAACCCTCACGCTCACAATAAACATCACACTAATCCTACCGCTCAGCCAAACCCTAACCCACTACCTAACCCTAACCCTCACCCTGACCTTCAACCTAAACCTAAACCTAACCCTAACCCTCACCCTAACCCTTACCCTAACCCTAAGCGTAACCCTAAACATAACACTCACACTAAACCTAACCCTCACCCTAACTGTAACCCTAATCCTAATCCAAAAGCTAACCTTAACTGTCCACTTAACCCTAAACCTCACCCTAACCCTTTCCCTCACCATAACACTAACCATAACCCTAAGCCTACCCCTCAGCCTAAACTTCACCCCAAACCTAACCCTGACCCTAAGCCCTACCCTAACCCTCACACTAACCCTAACCCTCACCATAACCCTAACCCTCACACTAATCCTAACCATAACCCTCACCCTCACCAACACCCTCATCCTCACCCTAACCCTCATTCTAACACTCACCCTCACCCTCAACCTCACCCTAACCCTAACCCTAACCCTAACCCACACCCTCACCCTAAATCTCACCCTGAACCTGACCCTAAACCTTACCTAATCAAAAACCTAACCCTCAACTTCACCCTCACACTAAACCTGACCCTCACCCTAGCCCTCAACCTAACACTAAACCTCACCCTAACCCTAAACCTAAACCTAAGCCTCAACCTAACCCTAACCTTCACCCTAACCCTAACTCTAACAATACCCATCATTCTAAAGCTCACCCTACCCTAATGGTAACCCTAACACTTTCCCTAAGGCTAACCCTCACTTTAACCATCACCCTCCTACTAAACATCACCCTAACGCTAATCCTCACCCTAACCCTAACACTAACCCTCACCCTAACCCTAACACTCAACCTAACCCTCACACTCCCCTAAACCTCACCCTAACCCTAAACCTACCCCTCACCGTAACCCTAATCCTAACCCTTAACTAACCAAAACCCTCACCCTCACCCTAACACTCACCCTAACCCTTACCCTCACCCTAACCCTAACCCTAACCATCACACTAACCCTAACTCTCAACCTAACCCTAACCCTACCCTTCACACTAACCCTCACCCTAACCCTAACCCTCAGCCTAAACGTAACCATAACCCTCACCGTCACCCTAACACTCAATCTAACCCTAACCCTTACCCACACCCTAACCTTCACCCGAACCCGAACCCTAACCCTAACCCTAACCCTAAACGTCACCCTAAACTTCACCCTAACCCTAACCCTCACCCAAAAACTAACCCTAACCCTCACCCTAACCCTAACACTCACACTAACCCTAAACCTCAACCTAATCCTCACGCTAAAATTAACCCTAATCCTTACCTAACCGAAACCCCCACCCTCACACTGACCCTAACACTCACCCTATCCCCAACACTAACCCTAACCCTCACCCTGACACTAACCCTCACCCTAACCCTATCGCTACACCTCACCGTAACTCTCAACATAACCCTAACGCTAACACTAAACCTCACCATAGCCCTAACCCTAAATCTAACCCTCACCCTCACCCTAACACTCACCCTCACCTTAACACTAACCCTCAGTCTAACCTTAACACTCACCCTAACCCTAAACCTAATCCTAACACTAATCCTCACCCTCACCCTCACCCTCACCCTAAACATAACCCTATCCTTAACCCTCACCATAAACCTCATCCTAAACCTCAGCCTCACTCTAACTCTAATGCTAACCCTAACTCTCACCCTCACCCTAAACCTCACCCTAACCCTTACCCTCACCATAACCCTAACCCGAACTCTAACCCTAATCCTAACCCTAACCCTAACCCTTGCCCACACCCTAACCATCACCCTCACACGAACCCTCACCCTCACCCTCACCCTCAACCTAACCCTAACGCTAACCCTAACCCTAACCCTAAACCTAATCCTACCCTCACCCTCACTCTCACCCTACCACTCACCCTCACCATAAACATCACCCTAAACCTAACCGCACCCTAAACCTAACCCTAACCCTAACCCTAAACCTAACCCTCACCCGAACGCTCACCCTATCCCTAACGCTAATCCTATACCTCACCCTGATACTAACCCTCACCCTAACCCTTATCCTCACACTAACCATAAACCTAACCCTAACCCTCACAGTCATCCTAATCCTCACCCTAACCCTCACCCTAAAACTCACCCTAACGCTTACCCTGTCCCTAACCCGCAAACTAACACTAACCCTAAAGCTAACGCTCACCCTAAACATCACCCTAAACCTAACACTAACCCTAACCCTCACCCTCATCCTAACCCTCAACCTAAAACTATCAATAAACGTGACCCTAAGCCTAACTCTGACCTGAACACTCACGCTCACCCTAACCCTCACACTAAACATCACCCTAACCCTAACCTTCACCCTCACACCACCCTAATTCAAACCCTCACCATAATCCTAACCAGCACATTAACCCTAACCCTAAACCTCACCCTCACCCTCACCCTAACCCTCATCCTAACACTAAACCTCAAACTCACCCTCACCCTCAACATAACCCTAACCCAAACCCTAACACTAATAGTCACCCTAAAACTAGCCCTAACCCTTACCTTACCAAAAACTTCACCCTCACCAATACCCTCCCCCTAAACCTCACCCTCAGCCTAGCACTCAACCTAACACTAACCCTCACCCTAACCCTAAACCTAACCCTCGCCCTCACCCTAACCCTAACCATAAACCTAACCCTAACACTCATCCAAAACCCTAACCCTAAACCTAATTCTAACACTAAACCTCACACTCACTCTAACCCTCACCCTAACCCTTACTGTTCACCCTAATCCTAACCCTAACCCTCACACAAACCTAAACCTCATACTTAACCTAACCCTACCCCTCAGCCTAACTCTAACCCTAAACCTAACCCAAACCCTCACCCTATCCCTCACTCCCAACCAAACCCTCACCCTTACCCTTACCCTCACCCGAACCCTAACACTCACCCTCACCCTAACCCTCAACCTAACACTTACCCACACCCTAACACTCACCCTAAATCTATCCACAAACCTAACCTTCACCCTAAACCTCAAACGAAACCTTAGCCTCACCCTCACCCTAACTCTCACCCTAAACTTTACCCTCACCCTAACACGTAGCCTAACCCTAAACCTAACCCTCACACTAACCCTAACTCTAACCCTCTGCCTAACCCTTATCATAACCCTAAACCTAACCCTAATCCTCACCCTAAACCTAATCCTAAACCTAACCCTAACCCTCACACTAAACCTAACCATAACCATCAGTCTAAACCTCACGCTAACACTAACCATAACCTAACCCTAATCCTAACCATAACAATTAACATAACCCTCAACCTCCCCTTCCCCCTCAGCCTTACCGTACCCCTAACCCTAATCCTAAACCTAACACTCAACCCCACTCTCACCCTAACCCTAAACCTAATCCTAATGCTAACCCTCACCCTCAGCATAACCCTAACCCTAATCCTAACCCTAACACTCAACCTCACCCTCACTCTCACCCTCACCCTAAGCCTAAAATTAACCCTAACCCTCACCCTCAACCTCACCCTCAGCCTAACTCTCAACTTCATCCTCACCCTAACACTAACACTAACCCTAACCCTCACACTAACCCTAAACCTGACCAAAACCCTAACGCTAAATCTAAACCTCACCCTCACCCTAAAACTCACCATCACCCTAAACCTCATCCTAACCCTAACCCTCAACCACACCCTAACCCTCACACTCACCCGAACCCTCACCCTCACCCTAACACTCACTCTCACCCTAACCTTCACCCTCACAATATACATCACACTAACCCTAACCCCTAGCTTAACCCTAATCCTCATCCTAACCCTAAATCTAATCCTAACACTAACCCTCACCCTCACTCTCAATCTGCAAAGGTTGTTATCTTGCAAGCATTAGCCGCTTTGGAGAGTGGATCCTCACCCCAGATTTGGCTGTCGGCCCTAAGAGGCAGTTAAGCCTTACCATTCTGCATAGCCTTAGCACCCCGAGGGATCAGGGGATCCCATTGCACTGGGACAGGTATGCAATTTGCAATTTGGGACAGGGTGCAAGGCAAGTGCACTGCACTTGAGGAGATGGTTCTCATCTCCTCAAGAAGAGCATGCTGGGTTGCAAGTGGGTTGATGCCCAAGATCCCACCTCTGCAAAAAAGGCATCGGACGGGCCTGATCATCACTGGGGAAGGTGCCCCTCAGGCGAAGGCCAGGGCAAGGTCCTCTCATTAATGTTTTAGACAGAGGCCCAACCTCTACTCTTACCTGTCACCAAAAAACAAGAAAGGGGAACTGTAGGGAGCCGGGGCGAGACTCCGTCCACTCCCTTGCAGCTTTGAGGTAACCACCCCATATTAGACGGTGCTTGGCGGGACGCCTGGGCTTTGCGCGTGTGCGAGCCAGGTAGAATCCCCAGCCAATCCCATGACACCTGGTGACGGTGAAAGGCAGGCGACCAACAATAGACCGACCCGCGTTCCTATTTCCCTATATAAGCGGCTATGTTTCGGGTGCACGCTCTCTCGCGCCCAAGCTCTCCCATCAACTAAAACGCTCTCCAATAAAGCGTGATCTGAGAAGACTCCTGGTGTGGTGGTCGTTCTTTCTCGCTGGTCGAGTAGACGGTCGCTACACACCATCACCCTCAACCTCACCCTCACCCTAACCCTCACCCTAACCCTAAACCTTAATCCTAACCCTAACCCTCACCCTAACCCTAACCCTCACACTAACCCTCACATTCAACCTAATCCTCACCCTAACAATAACCCTAACTCTTACCTGACCAAAATCCTCAACTTCACCCTCATTCTTAACCTATCCCGCACACTCACCCTGGACCTCACCTTAACCCTTACATTAACCCTAACCCTAAACTTCACCCTCACCCTCACCGTCACGCTCAGCCTAACCCTAACCTAACCCTAATCCTAAACCTAACACTCAACCTCACCCTCACCCTAACGCTAACCATAAACCTAACCTTCACACTCACCCTCACCGTCACACTCAGCCTTACCATAACCCTCACCCAAATCGTAACCCTTACGCTCACCCTCACCATCATACTCACCCTAAACCTCACCCTCACCCTAAACCTAAACCTCACATTAACCCTAACCCTAAACCTCACTATTACCCTAAGCCTAAACCTAACCCTAACAATAACCCTAACCCTATCCCTCATCCTAACCCTAACCCTAAACCTAAACCTAAAACTCACCCTAACCCTAATCCTAACCCTAAACCTCAGTCTCACTGTAACCGTCACCCTAACCCTGACCCTCAACCTCACCCACACCCTAAACCTCACACTAACCCTATCCCTCAACTTCACCCTCATACTCAGCCTAATATTTAACCAAAACCTAATCCTAACGCTAACTTTCACACTCACCCTAACCTTAACCCTAACAATAACCCTCACCCTAACCCTAACCCTCAAACTTACCCTCACCGTAACCTCCACCCTAACCCTAAACCTAATCCTAACCCTAACCCTCACCCTAACCCTCACCCTAACCATCACCCTAAACCTAAAAATAACCCTCATCCTAACCTTAACCCTCAACCTAACCCTCATTCTAACACTAACCCTAACCCACACCCTAACCCTAAACCTCACCTTCACCCTCATCCTAACCCTAAACCTGACCATAACTCTAAACCTAACCCTCACCCCCTCACTCACACTAACACTAATCATAACCCTAATGTTAACCCTCACCCTCACCCTCAACCTAACCCTAACCATCACCCTAACAATAATGGTAACCTTAACCCTAAACCTAATCATAACGCTAACCCTCACACTAACCCTAAACTTAACCCTATAACTCACCCTAACCCTAAACCTAACCCTCACACTAACACTAACCCTCACCCTAACCCTACCCCTAACGCTCACCCTAAACATAACCCTCACCCTAACCCTCACCCTAACGCTAAAGCTAACCCTAACCCTCACCCTCAACCTAACACTAACCCTAACCCTTATCCTCACACTAACCCTAAAGCTAACCCTAACCCTAACTCTCACACTAACCATAACCCTCACCCTAACCCTAACCCTCATCCTAACTTAACCCTAACTCTAACTCTAAACCTAACACTCTCCCTTACCCTAACCGTCACACTGATGCTCACTCTCACCCTCAGCCTAATCCTAACCCTACTACTAATCCTAACCCTAACACTCACCTTCAGCCTCACCAAAATTCTAACACTAACCCTAATCCTAAACTTAACCCTCACCCTATCCCTAAACCTAACCCTTACCCTAATCCTCTCCTTAACACTATTGCTAACCCTAAACCTCACACTCACCCTAAACCTCACTCTAACTCTAAAGCTCACTATAACCCTAACCCTAACACTAACACTAATACTCATCCTAACCCTAAACGTCAACCACACCCCAACACTCAACCTCACACTCACCCTCACCCTAAAACTAACCCTAACCCTCACCCTCACCATAAATATCACCCTAACCCTAACCCTCACCCTAACCCTAACCCTAACACTAACCCTAACTGTAACCCTCAACCTAACAACCAACGCTAACCCTAACTCTCACCCTCACCCTAATCCTCATCCTCACAATAACTCTAACCCTAACCCTAACCCTAACCCTCACCCTAAACCTTAACCTAACCCTAAACCTAACCCTAACCCTCACACTAACCCTAACCATCACACTAACCCTCACATTCAACCTAATCCTCACCCGAACAATAACCCTAACTCTTACCTAATCAAAACCCTCAACTTCACCCTCATTCTCACCCTAACCCACACATTCATCCTGGAACTCACCTTAACCCTAACCCTAAACCTAACCCTAAACTTCACCCTCATCCTCACCGTCACGCTCAGCTTAACCCTAACCCTAACCCTAATCCTAAACCTAACCCTCAACCTCACTAACCCTCACCCTAACACTAACCCTAACCCTAACATTCACCCTCACCCTCACCATCACCCTCAGCCTTACCATAACCTTCACCCAAATCATAATACTTAGCTTCACCCTCACACCCACAATAAACCAAACCCTAACCATAGCCTTCACCCTAAACCTAAACCTCACATTAATCTTAACCCTAAACCTCACTCTTACCCTAACCCTAAATCTAACCCTAAACCTAATCCTAACCCTAACCCTCACCCTAACCCTAACCCTAAACCTAAAACTCACCCTAACACTAATCTTAACCTTAAACCTCACACTCACTGTAACCGTTATCCTAACACTGACACTCAACCTCACCCTCACCCTAGCGCTCACATTAAACCTAACGCTAACACTCACACTCACCCTCATACTCAGCCTAACCCTTAACCAAACCCTAATCCTAACCCTAACATTCACACTCACCCTAACCCTAATCCTAACAATAACCCTCACAATCACCCTCACCATCACCCTCATCCTAACCCTCACACTCAACCTCACACTCACCCAAACCCTCACCGTCAACCTAAATTTCACCCTAACCCTAACCTTCACCCTAACCCTAAACCTAACCTTCACCCTAACCCTCACCCTAACCCTCTCCCTAACCCTCACCCTAAACCTAAGAATAACCCTCATCCTAAACCTAACCCTCAACCTAACCCTCATTCTAACCCTAACCTAACCCACATCCTAACACTAACCCTCACCCTCACCCTCACCCTCACCCTCAGCCTAACCCTAAACCTATCCCTAACCCTAAACCTAACACTCACCCCCTCACTCACACTAACACTAACCAAAACCCTAATGTTAACCCTCACCCTCAACTTAACCCTTGCCCTCACCCTAATAATAACGATAACCCTAACCCTAAACCTAATCATAACGCTAACCCTGACTCTAACACTAAACCTAAAACTATAACTCACCCTAACCCTAAACCTAACCCTAATATTCACCCTAACACTAACCCTCACCCTAACCCTACTCCTAACCCTCACCCTAAACATAACCCTCACCCTAACCCTCACCCTAACCATAAGCTAACCCTAACCCTCACCCTCAAACTAACGCTAACGCTAAACCTTATCCTCAAACTAACCCTAAACCTAAACTTAACCCTAACCCTCACACTTACCCTACCCCTCACCCTAATATTAACCCTACCCCTCACACTAACCCTGACCCTAGCCCTAACCCTAATACTAACCCTCACCCTAACCCTAACCCTAACACTAACTCTCACCCTCATTTGAAACCTCACCCGAACCCTTACCCTAAACATCACCCTAACATTAACCCTCACCCTAACTCTAAACCGAACCCTCACCCTAAACCTAACCCTCAACGTAAGCCTCACCCTGAACCCAATCCTCATTGTAACCCAAACCGTAACACTTTCCTACCCGAAATGCTCACCCTCACCCCAATCCTCACCCTCACCCTAGCCCTCACCCTAAACTTAACCCTCACCCTAACCCTAACAAAAACCCTCACCTTCACACTCACACTAAACCTAAACCTAAACCTAATCCTTACATAACTCTCACCCTAAACCTAACCCAAACCCTTACCCTATCCTTCACCCTAACCCTCACCCTCACCCTAAACATCACCCTAGCTCTAATCCTCACCCTAAAACTAAACCTCGCCCTAACCCTCACCCTAAACCTAACCCTAAAGCTCACCCTAATCACACCCTAACCCTCACCTTAAACCTCACCATAGACCTAACCCTCACCGTAACCCTAAACCTCACCCTAACCCTCACCCTAATCCAAACCCTAACCCACACCTTCACCCTCATCCAACTCTAACCCTAACTCTAATCCTACTTCTAACCCTCACCCTCACCCTAAATCTAAACCTAACCCTTAACCTAACCCTCACCCTCACCCTCACACTAACCCTAATCCTCACACTATCCCTAAACCTAAGCCTAAACCTCACCCTAACCCTCACCCTCAACCTAACCCTAATGCTAACCCTAACCATCGTCCTCACCCTAAACCTAAACCTAAACCTCACCTTAACCCTCACCCTCACCCTCACCCTAAACCTAGCCCTAAACCTCACATTAACCCTAACACTAACCCTAACCCTCACCCTCACCCTAACCCTCAACCTAACCCTTAGCCTAACCCTAACACTAACCCTAACCCTCACACTATCCCTCACCCTCACACTAACCCTAACCCTAACTTTCACCCCCACCCACACCATCATCCTCAGCTTAACCATAACCCTAAGCCAAATCCTAACCATTAACCTCACCCTCACACTCACCCTAAACCTCAACCTCACCGTAGCCCTCACCCTAATCCTAAACCTCACCCTAATGCTAACCCTAAACCTCACTCTCACCCTAACCCTAACCATAACCCTAACAATAACCCTAACCCTAACCCTAATCCTAACCCTAACCCTCACACTAACCCTTACCCTAAAACTAACGCTCATCCTAAACCTATCCCTAACCCTCACAGTCACTTTAAGCCTCACCGTCACCCTAACCCTCAACCTAAACCTAAACCTCACCTACATGCTAATGCTCAACCTCACTCAAACCATAACCCTCCCCTAACCCTAACGATAACCCTGAAACTCACCCTAACCCTATAGCTAACCCTAAAAATAATCCTAACCCTAATCTTAATCCTCACCCTAACCCTAAACCTAACCATAAAACTCACCCTACCACCAATCATAACCCTCAACCTAACACTCACCCTAAACCTAAACCTCAACATAAACCTCACCCTAACCCTAACGCTGACCCTAACCTTCACCCTCAACCTAACCCTCACTCACCCTAACCCTTATCCTCAAACTAACTCTTGCCCTAACCCTAACCCTAACCCTCACACTAACCCCAACCCTCACCCTAACGCAACCCTACCCCTCACACTAACCCTCACCCTAAACCTAAACCTAATCCTAATCTTCACCCAAACCCTAACCTTAACCCTCACCCTCACCCTCACCTTAATCCTCCCCCTTACCCTAAACATTACCCTAACCCTAACCCTCATCCTAAAACTAACGCTAAACCTCACCCTAACCCTAACCCTCAACCTAATCCTCACCCTCACGGTAATCCTCACCATAACCCTGACCCTAACCCTTACCTAACCAAAAACCTCACCCTCTCCCTCACACTCACCCTAACCCTCACCCACACCCTAACACTCACCCTCACCCAAAACCTCACCCTCATGCCAACCCTACCCTAAACCTCACACTAACCATATCCCTCACTCTATCCCTAACCCTAACCCTCAACCTAATCCTAACCGTCCACCTAACCCTCACCATCAACCTAATCCTCTCCCTAAACCTAAACCTAACCCTTAAATAACTGAAGCCCTCACCCTCACTCTCACCCTAACCCTCACCCTAACCGTAACCCTAAACATCAGCCTCACCCTAACCCTCACCCTAACCCTAACGCGAACCCTAAGGCTTACCCTCACCCTAACACTCACTCTAACCCTTATCCTCAAACTAACCCTAACCCTAACCGTAACCCTCACACTCACACTAACCCTAACCCTCACCCTAACACTAAACCTAACCCTACCCCTCACCCTAACCATCACCCTAACCCTAACCCTAACTCTAACCCTAACCCTCACCTTAAACCTATCACTAAACCTCACAGTCACCCTAACCCTCACCCTAACGCTAACCCTCAACCTAACCCTCATCCTCACCCACACCCTAATGCTCAACCTCACCCGTACCCTAACCCTCACCCTAAAACTCACCCTAACCCTAAACCTCACCCTAATCCTAACACTCACCAAAACCCTAACACTAACACTCACCCAACCCTAAATCTCACACTAACCCTCAAGCTCAACCTAATCCTCAACCTAACAATAACCCTAACCCTTTCCTAACCGAAACACTCACCCTCACCCTCACCCTAAGTTTCACCCTCATGCTAGCCTTCACCCTAAACCTAACTCTAAACCACATGCTTCCCTTCCCCTCCCCCTCATCCTAACCCTAAAACTAACCCTAATCCTAAACCTAACCCTCACCCCCACCCTCACCCTAACCCTAAACCTAACACTAACAGTCACCCTAACCCTAAACCTCACCCTAACCCTCACCCTAACCCTAATCCTGAACCTCACCCTCACCCTAAACCTAACGAGAAACCTAACAATAACCTAACACTAACCCTAACCCTAATCCTAACCCTAACCTTCACCCTAACCCTAAACCTAACCCTAAATCTCACCCTAACACAAATCCTAACACAAATCCTCACCCTAACCGTAACACTCACCCTAACCCTAAAACTCACCCTACCCCTCATCCTAACCCTAACGCTAACCCTAAACCTCACCCTCAACCTAACCCTCACCCTAACCTTATCCTCATATTATCTCTAACCCTAAACCTAACCCTAACCCTCACCCTAACCCAAAACCTACCCCTCACACTAACCCTAACCCTAACCCTAACCCTAATCCTAACCTTCACCGCAACCCTAACACTAACCCTTACCCTCACCCTCACACAAACCATCACCCTCACCCTAACTTTCCCCCTCACCCTAAACATCACCCTCACCCTAACCCTCACCCTAAACCTAACCCTAACCCTCACCCTAACCCTAACCCTCAAACTAACACACACCCTCACCCTAATCCTCACCATAACCCTAACCTTAACCCTTAACTTACCAAAATCGTTAACCTGACCCTCACCCTCACAATCACACTCACCCTCTCCCTATCCCTCACCCTAACCTTAACCCTCACCCTAACCCTAACACGCACCCTCAACCTCACCCTAAACATAACTCTAAACCTAACCCTCACCTTACATTAAACCTCACTCTAACCATTAACTTCAACATAACTCTAAAACTAACCCTAAAACTCACAATAACCCTAACCCTAACCCTCACCCTAACGCTCACCATAACCCTAACCCTCACCCTCACCCTAACCCTCACCTTAACCTTAAACCTCACCCTAACCCTAACCATCACCCACACCCTAAACCTCACCCTCACCTGAACCCTCACCTTCACGCTAACCCTACCCTAAACCTCATCCTAACCCTAACCATCACCCTAAAACTAACTCTAAACCTAACTCTCATACTAACCCTAACGCTCACCTTATCCCTCACCCTAAACCTCACCCTAACCCTAACACTGACCCTAACCCTCAATCTCAACCTAACCCTCACCCTAAACTTTATCCTCACACTAACACTAACCCTAACCCTCACATTAACCCTAACCCTCACCCCAACCATTACCCTACCCCTCATCCAACCCCTCACCCCATCCCTAAACCTAACCCTCCCCCTAACACTAACCCTCACTGTCACGCTAAACCTCACCCTAACCCTAACCTTCACCTACACCCTACACTAACCCTCACCGTCACGCTAACCCTCACCCTAACCCTAACCTTCACCTACACCCTAACCCACACACTTGTCGTCACCCTAACACTCACCCTCACCCTCAACATCAGCCTAAGCCTAACCTTCACCCTAACCCTAACCCTAATCCTCACCCTAACCCTAACCCTCACCTTAAAACTCACCCTCAACTTAATCCTCACCTTAACCCTAACCCTAAGCCTTTCCTAACCAAAACCCTCACCTTCACCCTAACCATCACACTAACTGTCACCCTCACCCTAGCCCTCACCCTAAAACTAAACCTAACCCTCACCCTCACCCCCACCCTCAGCCTAACCCTAATCCTAACCCTAACCTCAACCTCACGCTCAACCTCATCCTCACCCTAACCCTAACCCTAACCTTAACCCTAATGATAAAACTAGCCCTCACCCTCACACTAACCAAATCCCCAGCCTAACCCTAACCATAACCCCAACCCTACCCTAACACTCAACCTCACCCTAACCCTCATCCTCACACTAGCCCTCACTCTAACCCTAAACCTCACCCTAACCATAACCCTAACCCTAACCCTCTCCTTCACCCTAAACCTCACCGTTACATTAAACCTCGCCCTAAACCTTACCCTCACCCTAACCCTAACCCTAACTCTCTCTCTAACCCTCAACCTAACCCTTACCCTAACCCTCACCCTAACCCTAACCATAACACTAAACCTCACCCTAAACCTCACCCTAACCCTAAGCCTAACCCTAAACCTCACCCTCACCCTAACACTCACCCTAACCATTACCCTCACACGAACCTAACCCTAACCCTCAGCCTAAACCTCATATTAAACCTAACCGAAACCCTAACCTTCACCTTAGCTTAACCTTAACACTAAACCAAACCCTCACCTTAACCCTAACCCTCACCCTCACGCTCAACCTCACCCTCAGCCTAACCCTAACACTAACCCTATTACAAACCCTAACCCTCACCCTCACCCTCACCCTAACTCTAAACCTAAGCCTAAACAAAACGCTCACCCTAACCCTAAACCTATCCCTAACCCTCACCTTAACCCTAACCCTAATCCTAATCCTAACCCTCACACTCCCCCTAACCCTTACCCTCACCCTAATCTTAACCCTAACCCTCAGCCTAACACTCATCCTAACCCTAACCCTAACCCTACCCCTAACCCTCAACCTCACCCTAAATTTAACCCTATCCCTAACGCTAACTCTAAAACTCTGCGTAAATATAATCCTAACCCTAACCCTCACCCTCACCCTAAAACTAACCCTAAACCTAACATTAACCGTCACCGTCACCGTCACCTTAGCACCCACCCTCAACCTCACCCTCACCCTAACACTCACCCTCACCCTAAGCAGTACTCTCACACGAACCCTCACCCTAACCCTAACCATAACCCTCATCCTAACCCTCACCCTCACCCTAACCCTCACCCTTACCCTAAACATAACACTTACTCTCACCCTCACACTAACCACCACCCTAACCTTTAACCTCACACTAACCCTCTAACCCTAACCATAACCCTCACTAACCCTACCCTCACCCTAACTCTAACCCTACCCCTCCCCTAACCCTCAGCTTAAACCTAACCTTAACCCTGAACCTCACACTCAACCTGACCCTAACCCTCACCCTCACCCTAAACCTAACCGTCACCCTGAACCTATCCCTAACCCTCACCCTCACCCTAACGCTCACTGTCACCCTAAACCTCACCCTAACCCTAACACTAACACACAAACTAACAGTCACCCTCACTAGAACCCTCAATCTCATCACAACCGTCATCCTTAACCTAAACTTCACTCTAACACTAACCCTCACTCTAACCCTAACCCTAACCCTCATCCTAAACCTAACCCTTAACCTAAACCTCACCCTCACTCTAATCCTCACCCTAACCCTAACCATAACCCTTACCTAACTTAAACCCTCACCCTCAACCTCACTCTCAACCTAACTCTCACCCTAACCCTAACCCTAAACCTCACCCTAACCCTCACCCTCACAGTAAACCTAAACCTAACCCTAAACCTCACCTTCAACCTCACTCTCACACTAACCCTCACCCTAACCCTTACCCTCAACCTAACCCTAACCCTAACTCTCACAATCAACCTAACCCTCACCGTCACCCTAACCCTCATCTTTACCCTAAACCTCACCCAAACCCGATCGCTCAACATCACCCAAACCCTAACATTCACCCTAACCCTTACCCATACTCTAAACCTAACTCTAACCCTAACCCTCACCAAAACCATAACGCTAACCCTCACCCTTACACTAACCCACACACAAATCATCACCTTCAACCTAATCCTCACCCTAACAATAACCCTAACCCTTACCTAACCGAAACCCTTACCCTCAACCTCACCCTCACCCTCAACCTCACCCTCACCCTAGCCCTCACCCTAACCCTTACCCTCAACCTAACCCTAAACCTCACCTACACTCTCCTCCTCCCCCTAAGCCTAACGGTAACCCTGACCCTAACCCTAACGCTAACCCTCAACCTCACCCTAAACCTAACGCTAAACCTAACCCTAACCCAAAACCTAATCCTATCCATAACCCTCACTCTAACCCTAAATATAACGCTAAAACTCACCCTAACACCAATCCTAACCCTAACCCTCACCCTAAACCTAACCCTCACCCTAATCCTAACCCAAACACTCACCCTAACCCTAAACCTCACCCTAAACCTCACCTTAACCTTAACCCTCACCCTCACCCTAACCCTCATCATAATGCTAACCCTAACTCTTACCTAACAGAAACCCTCAACTTCACCCTAGCCCTCACCCTAAACTTAACCCTCACCCTAACCCAAACACTAACTCTCACCCTCATACTAAACCTAAGCTTAACCCTAAACCTCATCCTATCCCTGAACCTATATCTAACCCTAACCTTAACTCCCACCCTAACACTCAACCTAAACTTAATCCTCAATGTCACCTTAACCCTCACCCTCAACCTCACAATCACCCTAACCCTCACTCTAACCCTTATCCTCACACTAATTGTAACCCTTATCTTGACCCTAACCCTAATATTCACCGTTACTCTCACCCTAACCCTAACCTTAACCCTAATTCTAACACTAACCCTCACCTGCACCATCACCCTAACTCTAACCCTAACCCTAACCCTCACTCTCACCCTCACCCTAACCCTAATCCTAACCCTAATCCTAACCCTAACCCTAACGATCACACTAATCTTAATCCTCACCCTAACCCTAAATCTAACCCTAACCCTCAGCCTAACCCTTACCCTCACCCTAACCACCACCCAAACCCTAAACCTAAACCTAACCCTAACCCTCACCCTAACCCTAAACCTCAACCTAACCCTAAACCTCACCCTATCCCTAACCCTCAAACTCTCCTTCACCCTCACCCTAACCCTGACCCTCACCCTAACCCTAAACCTAAAACTAAGCTTAACCCTCACATTAACCCTAAACCTAACCCTCAGCCTATCCCTCTTCCTAACCCTAAACATAACCCTAAACCTTAACCGCCCCCTAACCCTAACCCTCACCCTCACCCTCAGCCTCAGGCTAACCCTATCCCTAACCCTAATCCTTACCCTAACCCACACACTCAGCCACAACCTAACTCTAACCATAACCCTAATCCTAAGCCTCACCCTCACCCTTACCCTAACCCTAACCCAAATCCTCACCCTAACCCTCACCCTAACCCTAACCCTAACCCTAACCCTAACACCCACCCTCACCCTAAACCTCACCCTAACCCTTAAACTCACCAAAACCTTGACCCTAACCCTAACCCTAATATGAACCCTAACGCTAACACACACCCAAACCCTAACACTCAAGGTCACCCGAAGCCTCAACCGAACCCTTACACTACCCTAACCCTAAACCTAACCCTAATCCTATACCTATCCCTCACCCTAAACTTACCCATTACCCTAACCCTAACCATCACCCTCACCCTAACATTCACCCTCACCCTTAATATCACCCTTAACCTAACCCTCACCCTAACCCTGATCCTAACCCTAACCCTACTCCTCACCCTAACACCTACCCCTAGCCCTAACCCTCTCGCTAACACTAACCATAACCATAACCCTCACACTCACTCTAACACTCATCGTAACCCTAACACACAGCTGAAACCTAACCCTCACCCACACCCTAACACTCGCCCTCACTCTCACTCTAAACATCAACCTAACCCTAACCCTCACCCTAACCGCTTCCCTAACTCTCACCCTAAACCTAACCCTCAACCTAACCTTCACCCTCAACCTAATCCTCACCCTAACCCTAACCCTAACCCTTAGCTAACCGAAACCCTCACCCTCACTCTAAATCTCACCCTCACACTAGCCCTCAACCTAACATTAACCCTCACCCTAACTCTAACCCTCAACCTCATCCTCACCGTCACCCTCACACTAATCCTCACCCTCAAACTCACCTTCACCCTAACCCTCAAAGTAACCCTAACCCTCACCTTAACACTAAGCCTCACCATCACCCTCACCCTTAACTTCAGCTTAACGCTAAACCAAACCCTAATCCTTATCTTAACCCTCACATTCACCCTAAACCTAACAGTCACCCTCACTCCCACCCTCAACCTCACGACACCCTAACCCTCACCCTAACCCTAACCTTAACTCTAACCCTAACCCTCTAAACCCTAACCCTAACTCTAAAACTCACCCTAATCCTAACGCTAACCCTAACCTCACCCTCAACCTAACCCTCACCCTAACCCTTATCCTCACACTAACCCTAACCCTAACCATAACCCTAACCCTCACACTAACCCTAACCCTCACCCTAACCCCAACCATACCCCTCACACTAACCCTCACCCATACGCTAACCCTAATTCTAACTTTCACACTAACGCTAACCTTAACCCTAACTCTCACCCTTACCCAAACCCTCACCCTCACCCTAACCTTCCCCCTCACTCTAAACATCAGCCTAAACCTAACCCTCACCCTAAACCTAACAGTAACCCTCACCCTAACCCTAACCCTCAACCTAAATCTCACCCTCAGCATAATCCTCACCATAACCCTAACTCTAACCCTTACCTGAACAAAAGCCTCACCCTCATTCTCACCCTCATGCTCACCCTCACCCGCTCCCTATCCCTCACCCTAAACTTAACCCTCAAGCTAAACCTAACCCTCATGCTAACGCTCACCCTAATCCTAACGCAAACCCTAATCCTAAACCTAATGCTAACCCTAACACTCACCCTACCCTAAACCTCAACCTAAACCTTACCCTCAATATAACCCTAAACCTAACCCTAATCCTTACATTAACCCTAATCCTAACCCTCACCCTAATGCTGACAGTAACCCTAACCCTCACCCTCTCCTTAATCCTCACCATAACCTTAACCCTCACCCTAACCCTAACCATCACCCACACCCAAAAACTCACACTCACCCGAACGTTCACCCTCATGCTAACCCTAGCCTAAACCTCACCCTAACCCTAACCTCACCCTAAAACTAACTCTAACCCTCACCCTCATACTAAACCTAAACCTCACCTTATCCCTCACACTAAACCTCACACTAACCCTAAAGTTAACCCTAACCCTCATTCTCAACCTAACCCTCACCCTAACCCTTATACTCACAATAACTCTAACCCTAAACCTAACCCTCACATTAACGATAACCCTCACCCTAACCCTTACCCTACCCCTCACGCAAACCCTAACCCTCACCCTAAACCTAATACTCACCTACAACCTAACCCTCACACTCGCCCTCACCTAACTCTCACCTTCAACCTAAACATCACCCTAATCCTAACCTTCACCTTAACCCTAACCCTAATCCTCCCCCTAACCTTAACCCTCACCTTAAACCTCATCCTCACCCTAATCCTCACCCTAATCCTAACCCTAAGCCTTTCCTAACCGAAACCTTCACCCTCACCCTAACCGTCACCCTAAGCCTCACCCTAACCCTAGCCCTCACCCTAAAACTAACCCTAACCCTCTCCCTCACCCTCACCGTCACCCCCACCCTCAGCATTTCCCTAACCCTAACCCTAACCTCAACCTCACCCTCACTCTCACCCTCACCTTCACCTTAACACGAACCCTAATGCTAAAACTAGCCCTCACCCTCACACTCTCCCTAAACCTTAGCCTAAACCTCAACCTAATACTAACTCTACCCCTAACTCTCACCCAACCCTAATCCTCTCCCTCACACTAGCCTTCACCCTAAACCTGACCCTCACCCTCACCCTAATCCTAAACCTCTCCTTCACCCTAACCCTCACCGTCATCCTAAAACTCGCCCATACCCTTAACCTCACCCAAACCCTCACCCTAAACCTAACCCTAACCCTAACACTAACCCTCACCCTAACCCTCACCCTAACCCTAAGCCTAACCCTAACCCTCACCCTCACCCTAACACTCATCTTAACCCTTACCCTCACAGGAACCCTAACCCTAACACTCAGTCTAACCCTCATATTAAATGTAACCCTAACCCTAACACTCACCTTACTCTTAACCCTAACCTTAAACCTAACCCTCACCCTAACCCTAAGCCTCATGCTCACCCTGAACATCACCCTCAGCCTTACCCTAATACTAACCCTAATCCAAAACCTAACCCTCACCCTCACCCTCACCCTAACTCTAAACCTAACCCTAAACAAAAGCCTCACCCTAACCCTAAACTTATCCCTAAACCTCACTCTAACCCTAAACCTAATACTAATCCTAAACCTCACCCTCACCCTAACCCTTAACGTAACCCTAACCCTAACCCTAACCCTCAGCCCAACCCTAATTCTCAACCTAAACCTAACCCTCACCTTAAACCTCACCCTCACCATAATCCTCACTCTAATCCTAACCCTAGGCCTTTCCTAACCGAAACAATCACCCTCACAATAAACGTCACCCTAACCTTCACCTTCACCCTGGCCTTCACCCGAAAACTAACCCTAACCCTCACACTCACACTCACCCTCACCCCCACCCTCAACCTAACTCTAACCCTAACCCTAACCTCAAACTCACCCTCACCCTCAACCTCACCCTAACCCTAACCCGAACCCTAATGCTAAAACTATCCCTCACCCTCACACTAACCCTAACCCTCAGTCTAACCCTAACCCTCACCCTAACCCTAACCTTCTCCCTCACACTAGCCATCACCCTAACCCTAACCCTCACATTAAAACTAACCCTAACCTTCTCCTTCACCCTAACACTCACCGTTACCCTAAAACTCGTCCTAGCCCTTGCACTCACCCTAACCCTCACCCTAAACCGAAACCTAACCCTAACACTAACCCTCACCCTAAACCGAAACCTAACCCTAACCCTAACCCTCACCCTCACCCTAACACTCACCCTAACCCTTACACTCACAAGAACCCTAAACATAACACTCAGCCTAACCTACATATTAAACGTAACCCTAACCCTAACCCTCAACTTACCCTTAATCCTAACCCTATACCTAACCCTCACCCTAACCCTAACCCTCACCCTCACGCTAAGCCTCCCGCTCCCCCTCACCCTAACTCTAACCCTCACCCTCAACATAACCCTAACCCTCATCCTCATCCTAACACTCACTGTCACCCTAACCCTCACCCTAAGCCAAACCCTAACCCACAAACTAACCATCACACTCACCCCAAACCTCACCCAAAACCGAACCCTCAATCTAACCCCAACACTCAACCTCAACCTAAACATCACCCTAACCCTAACCCTCACTCTAACCCTAACCCAAACCCTCACCCTAACCCTCAACCTAAACCTCACCCTCACCCTAATCCTCACACTAACCCTAAACATAACGCTTACCTAAACGAAACACTCACCCACACCCTCACTCTCACCCTAAACCTCACCGTAACCCTAACCCTAACCCTCACCCTCACCCTCACAGTAACCCTAACTCTATCCCTAACCCTCACCCTAACACTCACTCTAAACCTAACCCTAACCCTAACCCTCACCCTCACCCTCACCCTAACACTAAGGCTAATTCTAACCCTTACACTCACCAATAACCCTCACCCTAACCCTTACCCACAACCTAACCATAATCCTAATCCTAAACCTCACAATCACCTTAACCCTCACCGTCACCCTAACCCTCATCCTTACCCTAAACCTCACCCACACCCAATCGCTCAACATCCCTCGAAACCTAACACTCACCCTAACCCTAACCCATACTCTAAACATCACTCTAACCCTAACCCTCACCAAAACCGTAACCCTAACAATTACCTAACCGAAACCATTACCCTCAACGCACCATCACCCAAAACTTCACACTCACCCTAGCTCTCACACTAACCCTAACACTAACTCTAACCCTAAACCTCACCCACAATCTCCCCCTCCACTTCAGCCTAACCCTAAACCTGACCCCAACCCTAACCCTAACCCTAACCCTAACAATAACCCTAAACCTAACCCTAACCCTAATCCTATCCCTAACCCTCACCTTAAACCTAAACCTAACTCTAAAACTCACCCTAACACCAATCCTAACCCTAACCCTCACCCTAAACCTAATGCTCACCCTAACCGTAACCCTAAAACTCACACTAACCCTAAAGCTCACCCTAAACCTCACGCTAACCCTAACGCTAACCCTAACCCTCACCCTCAAATTTACCCTCACCCTAACCCTTATCCTCACACTAACACTAACCCTAACCGTAACCCTCACATAAGCCCTCACCCTAAACCTCACCCTAACCCTAAAGCTAACCCTAACCCTCACTCTCAACCTTACACTCACCCTATCCCTTATACTCAACAAACCCTAACCCTAACCCTAACACTCACATTAACCCTAACCTTCACCCTAACCCTTACCCTACCCCTCACACAACACTTCACCCTAACCCTAACCCTAACCCTCACCGTAACCCTAACCCTAAACCTCACCTTGACTTAACACTCCCCGTCACCCTAACCCTCACCCTAACACTAACCCTCACCTACAGCCGAAACCTCACACTCGCCCTCACCCTAACTCTCCCCCTCCCCCTCAACATCACCCTAATCCTAACCCTCACCCTAAATCTAACCCTCACCTATACCCTAACACTAACCCTCAACTTAAACCTCACCCTCACATTAATCCTCACCCTAATCCTAAGCCTAACCCTAAACCTAACCTTCACCCTAACACTCACCTTTTCCCTTACCCTCACACGAACTCAGCCTAACCCTCATATTAAACTTAACCCTAAACCTAACCCTCACCTTAGCCTTAACCCTAACCCTAAACCTAACCCTCACCCTAACCCTAACCCTCATGCTCACACTCAACCTCACCCTCAGCCTTACCCTAACACTAACCCTAATCCAAACCCTAACCCTCACCCTCACCATTACCCTAAGTCTAAACCTAACCCTAAAAAAAACCATCACCCTAACCCTAAACCTATCCTTAACCCTCACCCAAACCCTAACCCTAATCCTAATCCTAACCCTCACCCTTACCCAAACCCTTACCCTAACCCTAACCCTAACCCTCAGCCTAACCCTCATCTTAATCCTAACCCTAACCCTAACCCTCACCCTAACCTTAAACGTAATCCTAACACTATCCCTCACCCAAACACTAACCCTCACACTCACCATCAAACTCATCATCACACTCACCCTACCCCTCACCCTCACCCTCACCCTAACCATAAACATAACCCTAAAACTTACCTGAAACCTAACCCCCACCCTCACCCTCACCATCACCCTCAACCTAAACCTCACCCTCACCCTTAACCTAACCCTAACCCTAACCCTAACCCTCAACCTAAACTTATCTCTGACCCTCACCCTCACACTCACCCTAAGCCTTACCAAACACTTAAGCCTAATCCTAAACCTAATGCTCACCCTCAATATCACCCTAACCCTAAACCTAAACCTCACCGTCACAGTCACCCTCACAGTCACCTTAACACTCACCCTCAACCTCACCCTCACCCTAACCCTCACCCTCACCCTAAGCAGTACTCGCACCCTAACCCTCACCCTAACCCTAACCATAACCCTCATCGTAACCCTAACTCTCAGACTAACCATAACCATAACACTTAACATCACCATCACCCTAACCGCCACCCTAAATTTTAACCTCACACTAACCCTAATTCTAACCCTAACCCTAACCCTCACACTAACCCTAATCCTCACCCTAACCCTCACCTTCACCCTAACCCTTACCCTCACCCTCACCCTAACCCTAACCCTCCTCTTCAACCTAACACTAACCCTCACCCTCACCCTAACCCTCACTCTCACCCTAACCCTCAACCTAACCGTAACACTAATCCAAAAACTAACCATCACCCTCACCCGAAACCTTATCCGAACCCGAACCCTCAATCTCACCCCAACCCTCAGCCTCACCCTAAACATCACCCTAAACCTAACCCTCACTCTAACCCTAACCAAACACTCACCCTAACCCTAAGCCTCAACCTAAACATCACCCTCACCCTAATCCTCACCCTAACCCTAACCATAACCCTTACCTAACTGAAACCCTCACCCTCACCCTCATTCTCACCCTAACCCTCACCCTCACCCTAACCCTAACCCTCACCGTCACGCTCACCCTCACCCTCACAGTAACCATAACCCTAACCCTCACCCTAACCCTCAACCTAACTCTAACCCTAACCTTAACCCTAAGTCTCACCCTAACACTAACGCTAACCCTAAACCTTAACCTCAGCCTAACCCTTACCCTCAACCTAACCCTAACCCTAACCCTAACTCTCACAGTCACCCTAACTCTCACCGTCACCCTAACCGTCATTCTTACCCTAAACCTCACCCACACCCGATCGCTCAACATCACCCAAACCCTAACACTCACCCTAACACTCACCCTAATCCTCACCCATACTCTAAACCTCACTCGAACCCCAACCTTCACCAAAATAGTAACGCTAACCCTCACCCTAACACTAACCCTCACCCAAAACCTCACCCTCAATCTAATCCTCACCCTAACAATAACCCTAACCCTTACCTAAATGAAACCCTTTCCCTCACCCTCACCCACATCCAAAACTTCACCCTCACCCTAGCCCTCACACTAACCCTAACCCTAACCCTGACCATAACCCCAACGCTAACCCTCACCCTCACCCCCACCCCAACCCTAACCCTAACAATAACCCTAACCCTAAACTTAAACCTTATCCTATCCCTTACCCTCACCCTAACCCTAATCCTAACGTTAAAACTCACCCTAACACCAATCCTAACCCTAACCCTCACCCTAAACCTAACCCTCACCCTAACCCTAACCCTAACACTCACCCTCACCCCAACCCTAACCCTAACCTTAACCCTAACAATAACACTAACCCCAACCTTAAACCTGATCCTATCCCTAAAACTCACCCTAACCCTAAACCAAACGCTAAAACTCACCCTAACAAGAATCCTAACCCTAACCCTCACCCTAAACCTAACCCTCACCCTAACCCTAACCCTAACACTCACCCTAACCCTAAACCTCACCCTATCACTCACCCTAACCCTGACGCTAACCCTAACCCTCATCCTCAACTTAACCCTCACCCTAACCCTTATCCTTACACTAACCCTAACCCTAACCCTAAACCTCACACTAACCCTAACCCTCACCCTAACCCTAACCCTACCCATCACACTAACCCTGACCCTAACTCTAACCTTATGCTAACCTTCACCATAACCCTAACCCTCACCCTAACCCTCACCCTCACCCTAAACATCACCCTAAACCTAACCCTCACCTTAACCCTAACCCTAAACCTCACCCTAACCCTAACACTCCACCTAACCCTCACCCTCATCCTAAACATCACCCTAAACCTAACCCTAACTCTTACCTAACTGAAACCCTCACCCTCACCCTCACCCCCACCTAACCCTCACCCTCACCCTAGCCTGCCATGCCTACTCCAGAGGAGTATTCTTAGGATGGGAAACCAGCTTTCAGACCTGCTAATGGGACTTCATAGACCCATCTCTGAGTATTGGGACTTCACTGAAGTCTACCTCAGAGAATGGGGTTTTACAGAGACCTATCTCCGAGTATTGGGATTTCACCGAATTCTACCTCGGAGAATAGGGCTTCTAAGAGGCCTACTCCTGGAAAGGCTGGCAAACCCCTGGGAAAGATGTGTTTCTGCCTTTCTTTTCCTCACTGTATAAGAGTGCCTATTAATCTTTTACTGTTCTACTGCTCTTTGTACTTACTCATTGTCAACGTTCCCTTAGTCAAAGCTCTTTCTTAAGAGTGTTGACGACTCCAATATATGATGAATTTCTTAAAAATATGACTAACTCACCAGAGTTAAGTGCTACCCTGGAAGCCCTCTTATGGATGCTAGTAGACAAGTCATAAGCAAATATAAAAGTATTGGGGGTTTCACCAAGTCACTTCAGCAGAAGGAATTGTCTGTAAGAGATTTACAAGAAGCTGTAGGTGCGGCTAGAACAGAAAGAATGTATGGCAATTGCTGAGATAACTACTTGGGAGAAAGAACTTCCTGTTATTCTCTTTCATTTACTAAGAGACTTGCTAGATGTAGGCCTCCATGACCTTACTATTAAAGAAGGAACAGGAAAAATCTTATGGGACAATTAAGGCCTCTATAGATGGTGACAAACGTCAAAACCCATTATATTTCTTAGAGATAAGCCAGAAACAAGTGCCTTTCAGGCGACCAGCTGGGGTGACCACCAAAGAATGAAGCCCTGCAGCAAGATTGTGTAAACTTTAGCACTTTCAGGCGACCAGCTGGTGACCATCCAAGAATGAAACCCTGTAGCAAGATTGTGGAAACTTTTGCCCTATTCTTATGGAGACTTTCTGCTATAAAAGTTTGTTATCCTCTGCATTAAATCGCACTCAGCATCCACTCCTCTTGGGTGTGAGTTGTCTGTTTGCCATCTCCCCCCCCATGCCAGGTTCCTCCCCTAAGTATCATCAGTCGTCCAAACAGTGCCGGTCCAGGGCACTAGCTCTCACCCTAAACTTAACACTCACCCTAACCGTAACACTAACTCTCACCCTCACCCTAAACCTAAGATTAACCCTAAACCTCATCCTATCCCTCAACCTAAATCTAACCCTAACCCTAACACTCACCCTACCCCTCAACCGAACCTTTAACCATACCCTAACCCTAAGTCTAAATATAATCCTAACCCTCACACTAATACTAACCCTCACCGTAACTCTAACCCTCACCCTAACCCTAAACCTAACCATAACACTAAACCTCACCCTAAACCTAACCCTGACCCTCACCCTCACCCTAACCCTCACAGTCACCCTAACCCTCATGGTCACCCTAACCCTAACGTTCACCCAAATTCTAACCCTCACGCTAAACCTAAACCTAACCCTAACACTCACCATCACAGTCAGCCTAAACCTAAAACTAATCCTAAAACTCACCCTAACCCTAACCCTTACCCTAACCCTCAGCACAAACCTAAACCTAACTCTAAGCCTCACCTTCAACCTAACCCTAAACCTAACCCTAACCCTCACCCTCACCCTAATCCTAACCCTAACACTCACCTTAAATGTAACCCTAACCCTAAACCTCAACCTAACCCTAACCCTAACCCTCACCTTAACCCTAATCCTTACCTTAACCATAACGCTAACCCTCACACTAACAATAACCCTAACTCTAACCCTCACCCTCACCCTCACCCTAACACTAACACTAACACTAACCCTAATCCTAATCCTAACCCTCAGCCTCAATGTCACCCTCACCCTAATCCTCACCCTCAAACTCACCTTCACCCTAACCCTCAACCTAACTCTAACCCTCACCCTAACCCTAACCCTAACCATCACCCTCACACTCAACTTCAGCCTAAACCTAAACTTAACCCTAATCACAACCGTAACCCTCACATTCACCCTAAACCTAAGCCTCACCGTCATCCTCACCCTCACCCTCACCCTCAAACTCACCCTTACCCTAACCCTCACCCTCAGCCTAAACATCACCCTAAACCTAACCCTCACACTAAACCTAACCTTGACCTTACCCCTAACCCTAACCCTCACCCTAATCTTTATCCTCATACTAACACTAAACCTAACACTAAACCCTAACTCTCACACTCACAGTAACCCTAAACCTAACCCTAACCCACACCCTCACTGGCACCCTCACCCTAGCCCTCACCTTCAACCTCACCTTCACGTTAATTCTCTAACCCTAATCCTCACCCTAACCCTAAACCTAACCCTCACCCTCTCTCTAACCCTAACCATAAAACTAACCCTAATCCTCACCCTAATCCTCATCCACACCCTAAACCTAACCCTCACCATCACCCTCACCCTCACCCTAACCCTACCCCTCACCCACAACTTCACCATCACCTTAACCCTCACCCTCACCATAAACATCACCCTAACCCTAACACTTCCCCTAAACCTAAGCGTAAACCTAACCCTCACCCTAAACCTAAAGATAAACCTTACCCTCACGCTCACCCTAAAACTCACTGTAAGCTTTCTCCTCATACTAAACCTAACTCTAACCCTAACGCTAACCGTCACACTAACCTTAACCCTCTCCCTAACACTAATCCTACCCCTCAACCTAAACATGACCGTAAACCTAACCCTAACCCTAAACCTCACCCTAACAATAACCCTAACCCTAACCATGATCCTAACCCTAACCCTCACCCTAACCCTAACCCTAACAATAAAACTCACCCTAACCCTAATCCTAACCCTAACCCTCACCCTCATTGTCACCGTCACCCTAACCCTGAACCTCAACCTCACCCTAACCCTAACCCTCACACTAAACCTAACCCTCACACTAATCCTAAGCCTAACCCTCACCCTCAACCACACACACAGCCTAACCTGTAACCAAACCCTAATCCTAACCCTAAATATCACACTCTCCCTAACCCTAACCCTAACAATAACCCTCACCATCACCCTCACTCTCACACTAACCTCACCCTCAACTTCACCCTCACCCTAACACTCACCGTCACCCTAAACTTCAAACCTAACCATAACCCTCACCCTAAACCTAAACCTAACCCTAACCCTCACCCTAAACCTCACCCTATCCCTCACCCTAACCCTAACCCTACCCTCACCCGAATCCTCATCCTAACACTAACCCTAAACCTCACACTAACCCTAACCCTCAACCTCACCCTCACCCTCACCCTCAGCCTAACCCTAAGACTAACCCTAATCTTAAACCTAACCCTCAACGCCTCCCTCACCCTAACCCTAACCATAAACCTAACGCTAACCCTCACACTCACACTCAACTAAACAATAACCCTAACCCTAATCCTAACCCTCACCCTCACTGGAACCCTCACCCTCACCCGAAACCTCACCCTAAACATCACCTTAACACTAAACCTCACCCTAACCCTAACCCTAACCCTAACCCTCACCCTAACCCAAACCCTCAACCCCAATCCTCACTGTCAAGTCAATCCTCACCGTAACCAAACACTAAAACTTACCTACCAGAAAACCTCACCCTCATCCTCACCTTCACCCTAACCCTCATCCTCACCCTAGCCCTCACCCTATACTTAACCCTCACCCTAACCCTAACCCTCAATTTCAGCCTCACCCTAAACCTAACCCTAAACCTAACCTTCACCCTAACCGCCACCCTAACCCTCACCCACACCCTATCCCTCACTCTAACCCTAACCCTCACCCTCACACTAAACGTCACCCTAACCCTCACTCTAACTCTAAAACTAAAGCTCACGCTAACCCTCATCCTCACCCTTACCCTAACCCTCACCCTAACCCTGATCCTCACACTAACCCTAACCCTAACCCTAACTCTAACCCTCAACCGAACCCTAACCCTAACATTAACCCTAAAACTCACCCTAACACTCACCCTAACCCTAACCCTCAAACTCACCCTAAACCTCAACATAACACTTGCCATCACCCTAAACCTAACCCTCGCTCTAACCCTAACCCTCATCCTAACCTAACCCTAACTCTAACCCTGAACCTAACCCTCACCCTTACCCTAAGCCTCATACTGACGATCACCCTCACCCTCAGCCTAATCCTAAACCTAACTCTAATCGTAACCCTAAAACTCACCCTCTGCCTCACCAAAACTCTAACACTAACCCTAATCCTAAACCTAACCCTCACCCTCACCTTATCCCTAAACCTAACCCTTATCCTAATCCTCTCCCTAACACTATTGCTAACCTTAAAACTCACACTCACCCTAAACCTCACTCTAACTCTAAAGCTCACTATAACCCTCAAACTAACCCTAACATTAATGCTCACTCTAACCCTAAACCTCAACCACACCCTAACACTCAACCTCAACCTCACCCAAACCATAACGCTCACATTCACTCTAACCCTAATCCTAACACTAACCCTACACCTAACCCTCACAATCACCCTCACCTCACCTTTAACCTAACCCTAACCCTCATCCTCATCCTAAATATCACCCTAACCCTAACCCTCATCCTCACCCTAACCCAAACCCTCAACCTAACCCTCACCCTAACCCTAACCCTAACCCAAATTCTAACCCTTACCCTAACCCTAAACCTAACCCTAATCCTCACCCTAAACCTAACCCTCAACCTCACCCTCACCTTAACCCTAACGCTAACCCTCACCCTACCCTAAACCGAATCCAAACCTAACCCTCACCCTCATCATCAACCTCACCCTAAGCCTCACCCTCAATCTCACCTTCATCGTAACCCTTAAACGAACCCTAACCCTCACCCTAAACCTAAACCTAAACCCCACCCTCACTCTCACCCTCAGCCTAACCCTAAACCTAAACCTAATCCAAACCCTAACCTTCACCCTCAACCTAAACATAACTCTCAACGTCACCCTCACCCTAACCCTCATCCTCAAACTCACCCTCACCCTAATATTCACCAACACCCTAAACCTCACCCTAACCCTAACCCTCACCCTCACCCTAACGTTAACCCTAACCCTAACCCTAAATCTCACCGTAACCATTATCTTCAGACTAACCCTAACACTAACCCTAAACCTAACCCTCACACTAACCCTAACCAAAACCCTAATACTCACCCTCACCCTCACCCCAACATTAAACCTAACCTTAAAAATAACCTTAACCCTAACCCTAACCCCAATCCTAACCCTAACACTCACCCTAACCCTAACCCTCACCGCAAATCACACCCTAACCCTAATGCTAAGCCTAACGGTCACCTCACCTTAACTCTCACCCTAACCCTTATCCTCACACTAATACTAACCCTATACATAAACTTAACCTTAACCCTCACCTTCACCCTAATCCTCACCCTCACCCTAAAACTCACCCGAACCCTAACGAGAACCCACACCCTAACCCTCATCCTCACCAAACCCTCACACTCACCTGAATCCGAACCCTCAACCTAAACTTCACCCTAACCCTAACCTTCACCCTACCCCAACCCTAACCCTCACCCTAACCCTAACCCTCAACCTAACCTTCACCCTCACCCTACCCGTGACCCTATCCCTAACGCTCAACCTCACCCTCAATGTCACCCTAAGACTAAACTTATCCCTTACCCTAATCCTAAACCAAACCCTCACGCTCACCCTCACCCTAACCCAAAACGTAACCCTCACCCGCACTCTCAACCTATCCCTAAACCTAAACCTAACCCTCACCCTAACTCTAAAACTTACCCTTACCCTCACCCTAACCCTAACCCTAACCCTCACCCTAAACCTCACCCTAAACCTCACACTAACCCTATCCCTCACCCTAAACCTAACCCTAACCCTCACGCTTACGCTCACCCTCACCATCAACTGAATCCTAACCCTAACCCTAATCCTAACTCTAACCCTCACCGTCACCCTAACACTCAGCCTAACTTTTAACCTCAAACTAACCCGAACTCTAACCCTAACCCTAACCCTCACACTAACCCGATCTTTCACCCAAACCCTAACTCTGCCCTTCAACCTAACCCTCACTTTAACACTCAACCTAAACCTAACCCTTACCCTCGTCTTTAACCTAACCCTCACCGTTACCCTAAACCCAACCTAAACCTAACCCTAACCCACACCCTAACCCTCACCCTCATCCAAACCCTCAACCTCACCTGAACCCTCACCCTCACCCTAAACCTCAGCCTCACCCTAAACATCACCCTAAACCTAACCCTCACTCTAAACCTAACCATAAACCTAACCCTAACCCTAACCCTCAACCTAACCCTCATCCTCACACTAATCCTCACGCTATCCCTAAAACTCACCCTAACCCTAAACCTTACCCTAACCCTAACCCTAACTCTGACCTTCACGCTAAACCTAACCCTTACCCTAACCCTCGCCCTAACCCTATCGCTAACCCTAACCCTCACTTCACCCTAACCCTAACCCTAACACTAACCCTCACCCTAAGTCTAAACCTTACCCTAACCCTAACACACTCTCACCCTATCCCTAACCCTAACCCTAATCCTAACCCTCAACCTAACTGTCACCCTATCCTAACACTAACCCTAACCCTCACCCTCACTCTAACCCTCATCCTAACACTTATGCTCACACTAAACCTAATCATAACCATAACCCTAACCCTCACACTAACCTTAACCCTCTCCCTAACCCTAAACCTACCCCTCACCCTAAACCTCACCCTCACCCTTACCCTAAACCTAACCCTCACCTGAAACCTCACCATAACCCGCACATTCACCCTAACCCTCACCGTCACCCTAAACCTAACCCTTACCCACACCCTAATGCTCACTCTCAACCTAATCCTAAACCTCACCCTAACCCTTATCGTCACCATAAACATCACCCTAATCCTACCACCTACCCTAACTCTAACCCTAACTCTCATCCTAACCCTAACACTCACACTAACCCTCACCCTCAACTTAAACCTCACGCTAACAATAACCCTAACACTTACCTAACCGAAACCCTCACCCTCACCCTCAACCTACCCTCACCCTAACCCTAAACCAAAACCTAACCCTTACCTTCACCTCACACTCGTCCTCAGCCTAATCCTAACCCTAACCCTAACATTCACCCTCACCCTCACCCTCACCCTAATCCAAACCCTAACCTTTACCCTAACCCTCACCCTCACCCTAACCCTCACCCAAACCTTTAACCGCACACTAACCCTAACTCTAACCCTAACCCAAACCCTCACAGTAAACCTAACCCTCAACCTCTCCCTAACCCTACCCTCACCCTAACCCTAACCCTAACCCTAACCCACACCGTAACCCTCACTCTCTCCCGAAACCTCATCCTCACCTGAACCCTCACCCTCACCCTCAACATAAACCTCACCCTAAATTTATCCTCATACTAACCCTAACTATCAACCAAACCTAAACTTCAAATTAACACTAAACTTTTCCCTAACCCTAATCCTACCCCTCACACTAACCCTCATCCTAAACCTAACCCTAACCTTAACCTCACCCTCACCCTAACTCCAATCCTCACCCTCACCCTAACCCTGACCGTCACCCTAACCCTCACCCTAATCCATATCCTAACCCACACACTAACCCTCACCCTCACCCGAACCCTCATCCTCACCCTCACACTCACACTCACCCTAACCCTCAGCCTCACCTGAAATGTCACCCTAACACTAACCCTCAAACTAGCCCTCTTCCTCAACCTAATCCTCACCCTAACCCTAACCCTAATGCTTACCTAACCGAAAATCGCACTCTCACACTCACCCTCACCCTAAAGCTCAACCTCACCATAGCCCTCACCCTAAACCTAAACCTCACCATAAACCTAACCCTAAACCTCACCTTCACACTCACCCTAACCCTAACCCAATCCCTAAGCCTCAGCTTAAGCGTAAACCTTACACAAACCCTAACCCTCACCCTCATCCTAACCCTCACCCTAACCCTAAACTTTAACCTCACCCTCACCATCACCCTCAGCCTAACGCTAACCCTAACCCTAATCCAACCCTAACCCTCACCCTCACCCTCACCCTCACCGTCACCCTAAACCTAACCCTAGCGCTAACCCTCACTCTCAAACTAACCCTAACCCTTCCCCTAAACCTAACCCTCAACCTAAACCTCACCCTCACCCTAATCCTCACCCGAACACTAACCCTAACCCTTACCTAACCGAAACCCTCACTCTTACACTCACTCTCAACCTAACCCTCACCCTCACCCTAAACCTAACCCTAACCCTCACCCTAACCCTCACCATAACCCTAACGCTAACCCTAACCCTTACCCTCACCCTAACCCTCACACTAACCCTTAACCTCAACCTGACCCTAACCCTAACCCTAACCCTCACAATCACCCTAACACTCGCCGTCACCCTAACGTTCATCCTTAAACTAAACCGCACCCACAACCGATCGCTCAACATCACCCGAACCCTAACACTCACCCTAACACTTACCTAACAGAAACCCTTAACCTCACCCTCACCCTCACCCAAAACTTCACCCTCACCAAAAACATCACACTCACCCTAGTCCTCCCACTATCCCTAAACCTCACCTACACTCTCCCCCTCCCCCTCAGCCTAACCCTAACCCTAATGCTAACCCTCACCCAAACACTAACCCTCACACTCACCCAAAACCTTTCATTCACCCTAAACCTAACCCTAACCCTAACCCTCACTCTAACACTAATGTTAACACTAACCCTCACCCTCAACTTAACCCTCACCTTAACTCGTATCCTCACACTAACCCAAACCATAACCCTAACCCTCAACCTCACCCTAACCACAACCCTCACTCTATTCCTGACCCTAACCCTCACCCTAATCCTAACAGTCCACCTAACCCTCACCCTCAACCTAATTCTCTCCCTAACCCTAACCCTAACCCTTACCTAACTGAAACCCTCACCCTCACTCTCACCCTAACCCTCACAGTAACCCTAACCCTAACCCTGACCCTCACCCTCATCCTAAACCTAACCCTAAACCTAACCCTAACCCTAACACTAAACCTAACCCTAACCCTAAACCTAACCCTAACCCTAACAATAACCTAAACCTAAACCTAAACCTAAACCTCAACATAACCCTCACCCTTACCCTAACCCTAACCCTGACCCTGACCCTAAACTTAACCCTAACTCTCACACTCACCCTAACCCTAATCCTAACCCTAACCCAAACCCTCACTGTCACCCTTACCCTAACCCTCACCATCAACCTCGCCTTCTCCCTATTCCTCAAACTAACTCTAACCCTCACCCTAACCCTAAACCTATCCCTCACCCTCTCTCTAAGCCTAACCATAAATCTAACCCTAACCCTCAACCTAACCCTTATCCTCATAATAACCCTATCCCTAAACCTAACCCTCAACCTCACCATCACCCTAAACCTAAACCTAACCCTCACCCTCACCCTCACCCTAACCCTAACCCTAACCCTCACCCTCACCCTTACCCTCATCCTAACCCTAACCCTAACTCTAACCCTCACCCTAACCCAAACCCTGAAAGATTAAAAATTGACCATTACCATTACTATCTTGCTAACTGCTGATTCTGCTTCTGTAAACTTGCTTAAGCTAGCATTGACCCTTCCCTTCCCAGAAATGAGTTAAGAAGTTTCAGGGACCAGATGCCGGCCCCAGGACAAGGTCAGTGGTCGTATATAAAGAATAGACAGTACGTGTTCCTCAGTTCCCATTTAGAAATTCCACAGACAGGACCTTGAGATAACGACCACCTGGCAAGACCACAAGCTGAGCCAAGTGTCAACCAATCATTGGCCTGTAACCATGTAAACCCCCTCTTAAACCAACCATGGGCCAGTCATTTTACAAAGAGTATTACAAAATTTCCCGCTTGGCAAAGTGATTGTTGGCATATATGATGACTTTTAAATGGACCAATCATGGAATGCTTTGTGTTATGCATTAATCTTGTGGTTTTTGCCTTTAAAAGAAGGCTTGTAACCGCTGCTCAGGGCTCCCTGACCACCTGGGGCAGGGAGTCCGTTTGTGCAAACGTCGAATAAACTCCTCTTGCTTATTGCATCTTCCGGCCTGGAGTCTGAGTTTTCTGGGGCGTCCTTCCATTGACGAAAGTATCCTAGGGGACTAGGGTCTTTCATTTGGTGCATTGGCCGGGAACGAGGCGCCCCCAAACCCCAGATTCCAGGACCGGCAGGAGGTAAGATAGAGCTCTTGTCTTTCATGTTTGTCGTGTTCGTTTTATGTTTTGGGGATCCAAAAGTGCCTGTACAGAACCTGTGTGGTGGAAAAGAGGGAAATGCAGACGTGCCCACTACCCTGGTCCCGCCCTGGGGTTCTACCCCAGGGTGCATGAATTTGTGGTGTACTAGAGGGAAAAGCAGACGTGGCCACTACCCTAGTCCCGCCATGGAGTCCTACTCCAGGATCGTGTGGAGGGGGGACGAGGTCCGAGTGTCTCTGTGCTCGGGGGAGTTAAGGCACGGCCGGCCTCTCCCTTCTGAAGTTTCTCTCCTCATTTGTGCTCACTCGGGGACCGCACGGCGTTTGTCTAGTCTTGTCTGTGTCTGTCTGACGTTAATTGTCTTTGGTGTTTGTTTTGTGACTTTCAAGGAAATGGGTCAACAATCGAATCTACTCCTAGGACACCTGAGACCTTGTCCTAGTTCATTTAAAAACAAAAACCGCTGGTTCTGCTTTTGTAACTTGCTTGTTTGTCAATTATGAAGATGCCACTGACCACCTGCGAGTGGCCTCAGTTAGATCTCAGCCTCGGGCCTTGCCTTGGGGGGGTCTAAACGTGGGGGAGAACCTGTCAGTCTGAGGAGATGGCCGCTAGGGACTTCTTTCCCTTGCCCCAAGATGACTGGCAATTCTCCTCCACCTTGGAAGGCCTCTGGGTCAACGTCTGCAGGAATCTAAGAGAAAAATCCTCCGGAGGTGAGTAGTGGTGTTGAGTCCCCTGGTAAGTGAATGGTGGTGAGATGTCGCCCCATTCACTGAGACCTGATTTTGTCTTTGTGGCCACTTGTTTGTCTTGTTTACTTTAGTGTGTGTGTTTGTTTTGTTTTCTGGGATAGGGAAGTTCTGGGTGAGTGTGGCAGGCTCACCCAGCAGACTCTGGATTCAGCTTGCTGAGTGAGAACAGCACAGAGTTCTGGTAGGGATAAACTGGTGCCCATTAGTCCCCAACTCAGCCTTCAGTTCTTGTCTAGTTCTGTTTTAGAATTGGTACCAGTTTTAAATGTGGATCCTTGGTTTTTGTGTTTATCTGTGTTTTTGTTATTTATTTGAACATCTCTGGGGAAATAAAAGTTCCAGCTGGGCTCAGTCACAGACCTGCTATGCCCACCCCCCACCCCCACCCCCCGAGGCATGGAAGGTTACTGGGCTAGTTTGGTTCCCTTCAAGCCTCAGGCTGCATTTTCTCCTTGTGGAGGCTGCCAGCAGGGAGGGTGTAGAAGGCTGTGTGCCTTGTTTAGACTTTTTCAGCTAGTCCTGACAATGTAACGATTTGTAAAGTGCTCTTTTCTATCTGTGTGAGTGTTTTGTGTGTGTCTGTGAACGTGTTCAAAGATAAGAATTGTCAGCATGCTTTAACAATTGGGTGAGTTTAAATTTAAAATTCAAAAGGTTATGAGGTTTGGACATTACCAAAAATTCTAAAAAAATCTTCACATTGTTTTAAATGGCTTTTTAAAGATTTTTTTTTAACTTGCAAATTAGAAAATCTGGTATTTTAAAAAACTAATATTTTAAATGCATAAGACTGTTTATACTGTAATAAGTTATCTGGCTTAACAAAATGCATTGGCTGTTTAGGATCTGGTTCCCTTGGCTAAAATTTGGGATAAATATTAAAAATTTAAATGTAAAAGTTAGTTTAACAATGTCAAAGATGTTACCTGTTCTGTCTGTCTAAAAACTGTGTATTTCATTCAAGAACCAAGAAAAGAGACGGGGAAAAACTTAGAAGCCAACAGAATACCTATCTTTAGGGATAAGGGGTGAACAAGCAGAAGTGCAGTTCAGCTAGTCATGCATGGTGGGACAGGTCCTGGGAAGAGTCCATGCATGGTGAAAGAGGGCAAGCTGGCACAAACGCAGTTCATCTAACCCTAAAGAGTCGGATTGGGTGTGTGGCCCATTTTGTTCTCTCTTTTCCCTGCAGATAGACACTGAAAACATGATGGTTAAAATAAGAGATGTGATGATCTGATTAGTATTGCTAAAACTTCCCCTTGGATATGTTAACATTAAAATTAGGAAGGCCTTAAAAAGAGGGCTAAAAAGTTATTTGTATAATGTGACTTGCTTTTAATGTTTTACAATTAGGATGATTAAAGGTCATAAAGACACTAAGTCTGGCTTTTTGGTTCAGTTATGATGATTGTTATTTTCTCATTAAGGAAAAATTGTCATTTCAGTTTAAAAATCTTAATGTGTGTCTGTTTTAAAACAAGCATCTAAGAGGCAATGAGTGAAACTTGGCCTCAAGATTTTAAGGGATCTTTTCAAAATGCAAATAAGAGGTTTTAAAAATAATTAGGAATGGATTTTTGGATATAAAGTTTAAATGTAAAATTGTTCTTAACATTGGCCTCAGGGTACACAAAGGAAAAAATTAGGATTACCAAAATAATTGCTATTCCAGTTTGCTCTTATAGGTTGTTTTTTTTTTAAGTTTCCAGCAAGCCCAGAGGAAAGCACAGAGGATGCTTAAAAGTTTGTCAGATGTAACTTTGACTCTTAATAAGTTTCAGGTAAGAGCATGCTTAAAAGCTACTTCTATGTTGACCACCTTGTTGCTTTTAATTGGAGTAAAATGGCCTTTTATAAGACTCACTGATCTGCAAACTGGTTCAAAGCCAGCCCGGGCACAAAAAGGTTCCTGTGAGACCGTCACCTCTATTCAGCCAGCAGAGTACTAGCCCTGGACTGAAGAGTCAGGGGACAGTACTCAAGCCCCAAGCTCGAGACTCACAGTGGCAGAGTACTAGCCCTGGACTGAAGAGTTAGGGGACAGCATTCAAGCCCCCAGTCTGGGACTCAAAGTGGCAGAGTGCTAGCCTTGAGCTGTAGAGCTTAGGGACAGTGCTCAGGCCCCGAGTTCAAGTCCAGCGACCAGCTAAAGGGAAATGCCAATGAGGCATTTTTCCCAATGTGGAGAAGACACTCCTGGGACAAAAGCAATGGAGGAGCATCCAGAGGCAGTAAGCTACTGCTTGGATGGCAGAAATGTCAGATCCTAGAGTCACTTGTGCATGGCCCTTCAAAACTGGTCGGAGCCGGGAGGTCATAAAAAGAGTTTATAAGCATGCCAAATGTCCATGACTATCTACCTTGTAAGGGACAGGAACTTGCCAGTCCTCTGTGACAGTAAAAGCCAATATAATAAAATGTGGGGGATAGTTTAAATCTCAACCCCTTTATGTGCCAAAAGCTCTAATTGAGCTGACACTAGTTACATGAAGTTCATCTGCTCAGGAAAAAGTTTGTAAACCTGAGAGTGTGTTTCTATTTGATACCTGTCTAAAGGCCTGCAAAGGTAACTTATGCATTGTTTGGGATCATTAGAGATCACATTCCTAAGCCATCTAGAAAGATGCTTTTGCAAACCAGAGTGCTAAAGAAGCTACACTGCTGTAGCCGGAAAAAAGTTCTGTGCAGTTGTCAACAGTTAAATATTGTTCTTAATGACATCTAACCCTGATGGCCTCTTTGTAAAATAGGCTAAGTTTATAGGTTCCTGGCTAGGTAGGATCAACGCCCCTGAAGTCAGATTGAAGAAGTTAAAGAAGATGGAACTTCGCCCTTCTTCCCCATTTTAAGATCAAGGGTCCAGAGTCAGTTTTGAAAAAAATGAGACAAAATAGATGGCATAAAAAATAGTGTTAACAGTTGTCAGTGTATAAGGTGTAAAGACTGCATCTGTCAGAGATGGCTACAAGACTAAGCCTTCTGAGCCTTCTGTATCTATTTACAAAAATATCTGGTTAGTACAAAGTTGTGATTTTGGTAAATTGTCCTGGACTATTGTTTAAAGATCTTAAAAATCAGCAGGATCAAAGCCTGCCAAGCCTATGCAATGTATTTTTAACCAGTCTGTGTAGGAATTGAAAGCCGAGCATGAGGTGTGACAGTCCCTTGGAGCCACTGAGAGACCCTGCTGGTGCTGTTGCTGCTGATGCTGCATACCCTAATGGGTAAAGTTCAACGACGGCCTGACAGCCACCTGGAGGAACTCCTGCCTGATTCCATCACCTGAGTCTGCTTCCTGGTTGACTGCTGCTAAATCTAAGTTCTTGTGGGACATTCTTTTGGGTGATATCCAGAAACCCTCTCTTCCCACAGTGGATATTGAGGAAAAGGATATCGGTGGCTTGCTTGTCTTAGGCACTTCAGTGCATAGTGACTGAAAATCCACTCTGTGGTCACAGCCTAGTTTGGCTCTGGTATGGTAATAACCTGAGTGTGTTATCAATGAAAATTGTAAAGGAGAGGGGGGTAGTAAAGAAAGCCTTGGAAAAGGAATTATAAAGGAGAGGGGGGTAGTAAAGAAAGCCTTGGGAAGGGAATTGGGGAAAAATTGGTATCCCCTTTAGATAAGAAAGGATTTAAAAAGTAAGGATTGTCTTTAATTGTTTGGAAAAGGGAAAGAAGATAAACCTCAGAAAGTTTAAGTATGCAGCAACTGGTATGAGTATGTCGCAAATGGTATGAGTATGTCGCAAATAGTATGAGTATGTCTCAAAATTGGAGCTTACAAGTACAACTGGTATAAAATTAAGTTAACTGTGATACATGGACGCAGGACTGGTAAAAAAAAATGTAAGGGGCTCTGGTACAGTTACTTTTGTTACAATCGGACCTTGTATATTCAACAGACTGATGTCTTTTGTAAAAAAAAAAACAAAACATCAGCGCAGTCCGTCTATTAGTTCTTGGGTCTCATTACCAAGCACTAAGAATAACTGACACCCCACAAAATAATATAGAGACACCCAAATTTTAAGATTAAAATTAGTTCAGAGAAGAAGTGGGGAAAATGAAAGATTAAAAATTGACCATTACCATTAATAACTTGCTAACTGCTGATTCTGATTCTGTAAACTTGCTTACGCTAGCATTGACCCTTCCCTTCCCAGAAATGAGTTAAGAAGTTTCAGGGACCAGATGCCGGCCCCAGGACAAGGTCAGTGGTCATATATAAAGAACAGACAGTACGTGTTCCTCAGTTCCCATTTAGAAATTCCACAGACAGGACCTTGAGATAACGACCACCTGGCAAGACCACAAGCTGAGCCAAGTGTCAACCAATCATGGGCCTGTAACCATGTAAACCCCCCCTTAAACCAACCATGGGCCAGTCATTTTACAAAGAGTGTTACAAAATTTCCCGCGTGGCAAAGTGATTGTCGGCGTATATGATGACCTTTAAATGGACCAATCATGGGATGCTTTGTGTTATGAAATAATCTTGTGGTTTTTGCCTTTAAAAGAAGGCTTGTAACCGCTGCTCAGGGCTCACTGACCACCCGGGGCAGAGAGTCCATTTGCGCAAACGTCGAATAAACTCCTCTTGCTTATTGCATCTCCCGGCCTGGAGTCTGAGTTTTCTGGGGCGCCCTCCCACTGACGAAAGTATCCTAGGGGACTAGGGTCGTTCAACCCTTACCCTAAACCGAACCCTCAACCTCACCCTAACCCTCACCCTCACCCTAACCGTAACCCTAAACCTCACTCTAAACCTCACACTCACCATAACACTCAAACTAACCCTAACACAAACCCTCACCCTAACTCTTACCCTAACCCTAACCCTAAACCTAACCCTCACCCTAACCCTAACTCTAAACCTCACACTAAACCTAACCCTTCCCGTAACCCTAAACCTAACCCTTACCCTCAACCTAACCCTAACTCTAACCCTAAAATTCAACCTCACTCTCACACTAACCCTAACGCTAGAACCTAATCCTCACCCTCACCCAAAATATCACCCTAACCCTAACACTAACCCTAACCCTAACCTTCATCGTAACGTCAGCCTAACCCTAACGCTAACCCAAACCCTCACCCTCACCGTAACCCTAATCCTCACACTAACAATAACCCTATACCTGACCCTAACACTCACACTAACCTAACCCTCACCCTAACACTAACCATACCCCTCACCCTAAACCTCACACTAACCCTAAACCTAACGCTAACCCTCACCCTATTCCTAACCCTAACCCTAACGCTCATCATCACCCTCAACCTAACCCTAAACTTAACCCTAACCCTCACCCTAACACTTACCCTTACCCTAAACCTAAACCTATCCCTCACCCTCACCCTCACCCTCACCCTAACCCTAACCCTAACCCTCACCCTAAACCTAACCCTAACCCTAAACCTCAAACTAACCCTAAACCTAACCCTAACCCTAAACCTCAAACTAACTCTAAACCTAACCTCACCCTAACCCTAATCCTTACCCTAAACCTAACCATAACCCTCACCCTCACCATCACCCTAACCCTTACCGTAATCCTCACCCTAACCCTCACCCTCACTGTCACCCTCACCCTAATCCTCACTCTCAAACTCACCTTAACCCTAACCCTCAAAGTAACTGTAACACTCACCCTAACCCAAAACCTAACCCTCACCCTCACCCTCAACTTCAGCCTAACCCAAAACCTAACCCTATTCTAACCCTAACCCTCACATTCACCCTAAACCTAACCCTCACTGTCACCCTCACCCTCACCCTCACCCTCAACCTCACCCTCACCCTAACCTTAACCCTAACCCTAACCCTCACCATAACCCTAACCCTCACACTAACCTCACATTCAACCTAAACCTCACCCAAACAATAAACCTAACACTTACCTAACCAAAACCCTCACATTAACCCTCATTCTCACCCTAACCTGCACACACACCCTGGCCCTCACCTTAACCCTAACCCTAACCCTAAACTTAAACTTCACCCTCACACTCACCATCACGCTCAGCCTAACCCTAACCCTAACCCTAACCCTAACCTTCGCCGTCACCACACTGTCACCCTCAGCCTTACCATAACCCTAACCCAAATCGTAACCCTTACCCTCACCCTCACACTCACACTCACCCTAAACCTCACCCTCACCATAGCCCTCAGCCTAAACCTAAACCTCATATTAAACCTAACCCTAAAGCTCACTCTTACCCTAACCCTATACCTAAACCTAACCCTAACAATAACCCCAACCCTAACCCTAATCCTAACCCTAACCCTCAAACTAAACCTAACCCTAAACCTAAAACTCACCCTAACCCTAAACCTAACCCTAAACCTCACCCTCACTGTAACTGTCACCCTAACCCTGACCCTCAAAACCACCCACACCCAAAACCTCACACTAACCCAAGCCCTCACCCTAACCCTCAGCGTCACCATCATACTCAGCCTAACCCTTAACCAAACCCTAACCCTCACACTCACCCTAACCCTAATCCTAAAAATAACCCTCACAATCACCCTTACCATCACCCTCAGCCTCACTCTCAGCCTCAGCCTAACCCTAAACCTAACCCTAACCCTAAAACTAACCATCACCCCCTCACTCACACTTACACTAACCATAACCCTAATGTTAACCCTCACCCTCACCCTCAACCTAACCCTAACCCTCACCCTAACAATAACGGTACCCCTAACCCTAAACCTAATCATAATGCTAACCCTCACACTAATCCTAAAACTAACCCTATAACTCACCCTAACCCTAAACCTAACCCTAACCCTCACCGTTACACTAAGCCTCACTCTAACCCTACACCTAACGCTCACCCTAAACATAACACTCACCCTAACCCTCACCTTAACCCTAAAGCTAACCCTAACCCTCACCCTCAAACTAAACCTAACCCTAACCCTTATCCTCACACTAACCCTAAACCTAACCCTAACCCTAACCCTCACACTAACCCTAACCCTCACCCTAAAACTAACCCTACCCCTCATACTAACCCTGACCCTAAACCTAAACCTAATCCTAACCCTCACGCAAACCCTAAACCTAACACTAACCCTCACCCTCACCTGAACCCTCTCCCGAACCCTCACCCTAAACATCACCCTAACATTAACCCTCACCCTAACCCTAACCCTAACCCTCACCCTAAACCTAACCCTCAACCTAACCCACACCCTGAACCCAATATTCACCATAACCCAAAGCGAAACTCTTTCCTACCCGAAATGCTCACCCTCACCCTAACCCTCCCCCTTACCCTAGCCTTTGCCCTAAACATAACCCGAACCCGAACCCTAACACAAACCCTCACCTTCACCCTCACCCTAAACCTAAAACTAAACCTAATCCTTACCATAAGCCTCACCCTAACCCTAACCCAAACCCTTACCAAATCCCTCACCCTAACCCTCACCCTCACACTAAACATCACCCTAGCTCTAATCCTCACACTAACCTTAAACCTCACGTAACCCTCACCCTAAACCTAAACCTAAAGCTCAACCTAACCCACACTGTCACCCTCACCCTCAACTTAAACCTCACCCTAGTCCTAACCCTCACCCTAACCCTAAACCTCACCCTAATCCTCACCCTAATCCAAACCCTAACCCTCACCCTCACCCTCACCCTCATCCTAACTCTAATCCTAACTCTAATCCTACTTCTAACCCTCACCCTCACCCTAAATGTAACCCTAACCCTAAACCTAACGCTCACCCTCACCCTCACACTAACCCTAATCCTCACCCTATCCCTAACCCTAACCCTAAACCTCACCCTAACCCTCACCCTCAACCTAATCCTAATGCTAAGCCTAACCCTCATCCTCACCCTAACCCTAAGTCTAACCCTCACTTTAAACCTCATCCTCACCCTAACCCTAACCCTAGCCCTAACCCTCACATTAACCCTAACGCTAACCCTAACCCTCACCCTCACCCTAACCCTCAACCTAACCAATACACTAACCCTAACACTAACCCTAACACTCATACTAACCCTAACCCTAACCCTTTCCCTAACCTTCACCCTCACCCACACCGTCATCCTCACCTTAACCATAACCCTAACCCAAATCCTAACCATTACCCTCACCCTCACACTCACACTCACCCTAAACCTCAACCTCATCGTAGCCCTCACCCTAAACCTAAACCTCATCCTAACCCTAACCATAAACCTCATTCTCACCCTAACACTAACCCTAACCCTAACAATAATCCTAAACCTAACCCTAACACTAATCATAATCCTAACCTTCACACTGAACCTAACCCTAACCCTAAAACTCACCCTAAACCTAATCCCAACCCTAACCCTCGCACACACTGTCACCTTCACCCTAATCCTGACCCTCAACCTCACCCTAACCCTAACCCTCACATTAAACCTAACCTTCACTATAACGCTAAGCCTAACCCACAACCTCACCCTCACACTCAGCGTAACCCTTAACCATACCCTAATCCTAACCCTAACCCTCACACTCACCCTAACCCTAACACTAACAATAACTCTCACCAAAACCCTCAACCTCACCCTCACCCTAATCCTCACCCTCAACCTCAACCTCACCCTAACCCTCACCATCACCCTAAACTTCACCCTAACCCTACTTTCACCCTAACCCTAAGCCTAAAACTAACGATAACCCTCACCCTAACCCGCACCCTAAACCTAACCCTAACCCTAACCCTGAACCTCACCCTAACCCCAACCCTAACATTAAACCTAAAACTCACCCTAAAACTCACCCTAAGCCGAACTCTCAAACTCTGCCTAAGCCTCAACCTAACCTTTGCCATCACACTAAACCTAACCCTCGCCCTAGCCCTAACCCTCATCCTAACCCTAACCCTAACTCTAACCCTAAACCAAACCCTCAACCTTACCCTAACCCTCACACTGACGCTCAACCTCCCCCTCAGCCTAACCCTAACACTAACCCTAACCCTCACCCTCAACCTGAATATCACCCTAACCCTAAACCTCACTGTAACCCTAACCCTCACCCTAACCCTAACATCAACCCTCAACCTCACACTACCACTCACCCTAACCCTAACTCTCGCCCTAACCCTAACCCTCATCCTAACCCTAACCCTAACGCTAATCATAACCCTAAGCCTCACCCTCGGCCTCACCAAAACTCTAACCCTAACCCTAATCCTAAACCTAACCATCATCGTCACCCTATCCCTAAACCTAACCCTTACACTAATCCTCACCCTAACCCTATTGCTAACCCTAAACCTCACCCTCACCCTAAACCTCACTCTAACTCTAAAGCTCACTTTAACCCTAAACCTAACCCTAATCCTCACCCTAACCCAAACCCTCAACTTCACCCTAACACTCAACCTCACCCTCAACTTCACCCTCATGCTCACACTCACGCTAACCCTAACCCTAACACTAACAATACACCTAACCCTCACCCTCACCCTCACCCTCACCCTAATCCTAACCCTAAACCTGACCCTCACCCTAAATATCAACCTAAGCCTAACCCTCACCCTAACCCTAACACAAAAACTAACCCTAATCCTAACCCTCATTCTCACACTAACCCTAACCCTAACCCAAACCCTCACGCTAAACCTTACCCTAACCCTAAACCTAACCCTAACCCTAACCCTCAACCTCACTCTCACCCTAACCCGAACCCTAACCCTAACCCTCACCCTACCCTAACCCTAATCCTAAACCTAACCCTCACCCTCACCATCACCCTCACCCTAACCCTCACCCTCAAACTCACTTTCACCCTAACCCTCAAACGAACCCTAAACCTCAGCCTAACCATAACCCTAACCCGCACCTTCACTCTCACCCTCAGCCTAACCCTAAACCTAACCCGAATCCTATACCTAACCCTCGACCTCAAAATAAACATAACCCTCACCGTCAACCTCACCCTCACCCACACCTAACCCTCATCCTCAACCTCAACCTCACCCTAACATTCACCCTCACATTAAATATCACCCTAACCCTACACATCACGATAACCCTAACGTTAAACCTAAACCTAACCTTAACCCTCACCCTAAACATTGACTTCAGACTAAACCTTACTCTAAAGCTAACACTAACCCTCACACTAGCCCTAACCCTCTCCCTAAACCTAACCCTACCCCTCACTCTAACCCTCACCCTAACTCTAAACCTAACCCTAACCCTTACCCTAACCCTAACCCTCACCCTCACCCTAACCCTCATCATCACTCTAATCCTCACCCTAAACCTAACCCTAACCCACAACCTAACCCTCACCCTCACCCTCACCCTCACCCTCAACTGAACCCTCACCCTCACCCTCAACTGAACCCTCACCCTCACCCTAACCCTCACCCTAACCCTAACCCTCAACCTAACCCTCACCTAAACCTAATACTCACCCTAACCCTAACGCTAACCCTTACCTAAGGGAAAACCTCACCCTCACCCTCACCCTCACCCTAACCCTCACCATCACGGTAGCCCTCACACTAACACTAACCCTAACCCTAACCCTAAGCCTCACCCTCACCCTAACCCTAACCCTAACCCTCACCCTAAAATCTATCCCTTACCCTAACCCTAACCCTAACCCTCACCCTAAATCTATCCCTTACCCTAACCCTAACCCTAACACTAACCCTCAATCTCACCCTAACCCTAACCTTAACCGTAACCCTCACCCTCACTCTAACACTAACCTTAACCCTAACTCTCACCCTAACCCTAACTCTTACCGTAACTCTAATCCTAAGCCTCACCCTAACCCTCACCTTAACCCTAACCCTAACACTAACCCTCACCCTAAACCTAAGGCTAACCCTAACCCACAACCTCAACCTAACCCTCACCCTAACACTCACAATAAATCTAACACTAACCCTATAACTAACCCTCACCCTCACCCTCACCCTACATCTTACCCTCACCATAACCCTAACTCTCACCCTCACCATAACCCTCACTCTAACCCTTACCCTCACCCGAACCCTCACCCTAAAACTAACACTAATCCTCACCCTAACCCTCACCCTAAACCTCCCCCTAAACCTAACCCTAACACTAACCCTAAAGCTCACCCTAACCCTAAACCGGAAACTCACCCTAACCCTCACCGTAACACTTAATCTCACCCTAACATTAACACTAACACTAATCTTCACACTAAACCTAAACCTAACCCTCAGCCTAACGCTCATCCTAAACTTAACCCTAACCCTATCCCTCACTCAAAACCCTAACACTCATCCTCACCCTCAGCCTCAGCCTAACCTTAACCTAACCCCAATCCTAACCCTAACCATAAACCTAAACCTCAGCCTCACCAAAAGTCTAACCTTATTGCTAACTCTCACCATCACCCTAACATTATTGCTAAGCCTAACCCTCACCCTCACCCTCACCCTAACCCTTACCCTAACAATAACCCTAAACCTACCCCTAACCCTAATCTTCACCCTAACCCTAACCGTTAAACACAACATAACACTCAACCTCACCAGAACCCTCACGTTTACACTCACACTCACCCTAACCCTAACCCTAACCCTAACCCTAACTTTAACCCTAAACCTCAGTCTCACCCTAACCCTCACCCTAACCCTAAGTATCATCCTAACCCTAACCCTCACCCTAACCCTCACCCTAACCCTAACACTAACCCTCATCCTAAACAGCACCCTAAACTTAAAGCTAACCCTAACCCTCACCCTCATCCTAACCCTAACCCTAACCCTTATCCTCACACTAATAATAACCCTATACATAACCTAACTCTCACACTAACCCTAACCCTCACCCTAACCCTAAACCTACCCCTCACCCTAAACTTCACCCTAACCCTACTCCTAACGCTAACACACACCCTAATTATAACTTTAATCCTAACCCTCACCCTCACCCTAATCCTCACCGTCACCCTAAAACTCACCCGAACCCTAAACCTAACCCTCAACCTAACTTTCATGCTCACGCTAACCCGAACGCGAACCCTCACATTAACCCTCACACTCAACCTAAACCTCACCCTAAACATAACCTTCACCCTAACCCCAACACTAACCCTCACCCTAAATTTAACACTGAACCTAACACTCACCCTCACCCTTATCCTCACCCTAACCCTAAACTTCACCCTCAACCTCAGACTCGACCTAAGCCTAACCCTTACCCTAACTCTAATGCTAAACCAAACCCTCAGCCCCACCCTCCTCCTAACCCTAACACTAACCCTTACCCTCACCCTCACTCTCACCCTAACTCTAAACCTAACCCTCACCCTCACCCTAAATCAAACCCTTACCCTAAACCTATACCTAACACTAACCCTAAACCTAACACTGACCCAAACCCTCACCTAACCCTAACCCCCAAGCTCACTCTAACCCTCATCCTCACCCTCACTCTAAACCTCACCCTAACTCTGATCCTCACACTAACCCTAACCCTAACCTTAAACCTCAACCTCACACAAAACCTAATCCTAAACATAAACCTCACGCTCACACTCACCCTCACCCTAACTCTAACCCTAACCCTAATCCTAATTCTAAACCTCACCCTCACTCTCACCCTAACTCTAACCCAAACCCTATCACTAACACTCATCCTCACCCTTACCCTCACCGTCACCCAAAAACTCACCCGAACCATAACCCTCACCCACACCGAACCCTCATCCTCACCCGAAAGCTCAGCCTCACCCGAACCCTCACCTTCACTGTAAGCCTAACCCAAACCCTAACCCTCACCCTCACCCTCAGCCTCAGCCAAACCCTAACCCTAACACTAACACTCACCCTCACTCTCACCCTAACCATAAACCTAAACCTAATCCTAACAGTAACGCTCACACTAACCCTAACCCTAACCCTAACGCTAAACCTAACGCTTACCCTCACCCTAACACTCACGCTAACCCTTTCCCTCAACCTAACCCTAACCCTAACACTAACACTAAACTTGAACCTCAACCTAATCCTAACCCTACACTTCACCCTAAGCGTTACCCTAACCCTAACCCTTTCCCTAACCCTAACCCTCATCCTAAACTTATCGCTAACCCTCACAGTCACCCTAAGCCTCACAGTCAACCTAACCCTCAACCTAAACATCAACCTCACCCACACGCTAAGGCTCAACCTCACTCTAAACCTAACCCTCACCCTAACCCTAAGGATAACCCTCACCCTCACCCTAAACCTATCCCTAACCCTAAAAATAATCCTAACCCTAACCCTAACCCTAACCCTAACCTAACCCTAACCCTAACCCTACCGGAAACCTCACCCTAACCATAACCCACAATCTATCCCTAACCCTAACCCTCACCCTAATCCTAACCGTCCACCTAACCCTCATCCTCAACCTAATCCTCTCCCTAACCCTAACACTAACCTTACCTAACTGAAACCCTCACCCTCACTCTCACCCTAAACCTCACCCTAACCCTAAACCTAACCCTACCCCTCACCCTAACCATCACCCTAAGCCTCACCCTAACCCGCACCCTAACACTAATGCTAACTCTATGGCTTACCCTCACCCAAAAACTCACTCTAACCCTTACCCTCAAACAAACCCTAACCTAAACCTCACCCTCACACTAACCCTAACCCTCACCCTAACACTAAACCTAACCCTACCCCTCACCCTAACCATCACCCTAACTCTAACCCTAACTCTAACCCTAAACCTCACAGTCACCCTTACTGTCACCCTAAACCTAACCTTCAACCTAACCTTCATCCTTACCCACACCCTAACTCTCAAACTCACCCGAACCTTAACCATCACCCTAAACCTCACCCTCACCCTACACCTCACACTAATCCTAACACTCACCAAAACCCTAACCCTTACACTCACCCAACCCTAAATTTCACACTAACCCACAAGCTCAACCTAATCCTCACCCTAACAATAACCCTAACCCTTTCCTAACCGAAACACTCAACCTCACCCTCACCCTCACACTAACTTTCACCCTCATGGTAGCCCTCACCCTAACCCTAACTCTAAACCTCACCCTCCCCCTTCCCTTCCATTCCCCCTAACCCTAACACTAACCCTATTCCTAAACCTACCCCTCAACACCACCCTCACCCTTACCCTAACACTAACACTAACACTCACCCTAACCCTAAACCTCACCCTAACACTCACCCTAATCCTAACACTAACTCTCACACTCACCCTAACCCTATCGGAAACATTAACAATAATCCTAACACTAACCCTAACCCTATTCCTAAACCTAACCCTGACACTAACCCTAAACCTAACCCTAAAACTCACCCTAACACCAATCCTAATACGAATCCTCACCCTAAACCTAACCCTCACCCTAACCCCAACCCTAACACTCACTTTAACCCTAAAACTCACCCTAACCCTCACCCTAACCCTAACACTAAACCTAACCCTCACCCTCAACCTAACCCTCAACCTAAACCTTATCCTCACACTATCCCTAACCCTATCCCTAACCGTAACCCTCACACTAACCCTAACTCTCACCCCAACCCGAACCCTAGCCCTCACACTAACCCTCATCCTAAACCTAACCCTAATCCTAAACTTCACCCTAACCCTAACCCTAACCCTAACCCTCACAATAACCCTAACCCTCACCCGAACCCTTACCCTACCCCTCATCCAACCCCTCACCCTATCCCTAAATCTAACCCTGACCCTAACCCTAATCTTCACCATCACGCTAACACTCACCCTAAACCTAACCCTCACCTAAACCCTAACCCTCACACTTGCCCTCACCCTAAAACTCACCCTCACCCTAAACATCACCCTAATCCTAACCCTCACCCTAACCCTAACCCTAATCCTCACCCTAAACCTAACACTCACCTTAAAACTCACCCTCACCCTAATCCTCACCCTAATCCTAATCCTAAGCCTTTCCTAACGGAAACTCTCACGCTTACCATAACCGTCACCCTAACCGTCACACTCACCCTAGCCCTCACCCTAAAACTAAACCTAACCCTCACCCTCACCATCACCCTCCCCCCCCACCCTCAGCCTAACCCTAACCCTAACCCTAACCCTAATGCTAAAAGTAGCCCTCACACTCACTCTAACCAAAACGCCAGCCTAACCCTAACCCTAAACCTAACCCTACACCTAACCCTCATACTCACCCTAACCCTCACGCTCACACTAGCCCTCACTCTAACCATAACCCTCACCCTAACCCTAAACCTAATCCTCTCCTTCACCCTAAACCTCACCGTCACCCTAAACTTTACCCTAAACCTTACCCTCATCCTAAACCTCACCCTAACCCTAACCCTAATCCTAACACTAACCCAAACCCTAACCCTCACTCTAACCCTAACCCTCACCCTAACACTCACCCTAACCCTTACCATAACACTAACCCTCCCCCTAAACCTAAGCCTAAGCCTAACCCTCACCCTCAACCTAACACTCAACCTAACCCTTACCATCACATGAACCCTAAGCCTAACCCTCAACCTAAAACTCATATTAAACCTAACCCTAACCCTAACCCTCACCTTACCCTAAAACCTAACCCTAAACCAAACCCTCACCCTAACCCTAACCCTCACCCTCAACCTCACCCTCAGCCTAACCCTAACACTAACCCTAAACCTATCCGTAACCCTCACCCTAACCCTAACCTTAATCCTAATCCTAACCCTCACCCTCACCCTATGCCTTACCCTCACCCTAACCCTAACCCTAACCCTTAAACTAACCCTAAACCTCATCCTAACCCTAACCCTCACTCACATCTACACACTACTCCTAACCCTAACCCTAAGCCTAAACCTCACCCTCACCCTAAAACTCACACTAACCCTTACCCTCAAACTAAACCTAACCATAAACCTAACCCTGACACACCCAACCCTCAACCTAAACCTAAGCATAACACTAACCCTAACCCTAACCTTCACCCTCACCCTCAGACTAAACCTAACTCTAACCCGAAACGTCACCCTCACCCTCACCGTCACCCTCACCCTCAGCCTAACCCTAACCCTAAAAATAACCCTAACCCTAACACTAACACTAAGCCTAACCCTAAACCTAAATCTAACACTAACCCTAACACATACCCTAACGCTCACCCTCACCACAATCCTAAACCTAACCCTCACACTAACCCTCACCCTAACACTCACCCAAACACTCACGCTAACCCTAACCCTATCTCTCACACTAACCCTCACCCGAAAGCTTATCCTCACCCTAACCCTAACCCAAACTCGAACCGTAACGCTCACACTAAACCTAACCCCCACCCTAAACCTAAACCTATACCTCACCTAACCCTAAAACTAACGCTAACTCTCACCATAACTCTATGCCTAACCCTAACCCTAACCCTCACCCTAACCCTTATGCGAACCCTAACTTTAACATTAACCCTAACCCTCACCCGAAACCTATCCCAAACCTTAATCCTAACCCTCAACCTAAGCCTCACCTTAACCCAAACCCTAACCCTAAACGTCCCCCTCACCCTAAGCCTCAACCTATCCCTTACCCTCACCCTCACTCTAACCCTCACACTAACCCTAACCCTCACCCTCACCCTAACACTTACCCTAAACCTAACCCTAACCCTAACACACACCCTAACCCTAACCCTAATTCCAACCCTATCCCTAAAACTACCGCTAACCCTTACCCTAACCCTAGCCCTCACTTAACTCTAACCCTAACCCTCACCCTCACCCTTACCCTCAAACTCACCCTAACCATCACCCTCACCCTAAACATCACCCTAACCCAACCCTCACCCTAACCTATTCCTAACCCTCACCCTAACCTTAACCCTCACCCTCACCCTTACTGTCACCCCAACTTTAACCCTAAACCAAACCCTCACCCTCAGACTAAGCCTAACGCTAAACCTAATCCTAACCCTACCCCTCAACCTCACCCACACCCTACCCCTAAACCTAACCCTAAACCTCACCCTCACCCACACCCTCACCTTAATTCTAACCCTAACCCTAACCCTCACCCTAACCCTAAACCTCACCGTAACCCTAATGATAACCCTAACCATCACCCTCAACCTCACCTTAACCCTAAAGTTAACCTGAACCCGAACCCTCACCCACACCCTCACCCTAACTCTAACTCTAACCCTCACCCTCACCCTAACCCTAAACCTCACCCTAACACTAACCCTAACCCTCATCCTCACCCTCACCCTCAGTCTAACCCTAAAACTAATCCTAATCCTAACCGTAAACCTCACCCTCAACCTCACCCTAAAACGAACCCTAACCCTCACCCTCACCGTCACACTCAGCCTAAGCCTAAACCTAACCCTAATAATAAAACTTACCCTAACCCTAAACCTCACCCTAAACCTAACCCTAACCCTAACCCTCACACTAACCCTAACCCTAAAATTCACCCTTAACCTAACTGTAACCCTAACCCTAATCCTAACCCTAACCCTCACCCTAACCCTCACCCTAAAACTCACGCTAACTCTAACCCTCATTCTCACACTAACCCTCAACCTAACCCTTACCCTCACCCTAACACTTACCCTAATCCCAAACCTAACCCTCACACTAAAGCTAACCCTCACCCTAATACTAAACCTACCCCTCACCCTAACATTAACAGTAACTCTAAAACTCACCCTAAGGCTAAGCCTAACACTAAACCTCACCCTCACCCTAGCACACACCCTAACCCTAATCCTAAACCTAAACCTCACCCTAACCCTAACCCTCACCCTAACACTAAAGCTCACCCTCATCCTAACCCTTACCCTAACCCTAACCCTAACATTAACCATAACCATCACCTTAACCCTAAACCTAAACTTAACCCTAACTCTCAACCTAACCCTCACACCAAACCAAACCCAGACCCTAACCCTCCCCTCCCCCTAACCCTCAACCTAAACCTTGCACTCACCCTCACTCTAACCCTCACACTAACCCTAACCCTCACCCTAATCCTAAACTTAACATTAACCTTAACCCTGACCCTTACACAAAACCCTAACCTTAACCCGATCCCTCCCCCTAACACTAACCCTAACCCTAACCCTCACCCTAACCCTAAGTCTCAACCTTACCCTTAATCTCGCCCTCACCCTAACCCTCACACTTACTCTAAAAATCACCCTAACCCTAACCCCCACCCTCACCCTCACACTCACCCTCAGCCTAACCCAAAACCTAACCCTAATCCTAACCTTTACCCTCAATCTCACCTTCACCCTAAACCTAACACTAACCCTAATTCACACCCTCACTCTCACCCTAAACTTCATCCTCACCCTCACCTGAACCCTAACCCTAACCTGATCCCTCACCCTAAACCGAAACCTCCCCCAACCCTTAATCTAACCCTCACCTTCACCCTCAAACTAAACCTAAACCTAACCCTCACTCTAACCCTAACCCTCACCCTAATGCTAACCCTAAGCCTCACCCTCACTCTCACACTTACCCTCACCCTTAACCTCACCCTAAACCTAACCCTAAACTTAACACTAACCCTCAAACTATACCTAACCCTCACCCTAACCCTAAACCTACCCCCCAGCCTAACCCTCAACCTAACCCTCAACCTAACCCTAACCCTCACCCTAACACTAACCCTAAACCTAATTCTCACCCTATCCCTAACCCTAACACTAAACCTCACCCTAACCCTAACCCCATCACTAACCCTAACCCTCCCCCTCCCCGTCACTCTCACCCTAAGCCTAACCTTAACCCTAATGCTAATCCTAACCCTAACCCTCACTCTCACGCTCACCCTGAACCTAACCCTAACGCTAAAACTCACCCTCACATTCACAATCACCCTCACCTTTAACCTCACCCTAACCTTAAAAATAACCCTAACCCTAACCCTCACACTAACCCTAACACTCACCCTTACCCTAACCCTACCCCTCAGCCTAACCCTACCCCTCAGCCTAACACTCACCCTAACGCTAACACTAAACATAACCCTCACCCTCAAGATAAACCTAACCCTAAACCTAACCCTTCCCCTAACCCTTACCTTCACCCTAAACCTAACCCTCACCCTGACCCTTACACTCACCATAACCCTAACCCTATCCCTATCCCTCACCTTAACCCTCACTCTCACCCTAACCCTAACCTTCAGTGTACTCCTCACCCTAATCCAAACCATAACCATAACCATAAACCTCACCCTAACCCTCAAGCTAACCCTTAAACTCACCCAAACCCTCACCCTAACTCTAACCCTAACACTCACCCAAACCATAATCTTAATCCTCAAACTAAACATAACCCTACCCCTCACCCTAACCCTCATCCTAACCCAAACCCTAACCCTAACCCTCAGCCTCAACCTCACCCTAAACCTAACCCTAACCCTAAGCCTCATCCTAACCTAAACCCTCACCCTCACCCTCAGTCTAACCCTAACCCTAAGCCTAATCGTAACCATCACCCTAACCCTCACCCTCACCCTAAACCTAAACCTAACCCAAACCTAACCCTCACCCTAACCCTCAAACTCACCCGAAACCTCACCCTAAACCTTACCCTCAACCTAACCTTAACCCTAACCCTAATCCTTAAACTGATCCTAATGTTAACCCTAACCCTAAACCTATCCCTCACTCTAACTCTCATCCTAACTCTAACCATTACTTTAACCCTAAGCCTAACCCTAACCTTCACCCTCACCCTAACCCTGAGCCTAAACCTAACCCTAATCCTAAGCCTAACCCTAACCCTCACTCTCATCGTCAACCTAAACGTAAACCTAACGCTAAATCTCCCCCTCACCCTCAAACTCTCTGTCATACTAACTCTGAAAATTACCCTAACCCTAACCCTAACCCTTACTCTCACCCTAACCCTAACCCTAACCCTAACCTCAACCCTAAACCTAACCCTCTTCCTCAACCTCAACCTCAGCCTAACCTTAAAACTAAGCCTAATCCATACCCTAACCCTCACTCTCAACCTCACCCTAAACCTAAGCCTAACCTAATTCTCAGCCTAACCATAACCATATCCCTAACCCTAACCCTTTTCCTCACCCTAGCTCTCAACCTAACACTCACCCTGACCCTATCTCTCACCCTAACCCTAACCCTAACAGTAACCCTCACACTAATCCTAACCCGAACCCTAACCCTCACTCTCACCCTCACACTAAACCTGACCCTCACCCTCAACCTCAACTCACTGTCACCATAACCCTAACAATAACCCTAACATTAACCCTAACCCTCACCCAAACACTAACCCTAACCCTAAACCTAACACTCACCCTCCCCTCCCCCTCCCCCTAACCCTAACCCTAACCCTAAACCTAACACTCACCCTCCCCTCGCCTCACCCTCAGCCTAACCCTAACCTTAATCCAAATCCTAAACATAACCCACACTCTCACCCTCACTTTAAGCCTAAACCTAACCCTAAACCTCGCCCTCCCTCTAACCCTCCCCTCACTCTCACCCTCACCCTAACCTTTACAATAACAGTAACCCTAACCCTAACCCTCACCCTAACCCTAATACTAAACCTAACCCTATGCCTAAAACACCCCTCCCCCTCCCACACTTCAGCATAACCCTAAACCTAATCCTAATCCTAACCCTAATTCTGAGTCTCACCCTCACCCCAAACCTAACCCTAACACTAAACCTCACCCTCACCCTAACCCTTACCCTCACCCTAACAATAACCCTAAACCTAACCCTAAACCTTACCCTAACCCTCACCCGAACACTAACTTTAACCCTAACATCAACACTAAACCTAAACCTAACCCTCACCCTAATCCTATCCCTCACCCTTACCCTGAACCTCACCCTAACCCTAATCCTAAACCTAACGCTCAGCCTAAACCTAAATTGCAACCTAGCCCTCAACCTAACCCTAACCATAACCTTAAACCTCAGTCTCACCCTAACCCTCACTGTCACCCTAAACCTCACCCTCACCCACACCCTAATCCTCACCCTCATGGGAACACTCACCCAAACACTAAACCTCACCCTCACCTTAATCATCACACTAACCCTAACCCCCACCCTAACCCTAACCCTAATGCTCACCCTAACCCTCACCCTCAACCTCATCGTCACACTCACGCTAAGCCTAACATTAAACTTAACACTAGTCCTAAAACTACATCTCACCCTCACCCTCACCCTAACTCTTACCCTAACCCTAACACTAACCTTAATGCTCACCCGCACCCTAGATCTCACCCTAACCCTAACCCTAACTCTCACCCTCACCCTCAACCTAACCCTTACCCTCAACTTAAACCTAACCCTCACCCTAACCCTAACACTCAGCCTAACACTTACAATCACCGTAACCCTAACCCCAACCCTAAACCTAAACATCAAACTAACCCTAACACTAACCCTAAACATATCCTTCACCCTAACCCTAAACCTCACCTTAACCCTAACCCAATCTTCACATTAACCCTAATTCTCACCCTCACCCTAACCCTAATGTTAACCCTAACCCTAACCCTTAGACTAAACCTACACTTCACCATAACCATAATCCACCCCTCTGCCTAACCCTCACCCTAACCCTCACCCTAACACTCAGGCTAACCTTAACCCTCACTCTCATCCTAAACCTCACTCTAACACTTACCCTCACCCTCACCCTCACCCTCAGCCTAACCCTAACCCTAATCCTAACCCTAACGCTAACCCTAACACTAACCCTAACACTTAACATCACCCTCACCCTCACCCTCAACCTAACCCTCATCCTCAGCCTCACCCTCACCTTAGTCATAACACTAACCCTCACCCTAAACCTAATTCTCACCCTAACCCTAACCCTAACCCTCACCCTCACCCTTACCCTAACCCTAACACTCACCCTCACACTCACCCTAACCCTCACCCTAACCGAAATGCTAACACTAAACCTCACCCTCACCCTAACCCTCATCAGAACCCTTACCCATACCTTAAGCGTAACCTTAAACCTTACCCTAATGCTCAGACTAAACCAAGCCCTCACCCCAACCCTAACCCTACCCCTCAGCCTAACTGTCACCCTAACACTAAACCTAACCCTAATTCTCACCCTATTCCTAATCCTAACCTAACCCTCAGCCTCAACCTAGCCCTCACTATAACGCTAATGCTAACCCTAACCCTCACCCTAACCTTCACCCTCATCCTAACCCTAACCCTAAACCTCACCCTGACCCTAACCCTCACCCTAATCCTAACCCTAAACCTAACACTCAACTTCACGCTAACCCTCACCCGTACCCTTACCTTCACCCTCACCCTCAACCTAACCCTAACCATCACCCTAACGCTCAACCTAACCCTCAACCTAAACCTTACCCTAACCCTAACCCTAACCCTCACCCTCACCCTAACCCTCACCCTAACCTGAAACCTAACCCTAACCCTATCCCTCACACTAAATATAACCCTCACCCTAACGGTAATCCTACCCTTTAAATTAACACTCATACTAACCCTAACCCTAACCCTAAACCTAAACCTAACCCTCACCCTAAACCTAACCCTAACCCTCACCGTAACACAATCCCTCACCCTCACCCTCACTCTCACCGTCAGTCAAAGCCTAACCCTAACCCTAATCCTAATGCTAACCCTAACCCTAACCCTAATCCTAACCCTAACCCTCACCCTCACCTTCACCCTAACTCTAACCCTTACACAAACCTAATCCTAAACTCACCCTAACTCTAAACCTCACCGAACCCCAAGCCCCACCCTCACACTCAACCTAACCCTAAACCTATCCCTAACCCTCACATTCATCCAAACTCTAAAGCTAACCCTAACCCTCACCGTAAACATCACCCAAACCCGGAGGCTAACTCTAACCCTCACCCTCACCATAAACTCTAGAGAGCTGCGTGCAGCCGCATCTGAAAGATGGTGCTGGCTTCCGCCCTCCGCCTTCCCAATGGCGAGTGCTCTCTGTGGTAAACAACTCCTTATATGGCTAAAGCAAAGAATCTGGCTTGTTTCTGCGCACCTGAACCTATTGGTGGTTCCCACGTGGCGTATCAGGGTTGGCTACCCAGCGGGTACTTAAGGCTGTGGGGAATTCTCCCCGGGGTTGGGGTCAGAAGATTGCTCAAAGGTACAGAATAAACTTCAGAGAGAAGAGCTCAGTGTCGCGTCTTCCTTGCTGGTCGAGGCGGTCGTGACAATAAACCTCGCCCTAACACTTACACTAACCCTAAACTTATCCTAACCCTAAACTTAACCGTGACACTAATCCTAACACTAACCCTAAATCTCAACTTCACCCTAACCCTCACCCTAACCCTAAACCTAAAACTCACCCAAACACTAACCCTAACCCTAACCCTAATCCTCACCCACACCCTCACCCTCACCCTCAATGGAACACTCAACCTAACCCTAAAAAACAACCTCACCATAAACATCACCCTAAAGCTAACCCTCACCCTAACCCTAAACCTCACCCTAACCCTTACCCTCACCCTAATCCTAACCCTAAACCTCACCCTAACCCTAACCCTGACCCTTACCCTCACCTTAACCCTAACCTTCCCCGTAACCATAACCCTCCCCCTAACATTTACCCTCACACTAAGCCTAACCCTAGCCCTAACCCTAATCCTCACACAAACCCTAACCCTCACCCTAACCCTAACCCTAACCCAAAGGGTAACTCTCACCCTCACCCTCACCCTAAACCTCTCCCTAACCCTTACACTAACCCTAATCTTAACCTAACCCCAACCCTCACAATAATCCTAACCCTAACCCTAACCCTCACTCTCACAGTAACCCTCACCGTCACCCTAACCCTCAACCTAAACCTAACCCTCATCCACACCCTTAACTTCACCCTCACCTGAACACTCACCCTAACTCTAAGCACCACCATCACCCTAAACTTCACACTAACCCTAACCCTTACCCTAACCCTAACCCTAACCCTCACCCTAACCCTCAACTTCAACCTCACCCTCACCCTCACCGTAAACCTCACCCTAACCCTTATCCTCACTCTAATCCTAAGCCCAACCCTAACCCTCACTCTCAACCTAACTCTTATGCTCACCCTAACCGTTACCCTCACCCTAACCCCAAGCGCAACCCAAACCCTAAACCTCACACAAAACCTATCTATCACCCTAACCCTAAACCCAACCCTAACCCTCATGAAAATCTTCACACTAACCCTACACCTCACACTAACCCTTACCATAACCCTCAACCTAACCCTCAAACTCACCCTCACCCTCACCCTCAGCCTCAGCCTAACAATAACCTGAATCCTAACCTTAACAGTCACCCTCACCCTAACCCTAACCCTAACCTTAACCCTCAAATTCACGCTCACCCTCAGCCTAACCCTCAGCCTCACCATCACCCTCACCCTAACTGTAATCCTAACCCTAACACTAACCCTAACCCTAAACCTAACCCTAACCCTCACACTAAAGCTAACCCCCAACCTAATGCTAAACCTACTCCTCACCCTAACCCTAACAGTAACCCTAAAACTCACCCTAACCCTAACAGTAACCCTAACCCTCACGCTATCCCTAAACCTAATCCTAACTCTCACCCTCACCCTAGCAGTCACCCAAACCTAATCCTAACCCTAACCCTCACCCTCACCCTAACCCTAACCCTAACACTAATCCTCACCCTCACTCTAACCCTCAACGTCACCCTAAATCTCAACCTCACTGGAACACTCACCCTAACCCTAACCCTCATCCTCAACCTAACTCTCACCCTCAATCTAACCATTACTCTCACCCTAACCGTAAGCCCAACCCTAACCCTAACCGTCACACTAACACTAACCATCACCCTAACCCTAAACCTAACCCTAACCCTAACCCAAACCTTCACACTAACCCTAAACCTCACCGTAACCCTTACCCTAACCCTAACACTCAAACTAAACCTCACCTTCACCCTCAACCTCAGCCTAACCCTAACCCTAACCCTAACCCTAACGCCCACCCTCACCCTACCCCTACCCCTAACCCTAACCCTCACCTTCACACTCACCCTCAGCCTAACCCTCAGCCTCACCATCACCCTCACCCTAACCGTAATCCTAACCCTAACACTCACCCTAACCCTGACCCTCACCCTAACCCTAACCCTAAACTTCACACTCAACCTCCCCCTCCCCCTAACCCTAAACCTAAACCTAACACTCACCCTAACCCTAACACTCACACTAAAGCTAACCCCCACCCTAATCCTAAACCTACCCTTTACCCTAACCCTAACAGTAACCCTAACCCTCAGCCTAACCCTAAACCTAACCCTAACTCTCAAGCTCACCCTAGCCCTCACCCTAACCCTATCACTAACCCTTACTCACCCCCTCACACTCACCTTCAACCTCAGCCAAACCCTAAACCTAATCCTAATCCTAACCATAACCCTCAATCTCACACTCACCCTAAACCAAAATCTAATCCTAAACCTCACCCTCAAAATAACACCAACAATAACCCTAACCCTAACCCTAAACCTTACCCTAACCCTCACCCAAACACTAACCCTAAACCTAACCCTATCCCTCACACTAACCCTAACCCTCACCCTAACACTAACACTCACACTAACCCTAACCCTAACCCTAAACATAACGATAAACCTAATACAAACCCTAAACCTAACCAAAACCCTCACTATAACCCTAACCATCACCCTAACCCTAAAACTCACCCTGACCCTCATCCTAACCCTAAACCTCACCATAAGCATCACCCTAACCCTCAACCTAATCCAAACCCTCACCCTAAACCTAAGTCTCACCCTGACCCTAACCCTCACCCTAACACTATTCCTAACACTCAGCCTAAACCTAACCCTAAACCTCACCCTAAACCTCACCCTTACCATTACCTTAACACTAAATCTCACCCTCACCCTCACACTAACCCTAACCCTAAACCTCACCCTAACCATCACCCTAACCATAAATAAAACCCTAACCCTCACCCTAAAACTAAACCTAACCCTAACCCTAACCATAACCCTCACACTCACCCTAACCCTAACGCTAACCATAACCCTCACCCTAACCCTAATCCTACCACTCAGCCTAACCCTAAACCTAACCTAATCCTCACCCTAACCCTCACCCTTACGCTAACCTTAACACTAAATCTCTACCTCACCCTCACAATAAATCTAACCCTAAACCTCACCCTAACCCTCACCCTAACCATAAATCGAACCCTAACCCTCACCATAACTCTAAACCTCACACTAACCCTAACCCTAACCCTCACCCTAAACCTAACCCTCGCTCTAACCCCAACCCTTACTCTTACCTTCACCCTAACCCTCACCCTAACCCTCACACTAGTCCTCACCCTAACCCTAAACCTAACCTAATCCTCAACTTACCCTCACACTAATACTCACCCTAACCCTCACCCTCACCCTAACTCTCACACTAAAACTTACCCTCACCCTAACCATCACCCTCACCCTCACCCAAACCTAACACTAACCCTAAGCCTAACCCTTAACCCCCCTAACCCTAAACCTAACCCTAACCCTAACACTAACCCTCAATCTCACCCTAACCCTAACCTTAACCGTAACCCTCACCCTCACTCTAACACTAACCTTAACCCTAACTCTCACCCTAACCCTAACTCTTACCGTAACTCTAATCCTAAGCCTCACCCTAACCCTCACCTTAACCCTAACCCTAACACTAACCCTCACCCTAAACCTAAGGCTAACCCTAACCCACAACCTCAACCTAACCCTCACCCTAACACTCACAATAAATCTAACACTAACCCTATAACTAACCCTCACCCTCACCCTCACCCTACATCTTACCCTCACCATAACCCTAACTCTCACCCTCACCATAACCCTCACTCTAACCCTTACCCTCACCCGAACCCTCACCCTAAAACTAACACTAATCCTCACCCTAACCCTCACCCTAAACCTCCCCCTAAACCTAACCCTAACACTAACCCTAAAGCTCACCCTAACCCTAAACCGGAAACTCACCCTAACCCTCACCGTAACACTTAATCTCACCCTAACATTAACACTAACACTAATCTTCACACTAAACCTAAACCTAACCCTCAGCCTAACGCTCATCCTAAACTTAACCCTAACCCTATCCCTCACTCAAAACCCTAACACTCATCCTCACCCTCAGCCTCAGCCTAACCTTAACCTAACCCCAATCCTAACCCTAACCATAAACCTAAACCTCAGCCTCACCAAAAGTCTAACCTTATTGCTAACTCTCACCATCACCCTAACATTATTGCTAAGCCTAACCCTCACCCTCACCCTCACCCTAACCCTTACCCTAACAATAACCCTAAACCTACCCCTAACCCTAATCTTCACCCTAACCCTAACCGTTAAACACAACATAACACTCAACCTCACCAGAACCCTCACGTTTACACTCACACTCACCCTAACCCTAACCCTAACCCTAACCCTAACTTTAACCCTAAACCTCAGTCTCACCCTAACCCTCACCCTAACCCTAAGTATCATCCTAACCCTAACCCTCACCCTAACCCTCACCCTAACCCTAACACTAACCCTCATCCTAAACAGCACCCTAAACTTAAAGCTAACCCTAACCCTCACCCTCATCCTAACCCTAACCCTAACCCTTATCCTCACACTAATAATAACCCTATACATAACCTAACTCTCACACTAACCCTAACCCTCACCCTAACCCTAAACCTACCCCTCACCCTAAACTTCACCCTAACCCTACTCCTAACGCTAACACACACCCTAATTATAACTTTAATCCTAACCCTCACCCTCACCCTAATCCTCACCGTCACCCTAAAACTCACCCGAACCCTAAACCTAACCCTCAACCTAACTTTCATGCTCACGCTAACCCGAACGCGAACCCTCACATTAACCCTCACACTCAACCTAAACCTCACCCTAAACATAACCTTCACCCTAACCCCAACACTAACCCTCACCCTAAATTTAACACTGAACCTAACACTCACCCTCACCCTTATCCTCACCCTAACCCTAAACTTCACCCTCAACCTCAGACTCGACCTAAGCCTAACCCTTACCCTAACTCTAATGCTAAACCAAACCCTCAGCCCCACCCTCCTCCTAACCCTAACACTAACCCTTACCCTCACCCTCACTCTCACCCTAACTCTAAACCTAACCCTCACCCTCACCCTAAATCAAACCCTTACCCTAAACCTATACCTAACACTAACCCTAAACCTAACACTGACCCAAACCCTCACCTAACCCTAACCCCCAAGCTCACTCTAACCCTCATCCTCACCCTCACTCTAAACCTCACCCTAACTCTGATCCTCACACTAACCCTAACCCTAACCTTAAACCTCAACCTCACACAAAACCTAATCCTAAACATAAACCTCACGCTCACACTCACCCTCACCCTAACTCTAACCCTAACCCTAATCCTAATTCTAAACCTCACCCTCACTCTCACCCTAACTCTAACCCAAACCCTATCACTAACACTCATCCTCACCCTTACCCTCACCGTCACCCAAAAACTCACCCGAACCATAACCCTCACCCACACCGAACCCTCATCCTCACCCGAAAGCTCAGCCTCACCCGAACCCTCACCTTCACTGTAAGCCTAACCCAAACCCTAACCCTCACCCTCACCCTCAGCCTCAGCCAAACCCTAACCCTAACACTAACACTCACCCTCACTCTCACCCTAACCATAAACCTAAACCTAATCCTAACAGTAACGCTCACACTAACCCTAACCCTAACCCTAACGCTAAACCTAACGCTTACCCTCACCCTAACACTCACGCTAACCCTTTCCCTCAACCTAACCCTAACCCTAACACTAACACTAAACTTGAACCTCAACCTAATCCTAACCCTACACTTCACCCTAAGCGTTACCCTAACCCTAACCCTTTCCCTAACCCTAACCCTCATCCTAAACTTATCGCTAACCCTCACAGTCACCCTAAGCCTCACAGTCAACCTAACCCTCAACCTAAACATCAACCTCACCCACACGCTAAGGCTCAACCTCACTCTAAACCTAACCCTCACCCTAACCCTAAGGATAACCCTCACCCTCACCCTAAACCTATCCCTAACCCTAAAAATAATCCTAACCCTAACCCTAACCCTAACCCTAACCTAACCCTAACCCTAACCCTACCGGAAACCTCACCCTAACCATAACCCACAATCTATCCCTAACCCTAACCCTCACCCTAATCCTAACCGTCCACCTAACCCTCATCCTCAACCTAATCCTCTCCCTAACCCTAACACTAACCTTACCTAACTGAAACCCTCACCCTCACTCTCACCCTAAACCTCACCCTAACCCTAAACCTAACCCTACCCCTCACCCTAACCATCACCCTAAGCCTCACCCTAACCCGCACCCTAACACTAATGCTAACTCTATGGCTTACCCTCACCCAAAAACTCACTCTAACCCTTACCCTCAAACAAACCCTAACCTAAACCTCACCCTCACACTAACCCTAACCCTCACCCTAACACTAAACCTAACCCTACCCCTCACCCTAACCATCACCCTAACTCTAACCCTAACTCTAACCCTAAACCTCACAGTCACCCTTACTGTCACCCTAAACCTAACCTTCAACCTAACCTTCATCCTTACCCACACCCTAACTCTCAAACTCACCCGAACCTTAACCATCACCCTAAACCTCACCCTCACCCTACACCTCACACTAATCCTAACACTCACCAAAACCCTAACCCTTACACTCACCCAACCCTAAATTTCACACTAACCCACAAGCTCAACCTAATCCTCACCCTAACAATAACCCTAACCCTTTCCTAACCGAAACACTCAACCTCACCCTCACCCTCACACTAACTTTCACCCTCATGGTAGCCCTCACCCTAACCCTAACTCTAAACCTCACCCTCCCCCTTCCCTTCCATTCCCCCTAACCCTAACACTAACCCTATTCCTAAACCTACCCCTCAACACCACCCTCACCCTTACCCTAACACTAACACTAACACTCACCCTAACCCTAAACCTCACCCTAACACTCACCCTAATCCTAACACTAACTCTCACACTCACCCTAACCCTATCGGAAACATTAACAATAATCCTAACACTAACCCTAACCCTATTCCTAAACCTAACCCTGACACTAACCCTAAACCTAACCCTAAAACTCACCCTAACACCAATCCTAATACGAATCCTCACCCTAAACCTAACCCTCACCCTAACCCCAACCCTAACACTCACTTTAACCCTAAAACTCACCCTAACCCTCACCCTAACCCTAACACTAAACCTAACCCTCACCCTCAACCTAACCCTCAACCTAAACCTTATCCTCACACTATCCCTAACCCTATCCCTAACCGTAACCCTCACACTAACCCTAACTCTCACCCCAACCCGAACCCTAGCCCTCACACTAACCCTCATCCTAAACCTAACCCTAATCCTAAACTTCACCCTAACCCTAACCCTAACCCTAACCCTCACAATAACCCTAACCCTCACCCGAACCCTTACCCTACCCCTCATCCAACCCCTCACCCTATCCCTAAATCTAACCCTGACCCTAACCCTAATCTTCACCATCACGCTAACACTCACCCTAAACCTAACCCTCACCTAAACCCTAACCCTCACACTTGCCCTCACCCTAAAACTCACCCTCACCCTAAACATCACCCTAATCCTAACCCTCACCCTAACCCTAACCCTAATCCTCACCCTAAACCTAACACTCACCTTAAAACTCACCCTCACCCTAATCCTCACCCTAATCCTAATCCTAAGCCTTTCCTAACGGAAACTCTCACGCTTACCATAACCGTCACCCTAACCGTCACACTCACCCTAGCCCTCACCCTAAAACTAAACCTAACCCTCACCCTCACCATCACCCTCCCCCCCCACCCTCAGCCTAACCCTAACCCTAACCCTAACCCTAATGCTAAAAGTAGCCCTCACACTCACTCTAACCAAAACGCCAGCCTAACCCTAACCCTAAACCTAACCCTACACCTAACCCTCATACTCACCCTAACCCTCACGCTCACACTAGCCCTCACTCTAACCATAACCCTCACCCTAACCCTAAACCTAATCCTCTCCTTCACCCTAAACCTCACCGTCACCCTAAACTTTACCCTAAACCTTACCCTCATCCTAAACCTCACCCTAACCCTAACCCTAATCCTAACACTAACCCAAACCCTAACCCTCACTCTAACCCTAACCCTCACCCTAACACTCACCCTAACCCTTACCATAACACTAACCCTCCCCCTAAACCTAAGCCTAAGCCTAACCCTCACCCTCAACCTAACACTCAACCTAACCCTTACCATCACATGAACCCTAAGCCTAACCCTCAACCTAAAACTCATATTAAACCTAACCCTAACCCTAACCCTCACCTTACCCTAAAACCTAACCCTAAACCAAACCCTCACCCTAACCCTAACCCTCACCCTCAACCTCACCCTCAGCCTAACCCTAACACTAACCCTAAACCTATCCGTAACCCTCACCCTAACCCTAACCTTAATCCTAATCCTAACCCTCACCCTCACCCTATGCCTTACCCTCACCCTAACCCTAACCCTAACCCTTAAACTAACCCTAAACCTCATCCTAACCCTAACCCTCACTCACATCTACACACTACTCCTAACCCTAACCCTAAGCCTAAACCTCACCCTCACCCTAAAACTCACACTAACCCTTACCCTCAAACTAAACCTAACCATAAACCTAACCCTGACACACCCAACCCTCAACCTAAACCTAAGCATAACACTAACCCTAACCCTAACCTTCACCCTCACCCTCAGACTAAACCTAACTCTAACCCGAAACGTCACCCTCACCCTCACCGTCACCCTCACCCTCAGCCTAACCCTAACCCTAAAAATAACCCTAACCCTAACACTAACACTAAGCCTAACCCTAAACCTAAATCTAACACTAACCCTAACACATACCCTAACGCTCACCCTCACCACAATCCTAAACCTAACCCTCACACTAACCCTCACCCTAACACTCACCCAAACACTCACGCTAACCCTAACCCTATCTCTCACACTAACCCTCACCCGAAAGCTTATCCTCACCCTAACCCTAACCCAAACTCGAACCGTAACGCTCACACTAAACCTAACCCCCACCCTAAACCTAAACCTATACCTCACCTAACCCTAAAACTAACGCTAACTCTCACCATAACTCTATGCCTAACCCTAACCCTAACCCTCACCCTAACCCTTATGCGAACCCTAACTTTAACATTAACCCTAACCCTCACCCGAAACCTATCCCAAACCTTAATCCTAACCCTCAACCTAAGCCTCACCTTAACCCAAACCCTAACCCTAAACGTCCCCCTCACCCTAAGCCTCAACCTATCCCTTACCCTCACCCTCACTCTAACCCTCACACTAACCCTAACCCTCACCCTCACCCTAACACTTACCCTAAACCTAACCCTAACCCTAACACACACCCTAACCCTAACCCTAATTCCAACCCTATCCCTAAAACTACCGCTAACCCTTACCCTAACCCTAGCCCTCACTTAACTCTAACCCTAACCCTCACCCTCACCCTTACCCTCAAACTCACCCTAACCATCACCCTCACCCTAAACATCACCCTAACCCAACCCTCACCCTAACCTATTCCTAACCCTCACCCTAACCTTAACCCTCACCCTCACCCTTACTGTCACCCCAACTTTAACCCTAAACCAAACCCTCACCCTCAGACTAAGCCTAACGCTAAACCTAATCCTAACCCTACCCCTCAACCTCACCCACACCCTACCCCTAAACCTAACCCTAAACCTCACCCTCACCCACACCCTCACCTTAATTCTAACCCTAACCCTAACCCTCACCCTAACCCTAAACCTCACCGTAACCCTAATGATAACCCTAACCATCACCCTCAACCTCACCTTAACCCTAAAGTTAACCTGAACCCGAACCCTCACCCACACCCTCACCCTAACTCTAACTCTAACCCTCACCCTCACCCTAACCCTAAACCTCACCCTAACACTAACCCTAACCCTCATCCTCACCCTCACCCTCAGTCTAACCCTAAAACTAATCCTAATCCTAACCGTAAACCTCACCCTCAACCTCACCCTAAAACGAACCCTAACCCTCACCCTCACCGTCACACTCAGCCTAAGCCTAAACCTAACCCTAATAATAAAACTTACCCTAACCCTAAACCTCACCCTAAACCTAACCCTAACCCTAACCCTCACACTAACCCTAACCCTAAAATTCACCCTTAACCTAACTGTAACCCTAACCCTAATCCTAACCCTAACCCTCACCCTAACCCTCACCCTAAAACTCACGCTAACTCTAACCCTCATTCTCACACTAACCCTCAACCTAACCCTTACCCTCACCCTAACACTTACCCTAATCCCAAACCTAACCCTCACACTAAAGCTAACCCTCACCCTAATACTAAACCTACCCCTCACCCTAACATTAACAGTAACTCTAAAACTCACCCTAAGGCTAAGCCTAACACTAAACCTCACCCTCACCCTAGCACACACCCTAACCCTAATCCTAAACCTAAACCTCACCCTAACCCTAACCCTCACCCTAACACTAAAGCTCACCCTCATCCTAACCCTTACCCTAACCCTAACCCTAACATTAACCATAACCATCACCTTAACCCTAAACCTAAACTTAACCCTAACTCTCAACCTAACCCTCACACCAAACCAAACCCAGACCCTAACCCTCCCCTCCCCCTAACCCTCAACCTAAACCTTGCACTCACCCTCACTCTAACCCTCACACTAACCCTAACCCTCACCCTAATCCTAAACTTAACATTAACCTTAACCCTGACCCTTACACAAAACCCTAACCTTAACCCGATCCCTCCCCCTAACACTAACCCTAACCCTAACCCTCACCCTAACCCTAAGTCTCAACCTTACCCTTAATCTCGCCCTCACCCTAACCCTCACACTTACTCTAAAAATCACCCTAACCCTAACCCCCACCCTCACCCTCACACTCACCCTCAGCCTAACCCAAAACCTAACCCTAATCCTAACCTTTACCCTCAATCTCACCTTCACCCTAAACCTAACACTAACCCTAATTCACACCCTCACTCTCACCCTAAACTTCATCCTCACCCTCACCTGAACCCTAACCCTAACCTGATCCCTCACCCTAAACCGAAACCTCCCCCAACCCTTAATCTAACCCTCACCTTCACCCTCAAACTAAACCTAAACCTAACCCTCACTCTAACCCTAACCCTCACCCTAATGCTAACCCTAAGCCTCACCCTCACTCTCACACTTACCCTCACCCTTAACCTCACCCTAAACCTAACCCTAAACTTAACACTAACCCTCAAACTATACCTAACCCTCACCCTAACCCTAAACCTACCCCCCAGCCTAACCCTCAACCTAACCCTCAACCTAACCCTAACCCTCACCCTAACACTAACCCTAAACCTAATTCTCACCCTATCCCTAACCCTAACACTAAACCTCACCCTAACCCTAACCCCATCACTAACCCTAACCCTCCCCCTCCCCGTCACTCTCACCCTAAGCCTAACCTTAACCCTAATGCTAATCCTAACCCTAACCCTCACTCTCACGCTCACCCTGAACCTAACCCTAACGCTAAAACTCACCCTCACATTCACAATCACCCTCACCTTTAACCTCACCCTAACCTTAAAAATAACCCTAACCCTAACCCTCACACTAACCCTAACACTCACCCTTACCCTAACCCTACCCCTCAGCCTAACCCTACCCCTCAGCCTAACACTCACCCTAACGCTAACACTAAACATAACCCTCACCCTCAAGATAAACCTAACCCTAAACCTAACCCTTCCCCTAACCCTTACCTTCACCCTAAACCTAACCCTCACCCTGACCCTTACACTCACCATAACCCTAACCCTATCCCTATCCCTCACCTTAACCCTCACTCTCACCCTAACCCTAACCTTCAGTGTACTCCTCACCCTAATCCAAACCATAACCATAACCATAAACCTCACCCTAACCCTCAAGCTAACCCTTAAACTCACCCAAACCCTCACCCTAACTCTAACCCTAACACTCACCCAAACCATAATCTTAATCCTCAAACTAAACATAACCCTACCCCTCACCCTAACCCTCATCCTAACCCAAACCCTAACCCTAACCCTCAGCCTCAACCTCACCCTAAACCTAACCCTAACCCTAAGCCTCATCCTAACCTAAACCCTCACCCTCACCCTCAGTCTAACCCTAACCCTAAGCCTAATCGTAACCATCACCCTAACCCTCACCCTCACCCTAAACCTAAACCTAACCCAAACCTAACCCTCACCCTAACCCTCAAACTCACCCGAAACCTCACCCTAAACCTTACCCTCAACCTAACCTTAACCCTAACCCTAATCCTTAAACTGATCCTAATGTTAACCCTAACCCTAAACCTATCCCTCACTCTAACTCTCATCCTAACTCTAACCATTACTTTAACCCTAAGCCTAACCCTAACCTTCACCCTCACCCTAACCCTGAGCCTAAACCTAACCCTAATCCTAAGCCTAACCCTAACCCTCACTCTCATCGTCAACCTAAACGTAAACCTAACGCTAAATCTCCCCCTCACCCTCAAACTCTCTGTCATACTAACTCTGAAAATTACCCTAACCCTAACCCTAACCCTTACTCTCACCCTAACCCTAACCCTAACCCTAACCTCAACCCTAAACCTAACCCTCTTCCTCAACCTCAACCTCAGCCTAACCTTAAAACTAAGCCTAATCCATACCCTAACCCTCACTCTCAACCTCACCCTAAACCTAAGCCTAACCTAATTCTCAGCCTAACCATAACCATATCCCTAACCCTAACCCTTTTCCTCACCCTAGCTCTCAACCTAACACTCACCCTGACCCTATCTCTCACCCTAACCCTAACCCTAACAGTAACCCTCACACTAATCCTAACCCGAACCCTAACCCTCACTCTCACCCTCACACTAAACCTGACCCTCACCCTCAACCTCAACTCACTGTCACCATAACCCTAACAATAACCCTAACATTAACCCTAACCCTCACCCAAACACTAACCCTAACCCTAAACCTAACACTCACCCTCCCCTCCCCCTCCCCCTAACCCTAACCCTAACCCTAAACCTAACACTCACCCTCCCCTCGCCTCACCCTCAGCCTAACCCTAACCTTAATCCAAATCCTAAACATAACCCACACTCTCACCCTCACTTTAAGCCTAAACCTAACCCTAAACCTCGCCCTCCCTCTAACCCTCCCCTCACTCTCACCCTCACCCTAACCTTTACAATAACAGTAACCCTAACCCTAACCCTCACCCTAACCCTAATACTAAACCTAACCCTATGCCTAAAACACCCCTCCCCCTCCCACACTTCAGCATAACCCTAAACCTAATCCTAATCCTAACCCTAATTCTGAGTCTCACCCTCACCCCAAACCTAACCCTAACACTAAACCTCACCCTCACCCTAACCCTTACCCTCACCCTAACAATAACCCTAAACCTAACCCTAAACCTTACCCTAACCCTCACCCGAACACTAACTTTAACCCTAACATCAACACTAAACCTAAACCTAACCCTCACCCTAATCCTATCCCTCACCCTTACCCTGAACCTCACCCTAACCCTAATCCTAAACCTAACGCTCAGCCTAAACCTAAATTGCAACCTAGCCCTCAACCTAACCCTAACCATAACCTTAAACCTCAGTCTCACCCTAACCCTCACTGTCACCCTAAACCTCACCCTCACCCACACCCTAATCCTCACCCTCATGGGAACACTCACCCAAACACTAAACCTCACCCTCACCTTAATCATCACACTAACCCTAACCCCCACCCTAACCCTAACCCTAATGCTCACCCTAACCCTCACCCTCAACCTCATCGTCACACTCACGCTAAGCCTAACATTAAACTTAACACTAGTCCTAAAACTACATCTCACCCTCACCCTCACCCTAACTCTTACCCTAACCCTAACACTAACCTTAATGCTCACCCGCACCCTAGATCTCACCCTAACCCTAACCCTAACTCTCACCCTCACCCTCAACCTAACCCTTACCCTCAACTTAAACCTAACCCTCACCCTAACCCTAACACTCAGCCTAACACTTACAATCACCGTAACCCTAACCCCAACCCTAAACCTAAACATCAAACTAACCCTAACACTAACCCTAAACATATCCTTCACCCTAACCCTAAACCTCACCTTAACCCTAACCCAATCTTCACATTAACCCTAATTCTCACCCTCACCCTAACCCTAATGTTAACCCTAACCCTAACCCTTAGACTAAACCTACACTTCACCATAACCATAATCCACCCCTCTGCCTAACCCTCACCCTAACCCTCACCCTAACACTCAGGCTAACCTTAACCCTCACTCTCATCCTAAACCTCACTCTAACACTTACCCTCACCCTCACCCTCACCCTCAGCCTAACCCTAACCCTAATCCTAACCCTAACGCTAACCCTAACACTAACCCTAACACTTAACATCACCCTCACCCTCACCCTCAACCTAACCCTCATCCTCAGCCTCACCCTCACCTTAGTCATAACACTAACCCTCACCCTAAACCTAATTCTCACCCTAACCCTAACCCTAACCCTCACCCTCACCCTTACCCTAACCCTAACACTCACCCTCACACTCACCCTAACCCTCACCCTAACCGAAATGCTAACACTAAACCTCACCCTCACCCTAACCCTCATCAGAACCCTTACCCATACCTTAAGCGTAACCTTAAACCTTACCCTAATGCTCAGACTAAACCAAGCCCTCACCCCAACCCTAACCCTACCCCTCAGCCTAACTGTCACCCTAACACTAAACCTAACCCTAATTCTCACCCTATTCCTAATCCTAACCTAACCCTCAGCCTCAACCTAGCCCTCACTATAACGCTAATGCTAACCCTAACCCTCACCCTAACCTTCACCCTCATCCTAACCCTAACCCTAAACCTCACCCTGACCCTAACCCTCACCCTAATCCTAACCCTAAACCTAACACTCAACTTCACGCTAACCCTCACCCGTACCCTTACCTTCACCCTCACCCTCAACCTAACCCTAACCATCACCCTAACGCTCAACCTAACCCTCAACCTAAACCTTACCCTAACCCTAACCCTAACCCTCACCCTCACCCTAACCCTCACCCTAACCTGAAACCTAACCCTAACCCTATCCCTCACACTAAATATAACCCTCACCCTAACGGTAATCCTACCCTTTAAATTAACACTCATACTAACCCTAACCCTAACCCTAAACCTAAACCTAACCCTCACCCTAAACCTAACCCTAACCCTCACCGTAACACAATCCCTCACCCTCACCCTCACTCTCACCGTCAGTCAAAGCCTAACCCTAACCCTAATCCTAATGCTAACCCTAACCCTAACCCTAATCCTAACCCTAACCCTCACCCTCACCTTCACCCTAACTCTAACCCTTACACAAACCTAATCCTAAACTCACCCTAACTCTAAACCTCACCGAACCCCAAGCCCCACCCTCACACTCAACCTAACCCTAAACCTATCCCTAACCCTCACATTCATCCAAACTCTAAAGCTAACCCTAACCCTCACCGTAAACATCACCCAAACCCGGAGGCTAACTCTAACCCTCACCCTCACCATAAACTCTAGAGAGCTGCGTGCAGCCGCATCTGAAAGATGGTGCTGGCTTCCGCCCTCCGCCTTCCCAATGGCGAGTGCTCTCTGTGGTAAACAACTCCTTATATGGCTAAAGCAAAGAATCTGGCTTGTTTCTGCGCACCTGAACCTATTGGTGGTTCCCACGTGGCGTATCAGGGTTGGCTACCCAGCGGGTACTTAAGGCTGTGGGGAATTCTCCCCGGGGTTGGGGTCAGAAGATTGCTCAAAGGTACAGAATAAACTTCAGAGAGAAGAGCTCAGTGTCGCGTCTTCCTTGCTGGTCGAGGCGGTCGTGACAATAAACCTCGCCCTAACACTTACACTAACCCTAAACTTATCCTAACCCTAAACTTAACCGTGACACTAATCCTAACACTAACCCTAAATCTCAACTTCACCCTAACCCTCACCCTAACCCTAAACCTAAAACTCACCCAAACACTAACCCTAACCCTAACCCTAATCCTCACCCACACCCTCACCCTCACCCTCAATGGAACACTCAACCTAACCCTAAAAAACAACCTCACCATAAACATCACCCTAAAGCTAACCCTCACCCTAACCCTAAACCTCACCCTAACCCTTACCCTCACCCTAATCCTAACCCTAAACCTCACCCTAACCCTAACCCTGACCCTTACCCTCACCTTAACCCTAACCTTCCCCGTAACCATAACCCTCCCCCTAACATTTACCCTCACACTAAGCCTAACCCTAGCCCTAACCCTAATCCTCACACAAACCCTAACCCTCACCCTAACCCTAACCCTAACCCAAAGGGTAACTCTCACCCTCACCCTCACCCTAAACCTCTCCCTAACCCTTACACTAACCCTAATCTTAACCTAACCCCAACCCTCACAATAATCCTAACCCTAACCCTAACCCTCACTCTCACAGTAACCCTCACCGTCACCCTAACCCTCAACCTAAACCTAACCCTCATCCACACCCTTAACTTCACCCTCACCTGAACACTCACCCTAACTCTAAGCACCACCATCACCCTAAACTTCACACTAACCCTAACCCTTACCCTAACCCTAACCCTAACCCTCACCCTAACCCTCAACTTCAACCTCACCCTCACCCTCACCGTAAACCTCACCCTAACCCTTATCCTCACTCTAATCCTAAGCCCAACCCTAACCCTCACTCTCAACCTAACTCTTATGCTCACCCTAACCGTTACCCTCACCCTAACCCCAAGCGCAACCCAAACCCTAAACCTCACACAAAACCTATCTATCACCCTAACCCTAAACCCAACCCTAACCCTCATGAAAATCTTCACACTAACCCTACACCTCACACTAACCCTTACCATAACCCTCAACCTAACCCTCAAACTCACCCTCACCCTCACCCTCAGCCTCAGCCTAACAATAACCTGAATCCTAACCTTAACAGTCACCCTCACCCTAACCCTAACCCTAACCTTAACCCTCAAATTCACGCTCACCCTCAGCCTAACCCTCAGCCTCACCATCACCCTCACCCTAACTGTAATCCTAACCCTAACACTAACCCTAACCCTAAACCTAACCCTAACCCTCACACTAAAGCTAACCCCCAACCTAATGCTAAACCTACTCCTCACCCTAACCCTAACAGTAACCCTAAAACTCACCCTAACCCTAACAGTAACCCTAACCCTCACGCTATCCCTAAACCTAATCCTAACTCTCACCCTCACCCTAGCAGTCACCCAAACCTAATCCTAACCCTAACCCTCACCCTCACCCTAACCCTAACCCTAACACTAATCCTCACCCTCACTCTAACCCTCAACGTCACCCTAAATCTCAACCTCACTGGAACACTCACCCTAACCCTAACCCTCATCCTCAACCTAACTCTCACCCTCAATCTAACCATTACTCTCACCCTAACCGTAAGCCCAACCCTAACCCTAACCGTCACACTAACACTAACCATCACCCTAACCCTAAACCTAACCCTAACCCTAACCCAAACCTTCACACTAACCCTAAACCTCACCGTAACCCTTACCCTAACCCTAACACTCAAACTAAACCTCACCTTCACCCTCAACCTCAGCCTAACCCTAACCCTAACCCTAACCCTAACGCCCACCCTCACCCTACCCCTACCCCTAACCCTAACCCTCACCTTCACACTCACCCTCAGCCTAACCCTCAGCCTCACCATCACCCTCACCCTAACCGTAATCCTAACCCTAACACTCACCCTAACCCTGACCCTCACCCTAACCCTAACCCTAAACTTCACACTCAACCTCCCCCTCCCCCTAACCCTAAACCTAAACCTAACACTCACCCTAACCCTAACACTCACACTAAAGCTAACCCCCACCCTAATCCTAAACCTACCCTTTACCCTAACCCTAACAGTAACCCTAACCCTCAGCCTAACCCTAAACCTAACCCTAACTCTCAAGCTCACCCTAGCCCTCACCCTAACCCTATCACTAACCCTTACTCACCCCCTCACACTCACCTTCAACCTCAGCCAAACCCTAAACCTAATCCTAATCCTAACCATAACCCTCAATCTCACACTCACCCTAAACCAAAATCTAATCCTAAACCTCACCCTCAAAATAACACCAACAATAACCCTAACCCTAACCCTAAACCTTACCCTAACCCTCACCCAAACACTAACCCTAAACCTAACCCTATCCCTCACACTAACCCTAACCCTCACCCTAACACTAACACTCACACTAACCCTAACCCTAACCCTAAACATAACGATAAACCTAATACAAACCCTAAACCTAACCAAAACCCTCACTATAACCCTAACCATCACCCTAACCCTAAAACTCACCCTGACCCTCATCCTAACCCTAAACCTCACCATAAGCATCACCCTAACCCTCAACCTAATCCAAACCCTCACCCTAAACCTAAGTCTCACCCTGACCCTAACCCTCACCCTAACACTATTCCTAACACTCAGCCTAAACCTAACCCTAAACCTCACCCTAAACCTCACCCTTACCATTACCTTAACACTAAATCTCACCCTCACCCTCACACTAACCCTAACCCTAAACCTCACCCTAACCATCACCCTAACCATAAATAAAACCCTAACCCTCACCCTAAAACTAAACCTAACCCTAACCCTAACCATAACCCTCACACTCACCCTAACCCTAACGCTAACCATAACCCTCACCCTAACCCTAATCCTACCACTCAGCCTAACCCTAAACCTAACCTAATCCTCACCCTAACCCTCACCCTTACGCTAACCTTAACACTAAATCTCTACCTCACCCTCACAATAAATCTAACCCTAAACCTCACCCTAACCCTCACCCTAACCATAAATCGAACCCTAACCCTCACCATAACTCTAAACCTCACACTAACCCTAACCCTAACCCTCACCCTAAACCTAACCCTCGCTCTAACCCCAACCCTTACTCTTACCTTCACCCTAACCCTCACCCTAACCCTCACACTAGTCCTCACCCTAACCCTAAACCTAACCTAATCCTCAACTTACCCTCACACTAATACTCACCCTAACCCTCACCCTCACCCTAACTCTCACACTAAAACTTACCCTCACCCTAACCATCACCCTCACCCTCACCCAAACCTAACACTAACCCTAAGCCTAACCCTTAACCCCCCTAACCCTAAACCTAACCCTAACCCTAACACTAACCCTCAATCTCACCCTAACCCTAACCTTAACCGTAACCCTCACCCTCACTCTAACACTAACCTTAACCCTAACTCTCACCCTAACCCTAACTCTTACCGTAACTCTAATCCTAAGCCTCACCCTAACCCTCACCTTAACCCTAACCCTAACACTAACCCTCACCCTAAACCTAAGGCTAACCCTAACCCACAACCTCAACCTAACCCTCACCCTAACACTCACAATAAATCTAACACTAACCCTATAACTAACCCTCACCCTCACCCTCACCCTACATCTTACCCTCACCATAACCCTAACTCTCACCCTCACCATAACCCTCACTCTAACCCTTACCCTCACCCGAACCCTCACCCTAAAACTAACACTAATCCTCACCCTAACCCTCACCCTAAACCTCCCCCTAAACCTAACCCTAACACTAACCCTAAAGCTCACCCTAACCCTAAACCGGAAACTCACCCTAACCCTCACCGTAACACTTAATCTCACCCTAACATTAACACTAACACTAATCTTCACACTAAACCTAAACCTAACCCTCAGCCTAACGCTCATCCTAAACTTAACCCTAACCCTATCCCTCACTCAAAACCCTAACACTCATCCTCACCCTCAGCCTCAGCCTAACCTTAACCTAACCCCAATCCTAACCCTAACCATAAACCTAAACCTCAGCCTCACCAAAAGTCTAACCTTATTGCTAACTCTCACCATCACCCTAACATTATTGCTAAGCCTAACCCTCACCCTCACCCTCACCCTAACCCTTACCCTAACAATAACCCTAAACCTACCCCTAACCCTAATCTTCACCCTAACCCTAACCGTTAAACACAACATAACACTCAACCTCACCAGAACCCTCACGTTTACACTCACACTCACCCTAACCCTAACCCTAACCCTAACCCTAACTTTAACCCTAAACCTCAGTCTCACCCTAACCCTCACCCTAACCCTAAGTATCATCCTAACCCTAACCCTCACCCTAACCCTCACCCTAACCCTAACACTAACCCTCATCCTAAACAGCACCCTAAACTTAAAGCTAACCCTAACCCTCACCCTCATCCTAACCCTAACCCTAACCCTTATCCTCACACTAATAATAACCCTATACATAACCTAACTCTCACACTAACCCTAACCCTCACCCTAACCCTAAACCTACCCCTCACCCTAAACTTCACCCTAACCCTACTCCTAACGCTAACACACACCCTAATTATAACTTTAATCCTAACCCTCACCCTCACCCTAATCCTCACCGTCACCCTAAAACTCACCCGAACCCTAAACCTAACCCTCAACCTAACTTTCATGCTCACGCTAACCCGAACGCGAACCCTCACATTAACCCTCACACTCAACCTAAACCTCACCCTAAACATAACCTTCACCCTAACCCCAACACTAACCCTCACCCTAAATTTAACACTGAACCTAACACTCACCCTCACCCTTATCCTCACCCTAACCCTAAACTTCACCCTCAACCTCAGACTCGACCTAAGCCTAACCCTTACCCTAACTCTAATGCTAAACCAAACCCTCAGCCCCACCCTCCTCCTAACCCTAACACTAACCCTTACCCTCACCCTCACTCTCACCCTAACTCTAAACCTAACCCTCACCCTCACCCTAAATCAAACCCTTACCCTAAACCTATACCTAACACTAACCCTAAACCTAACACTGACCCAAACCCTCACCTAACCCTAACCCCCAAGCTCACTCTAACCCTCATCCTCACCCTCACTCTAAACCTCACCCTAACTCTGATCCTCACACTAACCCTAACCCTAACCTTAAACCTCAACCTCACACAAAACCTAATCCTAAACATAAACCTCACGCTCACACTCACCCTCACCCTAACTCTAACCCTAACCCTAATCCTAATTCTAAACCTCACCCTCACTCTCACCCTAACTCTAACCCAAACCCTATCACTAACACTCATCCTCACCCTTACCCTCACCGTCACCCAAAAACTCACCCGAACCATAACCCTCACCCACACCGAACCCTCATCCTCACCCGAAAGCTCAGCCTCACCCGAACCCTCACCTTCACTGTAAGCCTAACCCAAACCCTAACCCTCACCCTCACCCTCAGCCTCAGCCAAACCCTAACCCTAACCCTAACACTCACCCTCACTCTCACCCTAACCATAAACCTAAACCTAATCCTAACAGTAACGCTCACACTAACCCTAACCCTAACCCTAACGCTAAACCTAACGCTTACCCTCACCCTAACACTCACGCTAACCCTTTCCCTCAACCTAACCCTAACCCTAACACTAACACTAAACTTGAACCTCAACCTAATCCTAACCCTACACTTCACCCTAAGCGTTACCCTAACCCTAACCCTTTCCCTAACCCTAACCCTCATCCTAAACTTATCGCTAACCCTCACAGTCACCCTAAGCCTCACAGTCAACCTAACCCTCAACCTAAACATCAACCTCACCCACACGCTAAGGCTCAACCTCACTCTAAACCTAACCCTCACCCTAACCCTAAGGATAACCCTCACCCTCACCCTAAACCTATCCCTAACCCTAAAAATAATCCTAACCCTAACCCTAACCCTAACCCTAACCCTAACCTAACCCTAACCCTAACCCTACCGGAAACCTCACCCTAACCATAACCCACAATCTATCCCTAACCCTAACCCTCACCCTAATCCTAACCGTCCACCTAACCCTCATCCTCAACCTAATCCTCTCCCTAACCCTAACACTAACCTTACCTAACTGAAACCCTCACCCTCACTCTCACCCTAAACCTCACCCTAACCCTAAACCTAACCCTACCCCTCACCCTAACCATCACCCTAAGCCTCACCCTAACCCGCACCCTAACACTAATGCTAACTCTATGGCTTACCCTCACCCAAAAACTCACTCTAACCCTTACCCTCAAACAAACCCTAACCTAAACCTCACCCTCACACTAACCCTAACCCTCACCCTAACACTAAACCTAACCCTACCCCTCACCCTAACCATCACCCTAACTCTAACCCTAACTCTAACCCTAAACCTCACAGTCACCCTTACTGTCACCCTAAACCTAACCTTCAACCTAACCTTCATCCTTACCCACACCCTAACTCTCAAACTCACCCGAACCTTAACCATCACCCTAAACCTCACCCTCACCCTAAACCTCACACTAATCCTAACACTCACCAAAACCCTAACCCTTACACTCACCCAACCCTAAATTTCACACTAACCCACAAGCTCAACCTAATCCTCACCCTAACAATAACCCTAACCCTTTCCTAACCGAAACACTCAACCTCACCCTCACCCTCACACTAACTTTCACCCTCATGGTAGCCCTCACCCTAACCCTAACTCTAAACCTCACCCTCCCCCTTCCCTTCCATTCCCCCTAACCCTAACACTAACCCTATTCCTAAACCTACCCCTCAACACCACCCTCACCCTTACCCTAACACTAACACTAACACTCACCCTAACCCTAAACCTCACCCTAACACTCACCCTAATCCTAACACTAACTCTCACACTCACCCTAACCCTATCGGAAACATTAACAATAATCCTAACACTAACCCTAACCCTATTCCTAAACCTAACCCTGACACTAACCCTAAACCTAACCCTAAAACTCACCCTAACACCAATCCTAATACGAATCCTCACCCTAAACCTAACCCTCACCCTAACCCCAACCCTAACACTCACTTTAACCCTAAAACTCACCCTAACCCTCACCCTAACCCTAACACTAAACCTAACCCTCACCCTCAACCTAACCCTCAACCTAAACCTTATCCTCACACTATCCCTAACCCTATCCCTAACCGTAACCCTCACACTAACCCTAACTCTCACCCCAACCCGAACCCTAGCCCTCACACTAACCCTCATCCTAAACCTAACCCTAATCCTAAACTTCACCCTAACCCTAACCCTAACCCTAACCCTCACAATAACCCTAACCCTCACCCGAACCCTTACCCTACCCCTCATCCAACCCCTCACCCTATCCCTAAATCTAACCCTGACCCTAACCCTAATCTTCACCATCACGCTAACACTCACCCTAAACCTAACCCTCACCTAAACCCTAACCCTCACACTTGCCCTCACCCTAAAACTCACCCTCACCCTAAACATCACCCTAATCCTAACCCTCACCCTAACCCTAACCCTAATCCTCACCCTAAACCTAACACTCACCTTAAAACTCACCCTCACCCTAATCCTCACCCTAATCCTAATCCTAAGCCTTTCCTAACGGAAACTCTCACGCTTACCATAACCGTCACCCTAACCGTCACACTCACCCTAGCCCTCACCCTAAAACTAAACCTAACCCTCACCCTCACCATCACCCTCCCCCCCCACCCTCAGCCTAACCCTAACCCTAACCCTAACCCTAATGCTAAAAGTAGCCCTCACACTCACTCTAACCAAAACGCCAGCCTAACCCTAACCCTAAACCTAACCCTACACCTAACCCTCATACTCACCCTAACCCTCACGCTCACACTAGCCCTCACTCTAACCATAACCCTCACCCTAACCCTAAACCTAATCCTCTCCTTCACCCTAAACCTCACCGTCACCCTAAACTTTACCCTAAACCTTACCCTCATCCTAAACCTCACCCTAACCCTAACCCTAATCCTAACACTAACCCAAACCCTAACCCTCACTCTAACCCTAACCCTCACCCTAACACTCACCCTAACCCTTACCATAACACTAACCCTCCCCCTAAACCTAAGCCTAAGCCTAACCCTCACCCTCAACCTAACACTCAACCTAACCCTTACCATCACATGAACCCTAAGCCTAACCCTCAACCTAAAACTCATATTAAACCTAACCCTAACCCTAACCCTCACCTTACCCTAAAACCTAACCCTAAACCAAACCCTCACCCTAACCCTAACCCTCACCCTCAACCTCACCCTCAGCCTAACCCTAACACTAACCCTAAACCTATCCGTAACCCTCACCCTAACCCTAACCTTAATCCTAATCCTAACCCTCACCCTCACCCTATGCCTTACCCTCACCCTAACCCTAACCCTAACCCTTAAACTAACCCTAAACCTCATCCTAACCCTAACCCTCACTCACATCTACACACTACTCCTAACCCTAACCCTAAGCCTAAACCTCACCCTCACCCTAAAACTCACACTAACCCTTACCCTCAAACTAAACCTAACCATAAACCTAACCCTGACACACCCAACCCTCAACCTAAACCTAAGCATAACACTAACCCTAACCCTAACCTTCACCCTCACCCTCAGACTAAACCTAACTCTAACCCGAAACGTCACCCTCACCCTCACCGTCACCCTCACCCTCAGCCTAACCCTAACCCTAAAAATAACCCTAACCCTAACACTAACACTAAGCCTAACCCTAAACCTAAATCTAACACTAACCCTAACACATACCCTAACGCTCACCCTCACCACAATCCTAAACCTAACCCTCACACTAACCCTCACCCTAACACTCACCCAAACACTCACGCTAACCCTAACCCTATCTCTCACACTAACCCTCACCCGAAAGCTTATCCTCACCCTAACCCTAACCCAAACTCGAACCGTAACGCTCACACTAAACCTAACCCCCACCCTAAACCTAAACCTATACCTCACCTAACCCTAAAACTAACGCTAACTCTCACCATAACTCTATGCCTAACCCTAACCCTAACCCTCACCCTAACCCTTATGCGAACCCTAACTTTAACATTAACCCTAACCCTCACCCGAAACCTATCCCAAACCTTAATCCTAACCCTCAACCTAAGCCTCACCTTAACCCAAACCCTAACCCTAAACGTCCCCCTCACCCTAAGCCTCAACCTATCCCTTACCCTCACCCTCACTCTAACCCTCACACTAACCCTAACCCTCACCCTCACCCTAACACTTACCCTAAACCTAACCCTAACCCTAACACACACCCTAACCCTAACCCTAATTCCAACCCTATCCCTAAAACTACCGCTAACCCTTACCCTAACCCTAGCCCTCACTTAACTCTAACCCTAACCCTCACCCTCACCCTTACCCTCAAACTCACCCTAACCATCACCCTCACCCTAAACATCACCCTAACCCAACCCTCACCCTAACCTATTCCTAACCCTCACCCTAACCTTAACCCTCACCCTCACCCTTACTGTCACCCCAACTTTAACCCTAAACCAAACCCTCACCCTCAGACTAAGCCTAACGCTAAACCTAATCCTAACCCTACCCCTCAACCTCACCCACACCCTACCCCTAAACCTAACCCTAAACCTCACCCTCACCCACACCCTCACCTTAATTCTAACCCTAACCCTAACCCTCACCCTAACCCTAAACCTCACCGTAACCCTAATGATAACCCTAACCATCACCCTCAACCTCACCTTAACCCTAAAGTTAACCTGAACCCGAACCCTCACCCACACCCTCACCCTAACTCTAACTCTAACCCTCACCCTCACCCTAACCCTAAACCTCACCCTAACACTAACCCTAACCCTCATCCTCACCCTCACCCTCAGTCTAACCCTAAAACTAATCCTAATCCTAACCGTAAACCTCACCCTCAACCTCACCCTAAAACGAACCCTAACCCTCACCCTCACCGTCACACTCAGCCTAAGCCTAAACCTAACCCTAATAATAAAACTTACCCTAACCCTAAACCTCACCCTAAACCTAACCCTAACCCTAACCCTCACACTAACCCTAACCCTAAAATTCACCCTTAACCTAACTGTAACCCTAACCCTAATCCTAACCCTAACCCTCACCCTAACCCTCACCCTAAAACTCACGCTAACTCTAACCCTCATTCTCACACTAACCCTCAACCTAACCCTTACCCTCACCCTAACACTTACCCTAATCCCAAACCTAACCCTCACACTAAAGCTAACCCTCACCCTAATACTAAACCTACCCCTCACCCTAACATTAACAGTAACTCTAAAACTCACCCTAAGGCTAAGCCTAACACTAAACCTCACCCTCACCCTAGCACACACCCTAACCCTAATCCTAAACCTAAACCTCACCCTAACCCTAACCCTCACCCTAACACTAAAGCTCACCCTCATCCTAACCCTTACCCTAACCCTAACCCTAACATTAACCATAACCATCACCTTAACCCTAAACCTAAACTTAACCCTAACTCTCAACCTAACCCTCACACCAAACCAAACCCAGACCCTAACCCTCCCCTCCCCCTAACCCTCAACCTAAACCTTTCACTCACCCTCACTCTAACCCTCACACTAACCCTAACCCTCACCCTAATCCTAAACTTAACATTAACCTTAACCCTGACCCTTACACAAAACCCTAACCTTAACCCGATCCCTCCCCCTAACACTAACCCTAACCCTAACCCTCACCCTAACCCTAAGTCTCAACCTTACCCTTAATCTCGCCCTCACCCTAACCCTCACACTTACTCTAAAAATCACCCTAACCCTAACCCCCACCCTCACCCTCACACTCACCCTCAGCCTAACCCAAAACCTAACCCTAATCCTAACCTTTACCCTCAATCTCACCTTCACCCTAAACCTAACACTAACCCTAATTCACACCCTCACTCTCACCCTAAACTTCATCCTCACCCTCACCTGAACCCTAACCCTAACCTGATCCCTCACCCTAAACCGAAACCTCCCCCAACCCTTAATCTAACCCTCACCTTCACCCTCAAACTAAACCTAAACCTAACCCTCACTCTAACCCTAACCCTCACCCTAATGCTAACCCTAAGCCTCACCCTCACTCTCACACTTACCCTCACCCTTAACCTCACCCTAAACCTAACCCTAAACTTAACACTAACCCTCAAACTATACCTAACCCTCACCCTAACCCTAAACCTACCCCCCAGCCTAACCCTCAACCTAACCCTCAACCTAACCCTAACCCTCACCCTAACACTAACCCTAAACCTAATTCTCACCCTATCCCTAACCCTAACACTAAACCTCACCCTAACCCTAACCCCATCACTAACCCTAACCCTCCCCCTCCCCGTCACTCTCACCCTAAGCCTAACCTTAACCCTAATGCTAATCCTAACCCTAACCCTCACTCTCACGCTCACCCTGAACCTAACCCTAACGCTAAAACTCACCCTCACATTCACAATCACCCTCACCTTTAACCTCACCCTAACCTTAAAAATAACCCTAACCCTAACCCTCACACTAACCCTAACACTCACCCTTACCCTAACCCTACCCCTCAGCCTAACCCTACCCCTCAGCCTAACACTCACCCTAACGCTAACACTAAACATAACCCTCACCCTCAAGATAAACCTAACCCTAAACCTAACCCTTCCCCTAACCCTTACCTTCACCCTAAACCTAACCCTCACCCTGACCCTTACACTCACCATAACCCTAACCCTATCCCTATCCCTCACCTTAACCCTCACTCTCACCCTAACCCTAACCTTCAGTGTACTCCTCACCCTAATCCAAACCATAACCATAACCATAAACCTCACCCTAACCCTCAAGCTAACCCTTAAACTCACCCAAACCCTCACCCTAACTCTAACCCTAACACTCACCCAAACCATAATCTTAATCCTCAAACTAAACATAACCCTACCCCTCACCCTAACCCTCATCCTAACCCAAACCCTAACCCTAACCCTCAGCCTCAACCTCACCCTAAACCTAACCCTAACCCTAAGCCTCATCCTAACCTAAACCCTCACCCTCACCCTCAGTCTAACCCTAACCCTAAGCCTAATCGTAACCATCACCCTAACCCTCACCCTCACCCTAAACCTAAACCTAACCCAAACCTAACCCTCACCCTAACCCTCAAACTCACCCGAAACCTCACCCTAAACCTTACCCTCAACCTAACCTTAACCCTAACCCTAATCCTTAAACTGATCCTAATGTTAACCCTAACCCTAAACCTATCCCTCACTCTAACTCTCATCCTAACTCTAACCATTACTTTAACCCTAAGCCTAACCCTAACCTTCACCCTCACCCTAACCCTGAGCCTAAACCTAACCCTAATCCTAAGCCTAACCCTAACCCTCACTCTCATCGTCAACCTAAACGTAAACCTAACGCTAAATCTCCCCCTCACCCTCAAACTCTCTGTCATACTAACTCTGAAAATTACCCTAACCCTAACCCTAACCCTTACTCTCACCCTAACCCTAACCCTAACCCTAACCTCAACCCTAAACCTAACCCTCTTCCTCAACCTCAACCTCAGCCTAACCTTAAAACTAAGCCTAATCCATACCCTAACCCTCACTCTCAACCTCACCCTAAACCTAAGCCTAACCTAATTCTCAGCCTAACCATAACCATATCCCTAACCCTAACCCTTTTCCTCACCCTAGCTCTCAACCTAACACTCACCCTGACCCTATCTCTCACCCTAACCCTAACCCTAACAGTAACCCTCACACTAATCCTAACCCGAACCCTAACCCTCACTCTCACCCTCACACTAAACCTGACCCTCACCCTCAACCTCAACTCACTGTCACCATAACCCTAACAATAACCCTAACATTAACCCTAACCCTCACCCAAACACTAACCCTAACCCTAAACCTAACACTCACCCTCCCCTCCCCCTCCCCCTAACCCTAACCCTAACCCTAAACCTAACACTCACCCTCCCCTCGCCTCACCCTCAGCCTAACCCTAACCTTAATCCAAATCCTAAACATAACCCACACTCTCAACCTCACTTTAAGCCTAAACCTAACCCTAAACCTCGCCCTCCCTCTAACCCTCCCCTCACTCTCACCCTCACCCTAACCTTTACAATAACAGTAACCCTAACCCTAACCCTCACCCTAACCCTAATACTAAACCTAACCCTATGCCTAAAACACCCCTCCCCCTCCCACACTTCAGCATAACCCTAAACCTAATCCTAATCCTAACCCTAATTCTGAGTCTCACCCTCACCCCAAACCTAACCCTAACACTAAACCTCACCCTCACCCTAACCCTTACCCTCACCCTAACAATAACCCTAAACCTAACCCTAACCCTTACCCTAACCCTCACCCGAACACTAACTTTAACCCTAACATCAACACTAAACCTAAACCTAATCCTATCCCTCACCCTTACCCTGAACCTCACCCTAACCCTAATCCTAAACCTAACGCTCAGCCTAAACCTAAATTGCAACCTAGCCCTCAACCTAACCCTAACCATAACCTTAAACCTCAGCCTCACCCTAACCCTCACTGTCACCCTAAACCTCACCCTCACCCACACCCTAATCCTCACCCTCATGGGAACACTCACCCAAACACTAAACCTCACCCTCACCTTAATCATCACACTAACCCTAACCCCCACCCTAACCCTAACCCTAACGCTCACCCTAACCCTCACCCTCAACCTCATCGTCACACTCACGCTAAGCCTAACATTAAACTTAACACTAGTCCTAAAACTACATCTCACCCTCACCCTCACCCTAACTCTTACCCTAACCCTAACACTAACCTTAATGCTCACCCGCACCCTAGATCTCACCCTAACCCTAACCCTAACCCTCACCCTCACCCTCAACCTAACCCTTACCCTCAACTTAAACCTAACCCTCACCCTAACCCTAACACTCAGCCTAACACTTACAATCACCGTAACCCTAACCCCAACCCTAATCCTAAACCTCAAACTAACCCTAACACTAACCCTAAACATATCCTTCACCCTAACCCTAAACCTCACCTTAACCCTAACCCAATCTTCACATTAACCCTAATTCTCACCCTCACCCTAACCCTAATGTTAACCCTAACCCTAACCCTTAGACTAAACCTACACTTCACCATAACCATAATCCACCCCTCTGCCTAACCCTCACCCTAACCCTCACCCTAACACTCAGGCTAACCTTAACCCTCACTCTCATCCTAAACCTCACTCTAACACTTACCCTCACCCTCACCCTCACCCTCAGCCTAACCCTAACCCTAATCCTAACCCTAACGCTAACCCTAACACTAACCCTAACACTTAACATCACCCTCACCCTCACCCTCAACCTAACCCTCATCCTCAGCCTCACCCTCACCTTAGTCATAACACTAACCCTCACCCTAAACCTAATTCTCACCCTAACCCTAACCCTAACCCTCACCCTCACCCTTACCCTAACCCTAACACTCACCCTCACACTCACCCTAACCCTCACCCTAACCGAAATGCTAACACTAAACCTCACCCTCACCCTAACCCTCATCAGAACCCTTACCCATACCTTAAGCGTAACCTTAAACCTTACCCTAATGCTCAGACTAAACCAAGCCCTCACCCCAACCCTAACCCTACCCCTCAGCCTAACTGTCACCCTAACACTAAACCTAACCCTAATTCTCACCCTATTCCTAATCCTAACCTAACCCTCAGCCTCAACCTAGCCCTCACTATAACGCTAATGCTAACCCTAACCCTCACCCTAACCTTCACCCTCATCCTAACCCTAACCCTAAACCTCACCCTGACCCTAACCCTCACCCTAATCCTAACCCTAAACCTAACACTCAACTTCACGCTAACCCTCACCCGTACCCTTACCTTCACCCTCACCCTCAACCTAACCCTAACCATCACCCTAACGCTCAACCTAACCCTCAACCTAAACCTTACCCTAACCCTAACCCTAACCCTCACCCTCACCCTAACCCTCACCCTAACCTGAAACCTAACCCTAACCCTATCCCTCACACTAAATATAACCCTCACCCTAACGGTAATCCTACCCTTTAAACTAACACTCATACTAACCCTAACCCTAACCCTAAACCTAAACCTAACCCTCACCCTAAACCTAACCCTAACCCTCACCGTAACACAATCCCTCACCCTCACCCTCACTCTCACCGTCAGTCAAAGCCTAACCCTAACCCTAATCCTAATGCTAACCCTAACCCTAACCCTAATCCTAACCCTAACCCTCACCCTCACCTTCACCCTAACTCTAACCCTTACACAAACCTAATCCTAAACTCACCCTAACTCTAAACCTCACCGAACCCCAAGCCCCACCCTCACACTCAACCTAACCCTAAACCTATCCCTAACCCTCACATTCATCCAAACTCTAAAGCTAACCCTAACCCTCACCGTAAACATCACCCAAACCCGGAGGCTAACTCTAACCCTCACCCTCACCATAAACTCTAGAGAGCTGCGTGCAGCCGCATCTGAAAGATGGTGCTGGCTTCCGCCCTCCGCCTTCCCAATGGCGAGTGCTCTCTGTGGTAAACAACTCCTTATATGGCTAAAGCAAAGAATCTGGCTTGTTTCTGCGCACCTGAACCTATTGGTGGTTCCCACGTGGCGTATCAGGGTTGGCTACCCAGCGGGTACTTAAGGCTGTGGGGAATTCTCCCCGGGGTTGGGGTCAGAAGATTGCTCAAAGGTACAGAATAAACTTCAGAGAGAAGAGCTCAGTGTCGCGTCTTCCTTGCTGGTCGAGGCGGTCGTGACAATAAACCTCGCCCTAACACTTACACTAACCCTAAACTTATCCTAACCCTAAACTTAACCGTGACACTAATCCTAACACTAACCCTAAATCTCAACTTCACCCTAACCCTCACCCTAACCCTAAACCTAAAACTCACCCAAACACTAACCCTAACCCTAACCCTAATCCTCACCCACACCCTCACCCTCACCCTCAATGGAACACTCAACCTAACCCTAAAAAACAACCTCACCATAAACATCACCCTAAAGCTAACCCTCACCCTAACCCTAAACCTCACCCTAACCCTTACCCTCACCCTAATCCTAACCCTAAACCTCACCCTAACCCTAACCCTGACCCTTACCCTCACCTTAACCCTAACCTTCCCCGTAACCATAACCCTCCCCCTAACATTTACCCTCACACTAAGCCTAACCCTAGCCCTAACCCTAATCCTCACACAAACCCTAACCCTCACCCTAACCCTAACCCTAACCCAAAGGGTAACTCTCACCCTCACCCTCACCCTAAACCTCTCCCTAACCCTTACACTAACCCTAATCTTAACCTAACCCCAACCCTCACAATAATCCTAACCCTAACCCTAACCCTCACTCTCACAGTAACCCTCACCGTCACCCTAACCCTCAACCTAAACCTAACCCTCATCCACACCCTTAACTTCACCCTCACCTGAACACTCACCCTAACTCTAAGCACCACCATCACCCTAAACTTCACACTAACCCTAACCCTTACCCTAACCCTAACCCTAACCCTCACCCTAACCCTCAACTTCAACCTCACCCTCACCCTCACCGTAAACCTCACCCTAACCCTTATCCTCACTCTAATCCTAAGCCCAACCCTAACCCTCACTCTCAACCTAACTCTTATGCTCACCCTAACCGTTACCCTCACCCTAACCCCAAGCGCAACCCAAACCCTAAACCTCACACAAAACCTATCTATCACCCTAACCCTAAACCCAACCCTAACCCTCATGAAAATCTTCACACTAACCCTACACCTCACACTAACCCTTACCATAACCCTCAACCTAACCCTCAAACTCACCCTCACCCTCACCCTCAGCCTCAGCCTAACAATAACCTGAATCCTAACCTTAACAGTCACCCTCACCCTAACCCTAACCCTAACCTTAACCCTCAAATTCACGCTCACCCTCAGCCTAACCCTCAGCCTCACCATCACCCTCACCCTAACTGTAATCCTAACCCTAACACTAACCCTAACCCTAAACCTAACCCTAACCCTCACACTAAAGCTAACCCCCAACCTAATGCTAAACCTACTCCTCACCCTAACCCTAACAGTAACCCTAAAACTCACCCTAACCCTAACAGTAACCCTAACCCTCACGCTATCCCTAAACCTAATCCTAACTCTCACCCTCACCCTAGCAGTCACCCAAACCTAATCCTAACCCTAACCCTCACCCTCACCCTAACCCTAACCCTAACACTAATCCTCACCCTCACTCTAACCCTCAACGTCACCCTAAATCTCAACCTCACTGGAACACTCACCCTAACCCTAACCCTCATCCTCAACCTAACTCTCACCCTCAATCTAACCATTACTCTCACCCTAACCGTAAGCCCAACCCTAACCCTAACCGTCACACTAACACTAACCATCACCCTAACCCTAAACCTAACCCTAACCCTAACCCAAACCTTCACACTAACCCTAAACCTCACCGTAACCCTTACCCTAACCCTAACACTCAAACTAAACCTCACCTTCACCCTCAACCTCAGCCTAACCCTAACCCTAACCCTAACCCTAACGCCCACCCTCACCCTACCCCTACCCCTAACCCTAACCCTCACCTTCACACTCACCCTCAGCCTAACCCTCAGCCTCACCATCACCCTCACCCTAACCGTAATCCTAACCCTAACACTCACCCTAACCCTGACCCTCACCCTAACCCTAACCCTAAACTTCACACTCAACCTCCCCCTCCCCCTAACCCTAAACCTAAACCTAACACTCACCCTAACCCTAACACTCACACTAAAGCTAACCCCCACCCTAATCCTAAACCTACCCTTTACCCTAACCCTAACAGTAACCCTAACCCTCAGCCTAACCCTAAACCTAACCCTAACTCTCAAGCTCACCCTAGCCCTCACCCTAACCCTATCACTAACCCTTACTCACCCCCTCACACTCACCTTCAACCTCAGCCAAACCCTAAACCTAATCCTAATCCTAACCATAACCCTCAATCTCACACTCACCCTAAACCAAAATCTAATCCTAAACCTCACCCTCAAAATAACACCAACAATAACCCTAACCCTAACCCTAAACCTTACCCTAACCCTCACCCAAACACTAACCCTAAACCTAACCCTATCCCTCACACTAACCCTAACCCTCACCCTAACACTAACACTCACACTAACCCTAACCCTAACCCTAAACATAACGATAAACCTAATACAAACCCTAAACCTAACCAAAACCCTCACTATAACCCTAACCATCACCCTAACCCTAAAACTCACCCTGACCCTCATCCTAACCCTAAACCTCACCATAAGCATCACCCTAACCCTCAACCTAATCCAAACCCTCACCCTAAACCTAAGTCTCACCCTGACCCTAACCCTCACCCTAACACTATTCCTAACACTCAGCCTAAACCTAACCCTAAACCTCACCCTAAACCTCACCCTTACCATTACCTTAACACTAAATCTCACCCTCACCCTCACACTAACCCTAACCCTAAACCTCACCCTAACCATCACCCTAACCATAAATAAAACCCTAACCCTCACCCTAAAACTAAACCTAACCCTAACCCTAACCATAACCCTCACACTCACCCTAACCCTAACGCTAACCATAACCCTCACCCTAACCCTAATCCTACCACTCAGCCTAACCCTAAACCTAACCTAATCCTCACCCTAACCCTCACCCTTACGCTAACCTTAACACTAAATCTCTACCTCACCCTCACAATAAATCTAACCCTAAACCTCACCCTAACCCTCACCCTAACCATAAATCGAACCCTAACCCTCACCATAACTCTAAACCTCACACTAACCCTAACCCTAACCCTCACCCTAAACCTAACCCTCGCTCTAACCCCAACCCTTACTCTTACCTTCACCCTAACCCTCACCCTAACCCTCACACTAGTCCTCACCCTAACCCTAAACCTAACCTAATCCTCAACTTACCCTCACACTAATACTCACCCTAACCCTCACCCTCACCCTAACTCTCACACTAAAACTTACCCTCACCCTAACCATCACCCTCACCCTCACCCAAACCTAACACTAACCCTAAGCCTAACCCTTAACCCCCCTAACCCTAAACCTAACCCTAACCCTAACACTAACCCTCAATCTCACCCTAACCCTAACCTTAACCGTAACCCTCACCCTCACTCTAACACTAACCTTAACCCTAACTCTCACCCTAACCCTAACTCTTACCGTAACTCTAATCCTAAGCCTCACCCTAACCCTCACCTTAACCCTAACCCTAACACTAACCCTCACCCTAAACCTAAGGCTAACCCTAACCCACAACCTCAACCTAACCCTCACCCTAACACTCACAATAAATCTAACACTAACCCTATAACTAACCCTCACCCTCACCCTCACCCTACATCTTACCCTCACCATAACCCTAACTCTCACCCTCACCATAACCCTCACTCTAACCCTTACCCTCACCCGAACCCTCACCCTAAAACTAACACTAATCCTCACCCTAACCCTCACCCTAAACCTCCCCCTAAACCTAACCCTAACACTAACCCTAAAGCTCACCCTAACCCTAAACCGGAAACTCACCCTAACCCTCACCGTAACACTTAATCTCACCCTAACATTAACACTAACACTAATCTTCACACTAAACCTAAACCTAACCCTCAGCCTAACGCTCATCCTAAACTTAACCCTAACCCTATCCCTCACTCAAAACCCTAACACTCATCCTCACCCTCAGCCTCAGCCTAACCTTAACCTAACCCCAATCCTAACCCTAACCATAAACCTAAACCTCAGCCTCACCAAAAGTCTAACCTTATTGCTAACTCTCACCATCACCCTAACATTATTGCTAAGCCTAACCCTCACCCTCACCCTCACCCTAACCCTTACCCTAACAATAACCCTAAACCTACCCCTAACCCTAATCTTCACCCTAACCCTAACCGTTAAACACAACATAACACTCAACCTCACCAGAACCCTCACGTTTACACTCACACTCACCCTAACCCTAACCCTAACCCTAACCCTAACTTTAACCCTAAACCTCAGTCTCACCCTAACCCTCACCCTAACCCTAAGTATCATCCTAACCCTAACCCTCACCCTAACCCTCACCCTAACCCTAACACTAACCCTCATCCTAAACAGCACCCTAAACTTAAAGCTAACCCTAACCCTCACCCTCATCCTAACCCTAACCCTAACCCTTATCCTCACACTAATAATAACCCTATACATAACCTAACTCTCACACTAACCCTAACCCTCACCCTAACCCTAAACCTACCCCTCACCCTAAACTTCACCCTAACCCTACTCCTAACGCTAACACACACCCTAATTATAACTTTAATCCTAACCCTCACCCTCACCCTAATCCTCACCGTCACCCTAAAACTCACCCGAACCCTAAACCTAACCCTCAACCTAACTTTCATGCTCACGCTAACCCGAACGCGAACCCTCACATTAACCCTCACACTCAACCTAAACCTCACCCTAAACATAACCTTCACCCTAACCCCAACACTAACCCTCACCCTAAATTTAACACTGAACCTAACACTCACCCTCACCCTTATCCTCACCCTAACCCTAAACTTCACCCTCAACCTCAGACTCGACCTAAGCCTAACCCTTACCCTAACTCTAATGCTAAACCAAACCCTCAGCCCCACCCTCCTCCTAACCCTAACACTAACCCTTACCCTCACCCTCACTCTCACCCTAACTCTAAACCTAACCCTCACCCTCACCCTAAATCAAACCCTTACCCTAAACCTATACCTAACACTAACCCTAAACCTAACACTGACCCAAACCCTCACCTAACCCTAACCCCCAAGCTCACTCTAACCCTCATCCTCACCCTCACTCTAAACCTCACCCTAACTCTGATCCTCACACTAACCCTAACCCTAACCTTAAACCTCAACCTCACACAAAACCTAATCCTAAACATAAACCTCACGCTCACACTCACCCTCACCCTAACTCTAACCCTAACCCTAATCCTAATTCTAAACCTCACCCTCACTCTCACCCTAACTCTAACCCAAACCCTATCACTAACACTCATCCTCACCCTTACCCTCACCGTCACCCAAAAACTCACCCGAACCATAACCCTCACCCACACCGAACCCTCATCCTCACCCGAAAGCTCAGCCTCACCCGAACCCTCACCTTCACTGTAAGCCTAACCCAAACCCTAACCCTCACCCTCACCCTCAGCCTCAGCCAAACCCTAACCCTAACCCTAACACTCACCCTCACTCTCACCCTAACCATAAACCTAAACCTAATCCTAACAGTAACGCTCACACTAACCCTAACCCTAACCCTAACGCTAAACCTAACGCTTACCCTCACCCTAACACTCACGCTAACCCTTTCCCTCAACCTAACCCTAACCCTAACACTAACACTAAACTTGAACCTCAACCTAATCCTAACCCTACACTTCACCCTAAGCGTTACCCTAACCCTAACCCTTTCCCTAACCCTAACCCTCATCCTAAACTTATCGCTAACCCTCACAGTCACCCTAAGCCTCACAGTCAACCTAACCCTCAACCTAAACATCAACCTCACCCACACGCTAAGGCTCAACCTCACTCTAAACCTAACCCTCACCCTAACCCTAAGGATAACCCTCACCCTCACCCTAAACCTATCCCTAACCCTAAAAATAATCCTAACCCTAACCCTAACCCTAACCCTAACCCTAACCTAACCCTAACCCTAACCCTACCGGAAACCTCACCCTAACCATAACCCACAATCTATCCCTAACCCTAACCCTCACCCTAATCCTAACCGTCCACCTAACCCTCATCCTCAACCTAATCCTCTCCCTAACCCTAACACTAACCTTACCTAACTGAAACCCTCACCCTCACTCTCACCCTAAACCTCACCCTAACCCTAAACCTAACCCTACCCCTCACCCTAACCATCACCCTAAGCCTCACCCTAACCCGCACCCTAACACTAATGCTAACTCTATGGCTTACCCTCACCCAAAAACTCACTCTAACCCTTACCCTCAAACAAACCCTAACCTAAACCTCACCCTCACACTAACCCTAACCCTCACCCTAACACTAAACCTAACCCTACCCCTCACCCTAACCATCACCCTAACTCTAACCCTAACTCTAACCCTAAACCTCACAGTCACCCTTACTGTCACCCTAAACCTAACCTTCAACCTAACCTTCATCCTTACCCACACCCTAACTCTCAAACTCACCCGAACCTTAACCATCACCCTAAACCTCACCCTCACCCTAAACCTCACACTAATCCTAACACTCACCAAAACCCTAACCCTTACACTCACCCAACCCTAAATTTCACACTAACCCACAAGCTCAACCTAATCCTCACCCTAACAATAACCCTAACCCTTTCCTAACCGAAACACTCAACCTCACCCTCACCCTCACACTAACTTTCACCCTCATGGTAGCCCTCACCCTAACCCTAACTCTAAACCTCACCCTCCCCCTTCCCTTCCATTCCCCCTAACCCTAACACTAACCCTATTCCTAAACCTACCCCTCAACACCACCCTCACCCTTACCCTAACACTAACACTAACACTCACCCTAACCCTAAACCTCACCCTAACACTCACCCTAATCCTAACACTAACTCTCACACTCACCCTAACCCTATCGGAAACATTAACAATAATCCTAACACTAACCCTAACCCTATTCCTAAACCTAACCCTGACACTAACCCTAAACCTAACCCTAAAACTCACCCTAACACCAATCCTAATACGAATCCTCACCCTAAACCTAACCCTCACCCTAACCCCAACCCTAACACTCACTTTAACCCTAAAACTCACCCTAACCCTCACCCTAACCCTAACACTAAACCTAACCCTCACCCTCAACCTAACCCTCAACCTAAACCTTATCCTCACACTATCCCTAACCCTATCCCTAACCGTAACCCTCACACTAACCCTAACTCTCACCCCAACCCGAACCCTAGCCCTCACACTAACCCTCATCCTAAACCTAACCCTAATCCTAAACTTCACCCTAACCCTAACCCTAACCCTAACCCTCACAATAACCCTAACCCTCACCCGAACCCTTACCCTACCCCTCATCCAACCCCTCACCCTATCCCTAAATCTAACCCTGACCCTAACCCTAATCTTCACCATCACGCTAACACTCACCCTAAACCTAACCCTCACCTAAACCCTAACCCTCACACTTGCCCTCACCCTAAAACTCACCCTCACCCTAAACATCACCCTAATCCTAACCCTCACCCTAACCCTAACCCTAATCCTCACCCTAAACCTAACACTCACCTTAAAACTCACCCTCACCCTAATCCTCACCCTAATCCTAATCCTAAGCCTTTCCTAACGGAAACTCTCACGCTTACCATAACCGTCACCCTAACCGTCACACTCACCCTAGCCCTCACCCTAAAACTAAACCTAACCCTCACCCTCACCATCACCCTCCCCCCCCACCCTCAGCCTAACCCTAACCCTAACCCTAACCCTAATGCTAAAAGTAGCCCTCACACTCACTCTAACCAAAACGCCAGCCTAACCCTAACCCTAAACCTAACCCTACACCTAACCCTCATACTCACCCTAACCCTCACGCTCACACTAGCCCTCACTCTAACCATAACCCTCACCCTAACCCTAAACCTAATCCTCTCCTTCACCCTAAACCTCACCGTCACCCTAAACTTTACCCTAAACCTTACCCTCATCCTAAACCTCACCCTAACCCTAACCCTAATCCTAACACTAACCCAAACCCTAACCCTCACTCTAACCCTAACCCTCACCCTAACACTCACCCTAACCCTTACCATAACACTAACCCTCCCCCTAAACCTAAGCCTAAGCCTAACCCTCACCCTCAACCTAACACTCAACCTAACCCTTACCATCACATGAACCCTAAGCCTAACCCTCAACCTAAAACTCATATTAAACCTAACCCTAACCCTAACCCTCACCTTACCCTAAAACCTAACCCTAAACCAAACCCTCACCCTAACCCTAACCCTCACCCTCAACCTCACCCTCAGCCTAACCCTAACACTAACCCTAAACCTATCCGTAACCCTCACCCTAACCCTAACCTTAATCCTAATCCTAACCCTCACCCTCACCCTATGCCTTACCCTCACCCTAACCCTAACCCTAACCCTTAAACTAACCCTAAACCTCATCCTAACCCTAACCCTCACTCACATCTACACACTACTCCTAACCCTAACCCTAAGCCTAAACCTCACCCTCACCCTAAAACTCACACTAACCCTTACCCTCAAACTAAACCTAACCATAAACCTAACCCTGACACACCCAACCCTCAACCTAAACCTAAGCATAACACTAACCCTAACCCTAACCTTCACCCTCACCCTCAGACTAAACCTAACTCTAACCCGAAACGTCACCCTCACCCTCACCGTCACCCTCACCCTCAGCCTAACCCTAACCCTAAAAATAACCCTAACCCTAACACTAACACTAAGCCTAACCCTAAACCTAAATCTAACACTAACCCTAACACATACCCTAACGCTCACCCTCACCACAATCCTAAACCTAACCCTCACACTAACCCTCACCCTAACACTCACCCAAACACTCACGCTAACCCTAACCCTATCTCTCACACTAACCCTCACCCGAAAGCTTATCCTCACCCTAACCCTAACCCAAACTCGAACCGTAACGCTCACACTAAACCTAACCCCCACCCTAAACCTAAACCTATACCTCACCTAACCCTAAAACTAACGCTAACTCTCACCATAACTCTATGCCTAACCCTAACCCTAACCCTCACCCTAACCCTTATGCGAACCCTAACTTTAACATTAACCCTAACCCTCACCCGAAACCTATCCCAAACCTTAATCCTAACCCTCAACCTAAGCCTCACCTTAACCCAAACCCTAACCCTAAACGTCCCCCTCACCCTAAGCCTCAACCTATCCCTTACCCTCACCCTCACTCTAACCCTCACACTAACCCTAACCCTCACCCTCACCCTAACACTTACCCTAAACCTAACCCTAACCCTAACACACACCCTAACCCTAACCCTAATTCCAACCCTATCCCTAAAACTACCGCTAACCCTTACCCTAACCCTAGCCCTCACTTAACTCTAACCCTAACCCTCACCCTCACCCTTACCCTCAAACTCACCCTAACCATCACCCTCACCCTAAACATCACCCTAACCCAACCCTCACCCTAACCTATTCCTAACCCTCACCCTAACCTTAACCCTCACCCTCACCCTTACTGTCACCCCAACTTTAACCCTAAACCAAACCCTCACCCTCAGACTAAGCCTAACGCTAAACCTAATCCTAACCCTACCCCTCAACCTCACCCACACCCTACCCCTAAACCTAACCCTAAACCTCACCCTCACCCACACCCTCACCTTAATTCTAACCCTAACCCTAACCCTCACCCTAACCCTAAACCTCACCGTAACCCTAATGATAACCCTAACCATCACCCTCAACCTCACCTTAACCCTAAAGTTAACCTGAACCCGAACCCTCACCCACACCCTCACCCTAACTCTAACTCTAACCCTCACCCTCACCCTAACCCTAAACCTCACCCTAACACTAACCCTAACCCTCATCCTCACCCTCACCCTCAGTCTAACCCTAAAACTAATCCTAATCCTAACCGTAAACCTCACCCTCAACCTCACCCTAAAACGAACCCTAACCCTCACCCTCACCGTCACACTCAGCCTAAGCCTAAACCTAACCCTAATAATAAAACTTACCCTAACCCTAAACCTCACCCTAAACCTAACCCTAACCCTAACCCTCACACTAACCCTAACCCTAAAATTCACCCTTAACCTAACTGTAACCCTAACCCTAATCCTAACCCTAACCCTCACCCTAACCCTCACCCTAAAACTCACGCTAACTCTAACCCTCATTCTCACACTAACCCTCAACCTAACCCTTACCCTCACCCTAACACTTACCCTAATCCCAAACCTAACCCTCACACTAAAGCTAACCCTCACCCTAATACTAAACCTACCCCTCACCCTAACATTAACAGTAACTCTAAAACTCACCCTAAGGCTAAGCCTAACACTAAACCTCACCCTCACCCTAGCACACACCCTAACCCTAATCCTAAACCTAAACCTCACCCTAACCCTAACCCTCACCCTAACACTAAAGCTCACCCTCATCCTAACCCTTACCCTAACCCTAACCCTAACATTAACCATAACCATCACCTTAACCCTAAACCTAAACTTAACCCTAACTCTCAACCTAACCCTCACACCAAACCAAACCCAGACCCTAACCCTCCCCTCCCCCTAACCCTCAACCTAAACCTTGCACTCACCCTCACTCTAACACTCACACTAACCCTAACCCTCACCCTAATCCTAAACTTAACATTAACCTTAACCCTGACCCTTACACAAAACCCTAACCTTAACCCGATCCCTCCCCCTAACACTAACCCTAACCCTAACCCTCACCCTAACCCTAAGTCTCAACCTTACCCTTAATCTCGCCCTCACCCTAACCCTCACACTTACTCTAAAAATCACCCTAACCCTAACCCCCACCCTCACCCTCACACTCACCCTCAGCCTAACCCAAAACCTAACCCTAATCCTAACCTTTACCCTCAATCTCACCTTCACCCTAAACCTAACACTAACCCTAATTCACACCCTCACTCTCACCCTAAACTTCATCCTCACCCTCACCTGAACCCTAACCCTAACCTGATCCCTCACCCTAAACCGAAACCTCCCCCAACCCTTAATCTAACCCTCACCTTCACCCTCAAACTAAACCTAAACCTAACCCTCACTCTAACCCTAACCCTCACCCTAATGCTAACCCTAAGCCTCACCCTCACTCTCACACTTACCCTCACCCTTAACCTCACCCTAAACCTAACCCTAAACTTAACACTAACCCTCAAACTATACCTAACCCTCACCCTAACCCTAAACCTACCCCCCAGCCTAACCCTCAACCTAACCCTCAACCTAACCCTAACCCTCACCCTAACACTAACCCTAAACCTAATTCTCACCCTATCCCTAACCCTAACACTAAACCTCACCCTAACCCTAACCCCATCACTAACCCTAACCCTCCCCCTCCCCGTCACTCTCACCCTAAGCCTAACCTTAACCCTAATGCTAATCCTAACCCTAACCCTCACTCTCACGCTCACCCTGAACCTAACCCTAACGCTAAAACTCACCCTCACATTCACAATCACCCTCACCTTTAACCTCACCCTAACCTTAAAAATAACCCTAACCCTAACCCTCACACTAACCCTAACACTCACCCTTACCCTAACCCTACCCCTCAGCCTAACCCTACCCCTCAGCCTAACACTCACCCTAACGCTAACACTAAACATAACCCTCACCCTCAAGATAAACCTAACCCTAAACCTAACCCTTCCCCTAACCCTTACCTTCACCCTAAACCTAACCCTCACCCTGACCCTTACACTCACCATAACCCTAACCCTATCCCTATCCCTCACCTTAACCCTCACTCTCACCCTAACCCTAACCTTCAGTGTACTCCTCACCCTAATCCAAACCATAACCATAACCATAAACCTCACCCTAACCCTCAAGCTAACCCTTAAACTCACCCAAACCCTCACCCTAACTCTAACCCTAACACTCACCCAAACCATAATCTTAATCCTCAAACTAAACATAACCCTACCCCTCACCCTAACCCTCATCCTAACCCAAACCCTAACCCTAACCCTCAGCCTCAACCTCACCCTAAACCTAACCCTAACCCTAAGCCTCATCCTAACCTAAACCCTCACCCTCACCCTCAGTCTAACCCTAACCCTAAGCCTAATCGTAACCATCACCCTAACCCTCACCCTCACCCTAAACCTAAACCTAACCCAAACCTAACCCTCACCCTAACCCTCAAACTCACCCGAAACCTCACCCTAAACCTTACCCTCAACCTAACCTTAACCCTAACCCTAATCCTTAAACTGATCCTAATGTTAACCCTAACCCTAAACCTATCCCTCACTCTAACTCTCATCCTAACTCTAACCATTACTTTAACCCTAAGCCTAACCCTAACCTTCACCCTCACCCTAACCCTGAGCCTAAACCTAACCCTAATCCTAAGCCTAACCCTAACCCTCACTCTCATCGTCAACCTAAACGTAAACCTAACGCTAAATCTCCCCCTCACCCTCAAACTCTCTGTCATACTAACTCTGAAAATTACCCTAACCCTAACCCTAACCCTTACTCTCACCCTAACCCTAACCCTAACCCTAACCTCAACCCTAAACCTAACCCTCTTCCTCAACCTCAACCTCAGCCTAACCTTAAAACTAAGCCTAATCCATACCCTAACCCTCACTCTCAACCTCACCCTAAACCTAAGCCTAACCTAATTCTCAGCCTAACCATAACCATATCCCTAACCCTAACCCTTTTCCTCACCCTAGCTCTCAACCTAACACTCACCCTGACCCTATCTCTCACCCTAACCCTAACCCTAACAGTAACCCTCACACTAATCCTAACCTGAACCCTAACCCTCACTCTCACCCTCACACTAAACCTGACCCTCACCCTCAACCTCAACTCACTGTCACCATAACCCTAACAATAACCCTAACATTAACCCTAACCCTCACCCAAACACTAACCCTAACCCTAAACCTAACACTCACCCTCCCCTCCCCCTCCCCCTAACCCTAACCCTAACCCTAAACCTAACACTCACCCTCCCCTCGCCTCACCCTCAGCCTAACCCTAACCTTAATCCAAATCCTAAACATAACCCACACTCTCACCCTCACTTTAAGCCTAAACCTAACCCTAAACCTCGCCCTCCCTCTAACCCTCCCCTCACTCTCACCCTCACCCTAACCTTTACAATAACAGTAACCCTAACCCTAACCCTCACCCTAACCCTAATACTAAACCTAACCCTATGCCTAAAACACCCCTCCCCCTCCCACACTTCAGCATAACCCTAAACCTAATCCTAATCCTAACCCTAATTCTGAGTCTCACCCTCACCCCAAACCTAACCCTAACACTAAACCTCACCCTCACCCTAACCCTTACCCTCACCCTAACAATAACCCTAAACCTAACCCTAAACCTTACCCTAACCCTCACCCGAACACTAACTTTAACCCTAACATCAACACTAAACCTAAACCTAATCCTATCCCTCACCCTTACCCTGAACCTCACCCTAACCCTAATCCTAAACCTAACGCTCAGCCTAAACCTAAATTGCAACCTAGCCCTCAACCTAACCCTAACCATAACCTTAAACCTCAGCCTCACCCTAACCCTCACTGTCACCCTAAACCTCACCCTCACCCACACCCTAATCCTCACCCTCATGGGAACACTCACCCAAACACTAAAACTCACCCTCACCTTAATCATCACACTAACCCTAACCCCCACCCTAACCCTAACCCTAACGCTCACCCTAACCCTCACCCTCAACCTCATCGTCACACTCACGCTAAGCCTAACATTAAACTTAACACTAGTCCTAAAACTACATCTCACCCTCACCCTCACCCTAACTCTTACCCTAACCCTAACACTAACCTTAATGCTCACCCGCACCCTAGATCTCACCCTAACCCTAACCCTAACCCTCACCCTCACCCTCAACCTAACCCTTACCCTCAACTTAAACCTAACCCTCACCCTAACCCTAACACTCAGCCTAACACTTACAATCACCGTAACCCTAACCCCAACCCTAATCCTAAACCTCAAACTAACCCTAACACTAACCCTAAACATATCCTTCACCCTAACCCTAAACCTCACCTTAACCCTAACCCAATCTTCACATTAACCCTAATTCTCACCCTCACCCTAACCCTAATGTTAACCCTAACCCTAACCCTTAGACTAAACCTACACTTCACCATAACCATAATCCACCCCTCTGCCTAACCCTCACCCTAACCCTCACCCTAACACTCAGGCTAACCTTAACCCTCACTCTCATCCTAAACCTCACTCTAACACTTACCCTCACCCTCACCCTCACCCTCAGCCTAACCCTAACCCTAATCCTAACCCTAACGCTAACCCTAACACTAACCCTAACACTTAACATCACCCTCACCCTCACCCTCAACCTAACCCTCATCCTCAGCCTCACCCTCACCTTAGTCATAACACTAACCCTCACCCTAAACCTAATTCTCACCCTAACCCTAACCCTAACCCTCACCCTCACCCTTACCCTAACCCTAACACTCACCCTCACACTCACCCTAACCCTCACCCTAACCGAAATGCTAACACTAAACCTCACCCTCACCCTAACCCTCATCAGAACCCTTACCCATACCTTAAGCGTAACCTTAAACCTTACCCTAATGCTCAGACTAAACCAAGCCCTCACCCCAACCCTAACCCTACCCCTCAGCCTAACTGTCACCCTAACACTAAACCTAACCCTAATTCTCACCCTATTCCTAATCCTAACCTAACCCTCAGCCTCAACCTAGCCCTCACTATAACGCTAATGCTAACCCTAACCCTCACCCTAACCTTCACCCTCATCCTAACCCTAACCCTAAACCTCACCCTGACCCTAACCCTCACCCTAATCCTAACCCTAAACCTAACACTCAACTTCACGCTAACCCTCACCCGTACCCTTACCTTCACCCTCACCCTCAACCTAACCCTAACCATCACCCTAACGCTCAACCTAACCCTCAACCTAAACCTTACCCTAACCCTAACCCTAACCCTCACCCTCACCCTAACCCTCACCCTAACCTGAAACCTAACCCTAACCCTATCCCTCACACTAAATATAACCCTCACCCTAACGGTAATCCTACCCTTTAAACTAACACTCATACTAACCCTAACCCTAACCCTAAACCTAAACCTAACCCTCACCCTAAACCTAACCCTAGCCCTCACCGTAACACAATCCCTCACCCTCACCCTCACTCTCACCGTCAGTCAAAGCCTAACCCTAACCCTAATCCTAATGCTAACCCTAACCCTAACCCTAATCCTAACCCTAACCCTCACCCTCACCTTCACCCTAACTCTAACCCTTACACAAACCTAATCCTAAACTCACCCTAACTCTAAACCTCACCGAACCCCAAGCCCCACCCTCACACTCAACCTAACCCTAAACCTATCCCTAACCCTCACATTCATCCAAACTCTAAAGCTAACCCTAACCCTCACCGTAAACATCACCCAAACCCGGAGGCTAACTCTAACCCTCACCCTCACCATAAACTCTAGAGAGCTGCGTGCAGCCGCATCTGAAAGATGGTGCTGGCTTCCGCCCTCCGCCTTCCCAATGGCGAGTGCTCTCTGTGGTAAACAACTCCTTATATGGCTAAAGCAAAGAATCTGGCTTGTTTCTGCGCACCTGAACCTATTGGTGGTTCCCACGTGGCGTATCAGGGTTGGCTACCCAGCGGGTACTTAAGGCTGTGGGGAATTCTCCCCGGGGTTGGGGTCAGAAGATTGCTCAAAGGTACAGAATAAACTTCAGAGAGAAGAGCTCAGTGTCGCGTCTTCCTTGCTGGTCGAGGCGGTCGTGACAATAAACCTCGCCCTAACACTTACACTAACCCTAAACTTATCCTAACCCTAAACTTAACCGTGACACTAATCCTAACACTAACCCTAAATCTCAACTTCACCCTAACCCTCACCCTAACCCTAAACCTAAAACTCACCCAAACACTAACCCTAACCCTAACCCTAATCCTCACCCACACCCTCACCCTCACCCTCAATGGAACACTCAACCTAACCCTAAAAAACAACCTCACCATAAACATCACCCTAAAGCTAACCCTCACCCTAACCCTAAACCTCACCCTAACCCTTACCCTCACCCTAATCCTAACCCTAAACCTCACCCTAACCCTAACCCTGACCCTTACCCTCACCTTAACCCTAACCTTCCCCGTAACCATAACCCTCCCCCTAACATTTACCCTCACACTAAGCCTAACCCTAGCCCTAACCCTAATCCTCACACAAACCCTAACCCTCACCCTAACCCTAATCCTAACCCAAAGGGTAACTCTCACCCTCACCCTCACCCTAAACCTCTCCCTAACCCTTACACTAACCCTAATCTTAACCTAACCCCAACCCTCACAATAATCCTAACCCTAACCCTAACCCTCACTCTCACAGTAACCCTCACCGTCACCCTAACCCTCAACCTAAACCTAACCCTCATCCACACCCTTAACTTCACCCTCACCTGAACACTCACCCTAACTCTAAGCACCACCATCACCCTAAACTTCACACTAACCCTAACCCTTACCCTAACCCTAACCCTAACCCTCACCCTAACCCTCAACTTCAACCTCACCCTCACCCTCACCGTAAACCTCACCCTAACCCTTATCCTCACTCTAATCCTAAGCCCAACCCTAACCCTCACTCTCAACCTAACTCTTATGCTCACCCTAACCGTTACCCTCACCCTAACCCCAAGCGCAACCCAAACCCTAAACCTCACACAAAACCTATCTATCACCCTAACCCTAAACCCAACCCTAACCCTCATGAAAATCTTCACACTAACCCTACACCTCACACTAACCCTTACCATAACCCTCAACCTAACCCTCAAACTCACCCTCACCCTCACCCTCAGCCTCAGCCTAACAATAACCTGAATCCTAACCTTAACAGTCACCCTCACCCTAACCCTAACCCTAACCTTAACCCTCAAATTCACGCTCACCCTCAGCCTAACCCTCAGCCTCACCATCACCCTCACCCTAACTGTAATCCTAACCCTAACACTAACCCTAACCCTAAACCTAACCCTAACCCTCACACTAAAGCTAACCCCCAACCTAATGCTAAACCTACTCCTCACCCTAACCCTAACAGTAACCCTAAAACTCACCCTAACCCTAACAGTAACCCTAACCCTCACGCTATCCCTAAACCTAATCCTAACTCTCACCCTCACCCTAGCAGTCACCCAAACCTAATCCTAACCCTAACCCTCACCCTCACCCTAACCCTAACCCTAACACTAATCCTCACCCTCACTCTAACCCTCAACGTCACCCTAAATCTCAACCTCACTGGAACACTCACCCTAACCCTAACCCTCATCCTCAACCTAACTCTCACCCTCAATCTAACCATTACTCTCACCCTAACCGTAAGCCCAACCCTAACCCTAACCGTCACACTAACACTAACCATCACCCTAACCCTAAACCTAACCCTAACCCTAACCCAAACCTTCACACTAACCCTAAACCTCACCGTAACCCTTACCCTAACCCTAACACTCAAACTAAACCTCACCTTCACCCTCAACCTCAGCCTAACCCTAACCCTAACCCTAACCCTAACGCCCACCCTCACCCTACCCCTACCCCTAACCCTAACCCTCACCTTCACACTCACCCTCAGCCTAACCCTCAGCCTCACCATCACCCTCACCCTAACCGTAATCCTAACCCTAACACTCACCCTAACCCTGACCCTCACCCTAACCCTAACCCTAAACTTCACACTCAACCTCCCCCTCCCCCTAACCCTAAACCTAAACCTAACACTCACCCTAACCCTAACACTCACACTAAAGCTAACCCCCACCCTAATCCTAAACCTACCCTTTACCCTAACCCTAACAGTAACCCTAACCCTCAGCCTAACCCTAAACCTAACCCTAACTCTCAAGCTCACCCTAGCCCTCACCCTAACCCTATCACTAACCCTTACTCACCCCCTCACACTCACCTTCAACCTCAGCCAAACCCTAAACCTAATCCTAATCCTAACCATAACCCTCAATCTCACACTCACCCTAAACCAAAATCTAATCCTAAACCTCACCCTCAAAATAACACCAACAATAACCCTAACCCTAACCCTAAACCTTACCCTAACCCTCACCCAAACACTAACCCTAAACCTAACCCTATCCCTCACACTAACCCTAACCCTCACCCTAACACTAACACTCACACTAACCCTAACCCTAACCCTAAACATAACGATAAACCTAATACAAACCCTAAACCTAACCAAAACCCTCACTATAACCCTAACCATCACCCTAACCCTAAAACTCACCCTGACCCTCATCCTAACCCTAAACCTCACCATAAGCATCACCCTAACCCTCAACCTAATCCAAACCCTCACCCTAAACCTAAGTCTCACCCTGACCCTAACCCTCACCCTAACACTATTCCTAACACTCAGCCTAAACCTAACCCTAAACCTCACCCTAAACCTCACCCTTACCATTACCTTAACACTAAATCTCACCCTCACCCTCACACTAACCCTAACCCTAAACCTCACCCTAACCATCACCCTAACCATAAATAAAACCCTAACCCTCACCCTAAAACTAAACCTAACCCTAACCCTAACCATAACCCTCACACTCACCCTAACCCTAACGCTAACCATAACCCTCACCCTAACCCTAATCCTACCACTCAGCCTAACCCTAAACCTAACCTAATCCTCACCCTAACCCTCACCCTTACGCTAACCTTAACACTAAATCTCTACCTCACCCTCACAATAAATCTAACCCTAAACCTCACCCTAACCCTCACCCTAACCATAAATCGAACCCTAACCCTCACCATAACTCTAAACCTCACACTAACCCTAACCCTAACCCTCACCCTAAACCTAACCCTCGCTCTAACCCCAACCCTTACTCTTACCTTCACCCTAACCCTCACCCTAACCCTCACACTAGTCCTCACCCTAACCCTAAACCTAACCTAATCCTCAACTTACCCTCACACTAATACTCACCCTAACCCTCACCCTCACCCTAACTCTCACACTAAAACTTACCCTCACCCTAACCATCACCCTCACCCTCACCCAAACCTAACACTAACCCTAAGCCTAACCCTTAACCCCCCTAACCCTAAACCTAACCCTAACCCTCACACTAACCCAAAGGCTAAACCTAATCCTCACCCTCAACCTAACCCTTACACTCACCCTAACCCGAACTCTAAACCTAAACCTATCCCTCACACTAACCCTCAAGCTATCCCTAACCCTAACCCTCACCCTAAACCTAACCCTCCTAACCCTCATCCTCACCCTAACCCTCCTCCGAACACTCACCTGAAACCTAACCCTAATCCTAACACTCAGCCTAACCCTCACCCTAACCCAAACCCTACCACTCAGCCTAAACCTCACCCTAATCCTAATACTAACGCTAATCCTCACCCTTTCCCTAACCCTAAACCTAACCCTTATCCTCACCCTAATCCACACCCTAACCCGAACCCTAAACCTAAACGTAACCCTCACACTAACCCTCACCCTCACCCTGACCCTAAGCCTAAACCTAACGCTAACCCTAACCCTAACCCTCACACTAACCCTAACCCTCATCTTAACCGTAAGTCTGCCCCTCACCATAACACTCATCCTAACACTCAGGCTAACCCTAACCCTAAACCTAACCCTCACCCTAACCCAAAACCTCACCCTCAACCTCAACCTCACCCTCAGTCTAAACTTAACTCTAACCCAAATCCTAACCCAAACCCTAACCCTAATCATAACCCTAACACTCTCCCTCACCCTCACCCTCACCCTAACTCTAACCCTTACCTAACCCTAACCCTAAACCTCACCCTAACTCATACTCTCACCGAACCCCAACCCTCACCCTCACACTAACCCTAAACCTCACCCTAAACATAACCCTACACCTCATCCTAACCCTCACCCTAACCCTATCCCTCACATTAACCCTCACCCTAACCCTAAACCTCACACTAACACTAACCCTCACCCTGACCCTAAGACTCACCTTAACCCTAACCCTAAACCTAACACTCATCCTCAGCCTAACCCTCACCCTTAACCTTACCTTCACCCTAACCCTCACTGTAACCCTAACCCTAACACGAACCCTCACCCTAACCCTCACCCTAACCCTAAACCTAACCCTAACCCTCACCCTAAACCTCACCCTATCTCTAACCCTAACCCTCACCATCACCCTAACCCTCACACTAAACCTTAGCTAACCTTAACCTTCAGGCTATCCCTTACCCTAACCTAACCCTATCCCTAAGCCTAACCATCATCCTCACCATCACCCTAGCCCACACCCTAACCCTAACCCTAAACCTAAACCTAACCCTCACCCTAAGCTTAACCCTCACCCTGACCCTAACCCTCAACCTAACACTAATCCTAACCCTAACCCTCACCATAATTCTTAGCCTTCCCCACACCCTAACCCTCACACTACCCCTAATTCTAAAACTCACCCTAACCCTAAACATAACCCTAACCCTCACCCTAACCTAACCATAACCCTCACCCTAAACCTAACATAAACCCTAACCATAACCCTTAACCTAAATTTAACCCTAACGTTATCCTAACCCTCACACTAAACCTAACCCTAAACTTTACCCTAACCCTCACCCTAATCCTCACCCTAACCCAAACCCTCCCCCTCACCCTAACCATTAACCTAAACCTTACCCTCATCCTCACCCTAACGCTCACAATAAAATTAACCCTCACCCTAAACCTAACACTAACACTCACCCTCACCCTCAAGCTCACACTCAGCCTAACCCTAACCTTAACCCTAATCCAAACACTAATCCTCACCCTCACCCTCAACCTAACCCTAACTGGAACCCTAACACTCACCCTCAAACTAACACTCACCCTCACTTTAAACCTCATCCCCAGCCTCACCCTCAACCTAAACCTAACCTTAACCCTCACCCTAAGCGTAACCCTGACCCTTACACTAACCCTAATCCACACCTTAACCCTCACACTCACCCTAACCCTCAACCTTAACCTAGCCCACACCCTAACCCTAAACCTCACCCTAACTCTAACCCTCACCCTAACCCTCACCCTCATCCTAACCCTCACCCGAACCCTTACCCTCACCCTAACCCTAACTCTCACCCTAACCCTAACACTATCCCTCACCTTAAGCCTCATCCTAACACTAAGCCTAAACCTACCACTCACCACAAACCTAACCCTAACCCTAACACTCACCATCACCCTCAGAATAACCCTAACCCTAACCCTAATCCTAACCCTATACGTCACCCTCAACCTCACCCTAATTCTAACCCTAAACCTAAGCCTAATCCTCACCCTCACCCTAACCCTAACTCTACCTCTCACCCTAACTCTAACACTCACCCTAAACCTAACCCTCACCCTCACCCTCACCCTAACTATAAACCTCACGCTAACCCTCAACCTAAACTTAACTCTAACCCTAACCCTAAACCTCACCCTAAACTTCACCCTAAACCTTACCCTCAATCTAACCCTAACCCAAACCCTCACTCTAATCCTTACCCTCAAACTAACCCTACTATACCCCTCACCCTAACCCTCATCCTAACACTAATATGAACCCTAACCATCACCCTAACCCTAACCTTAACCCTCGCCCTCACTCTAACCCTCCCTGTCAACCTAATACTCACTTTCACCCTAATCCTCACCCACAACCCAACCTTCACCCTCACCCAAAACCTCACCCTATTCCTAAGCCTAACCCTAACCCTAACCCTCACCCACAACCTCACCCTCAACCTAAACCTCACCCACAACCTCACCCTCAACCTAACACTCATGCTAACCCTAAACCTCACTCTCAGCCTACCCTCATCCTAACCCTTACCATCACCCTAACACTATCCCTAACCACAACACTCACACTAAACCTAGCCCTCAGGCCTACCCAAACCCTACCACTCACACTAACCCTAACCCTAACCCTAACCCTAAACCTCACCCTAACCCTAAGCCTAATAGTAACCCTCACCCTCACTCTAGCCCTCACCCTAACCCTAATCCTAACCTTAACCCTCACCCTAACCCTAAACCTCACCCTAACCCTAACCCTCGCCCTCACCCTAACACTTCCCTAAATATAACCCTAACATTAACCCTAACTCTCACCCTAAACCTAACCCTTAACTTAACCCTAACCCTCACCATAACCCTCACCATAACCCTAACCCTAACACTAACCATCCCCCTCACCCTAACACTAAACCTAATCCTTACCCTCATCCTCAACCTGACCCTCACAATAAACCTATCCCTCACCCTAACCCTAACACTAACCATCACCCTCACCCTCACCCTCACCATCAGCCTAACCCTAAACCTAACCCTAATCCAAACACTAACACTCACCCTCACCCTCAACCTAACTCTGACCCAAAAACTAACCCTCCCCTCACACTCAATCTCACCCTCAACTTAAACCACAGCCTCAGCCTCACCCTCAACCTAAACCTAACCCTAACCCTAACACTCACCCTAAACGTAACCCTGACCCTAAGCCTACCCTTACCCACATACTCAACCTCACCCTCACGCTCACACTCACCCTAACCCTAAACCTCACCCTAACCCTCCACTTCACCCTAGCCCTCACCCTAATCCTAACTCGAACCCTAACCCTCACCCTAAACATAACCCTCAACCTAACCCTCACCCTCAACCTAAACCTCACCCTAAAACTTACCCTCATCTTAACCCTAAACTTCACACTAAACCTAACCCTCGCCCTAACACTAACCCTACCCCTCACCTTAACCCTCTTCCTAACCCTAAGCCTAACCCTAACACACTCCCTAACCCTAAGCCTAACCATAACACTCACACTGACCCTCAGCCCAATCCTAACCCTAACCCTAATCCTAACCCTATTCCTCACACTGACACTCACCCTAATTCTAACCCTAACCCTAAACCTAAATGTACCACTCACTCTAACCCTTACCATAACCCTAAACCTAACCCTAACACTCACCCTCACCCTCACCCTCAGCCTAACCCTAACCTTCACCCTAAACCTTACCCTCACCCTAACCTAACCCTAACCCTTACACTAACACTCACCCAAACCCTATTCCTAACACTTACCCTAAACCTAACCCTAACCCTCAGTCTCACCCTAACACTCACCCTAACCCTTAACCTAAAATTAACTCTCAAACTCACCATCACTCTAACACTCAACCTAACCCTAACCCTCAACAACACATTAACCCTCACAATAACTCTCACCCTCACACTAACATCACCCTAAACCTAACCCTCAACCTAACCCTAAACATAACCCTTACCCTAAACCTAACACTAAACCTAACACTCACCCTCCTCCTAACCCTCATCCTTACACTTACTTTCACAATCACCCTCACCCTAACACTAATTCTAACCCTAACCCTCACCCTAACCCTCATCCTAACCCTAAACCAAACCATAACCCTCACCCTAACCCTCCATTTAAACCTAAACCTAACCCTCACCCTCAGCCTAACACTCAAACTAACCCTTAACCTCACCCTAACCCTAACATTCACCCACACACTAACCCTAACCCTCACCCTAACAATAAAACTACCCCTCACCTAACCCTCATCCTAACCCTAACCCTAATCCTAACCCTCACCCTCACCATAAACCAAACCTTAACCCTAACCCTCAACCTAACCCAAACCTCACCCTCACCCTCACCCTCAGTCTAACCCTATCCCTAAACCTAATCCTTACCCTAACACTCACCCTCATGCTCACCCTCACCGTAAACCTAACCCTAAACCTAACCCTCACCCTAACCCTAACCCTCAGGCTAACGCTCACGCTAACCCTAACCCTAACACTCACTTTCACCCTAACCCTAAACAAAACACTAACCCTAACCCTCACCCTACTCCTCAACCTAACCATTAACCTAACCCTAATCCTCACCCTCACCCTAACCTTAAACCTAACCCTAAATCTCCCCCTAACCCTAAGCCTCACCCTAACACAAACCCTAAGCCTCATCATCACCCTAACACTCACCCTCACCCTAAACCTATCCCTAACCCTCACCCTCATCCTAATCCTCACCCTTGCCCTTACCCTCACGGTAACCTGAACCCTAAGCCTAATCCTAACCCTCACACTAACACTAAGGCTCACATTAACCCTAATGCTATGCCTCAACCTAACCCTCAACATAAACCTAAACCTAATCCTAACACTCACCCTAACCCTAAACCTCACCTTCAATCTCACCTTAACCCTAACACTAAACCTACCCCTCACCCTAACCCTCAACCTAAACCTAACCCTAAACCTAACCCTCACACTTACCCTCACTCTCACTGTTACCCTAAACCTAACCCTAACCCTCAACCTAACGCTAAACCTAACCCTAACCCTTACCTTAATCCTAACCCTAACAGTAACCCTAAACCTGACCCTAAACCTAAACCTAAACTTAACCCTAAATCTCACCCTAACCCTCACCCTAAACCTAACGCTAACCCTACCCCTACCCCTACCTCTAAGCCTCAACCTAACCATCACCCTCATGCTCACCCTAACCCTCACAATAAACCTAACCGTCACCCTAATCCTAACACTAACCCTCACCGTCACTCTCTTGCTCACCCTCAGCCTAACACTAATCCTAACAATAATGAAAACCCAACCCTCACCCTCACCATCAAGCTAACCCTAATCCGAAACCTAATCCTCACCCTCAAACTCACCCTCAACGACACCTTAAACTTCAGCCTCAGCCTCAACCTCAACCTAACCCCAACCATAACTCTCATACTCACCCTAACTCTAAAGCTCACCCTAACCCTCAACCTAACCCTAACTCTAACCCCAACCCCCACCCTTACCCTGGACCTCACCCTAACCCTAACCCTCACCTTAATTCTAACCCTCAACCTAACCCTCACCCTCATCCTAACCCTCAACTTAAAGCATAACCTCACCCTAACCCTAAACCTCACCCTAACCGAAACCCTACTCTTCACCTTAACCCTCATCCTAACCCTAAGCCTAACCCTAACACTCACCCTAACCCTAACCCTAAACCTAACACTCAGCCTCACCCTAACCCTCATCCTTAACCTTACCTTCACCCTCACCCTCACCCTATCCCTAATCCTAACCCTAACCCTCACCCTAACCCTCATCCTAAACCTAAAATAAACCCTAACCCCCACCCTAAACCTAACCTGAACGCTCAGCCTCACCCTAATCGTTTCCCTCACCCTTACCCTAACCCTAACCCTAACCCTAACCCTAACCCTAACCCTAAACCTCACCCTAACCATAACTCAACCCCTCACCCTAACCCTCATCCCAAACCTAACACTAACCCTAACCCTAACCCTCACCCTCACCCTAAACCTAACTCTAACCCTAACACTCACCCTAACCCAAAGCCTCACCCTCACTCTAAACCTAACCCTAACCATAACCCTAACACTAACCCTAACCCTCAGCCTAACACTAACCCTAACCCTCACATTCACCCTAACCATAAAAAAACCCTAAACCTAACCCTCACCCTACTCCTCACCCTAAACCTTAACCTAACTCTAACACTCACGCTAACCTTCACCCTCACTCTCAGCCTAAAAATAACCCAAACCCTAATGCTAAGCCTAAGCCTAACCCTCACTCTCACCCTCACCCTAACCCTAACCCCAACCCTAACCCTCACCCTCACCCTCACCCTAACCCTAAACCTAACCCTAACCTTCACCCTAACCCTAAACCTCACTCTAACACTAACCCTAACCCTAACCCTTAAAAAAAAACATAGCCCTAACATTAACCCTAACCTCACCCTAAAGGTAAACCTAAACTTAACCATAACCCTCACCCTAACCCTAACCCAAACCCTCTCCCTCACCCTAACACTCAACCTAACCCTTACCGTCATCTTCAGGCTAACCCTCACAATAAACCTGACGCTCATCCTCACCCTCACGCTCACCCTCAGGCTAAGCATAGCACTAACACTAATCCAAACACTTACCCTCACCCTCACTCTCAAGCTAACCCTAACCCGAACCCTAACGCTCACCCTCACACTCACCCTCACCCTCACCTTAAACCTCAGCCTCAGCCTCAACCTCACCCTAACCCCAACCCTAACCCTTACACTAACCATAACCCTGACCCTAACGCTACCCCAAACACACACCCTAAACTTAACCCTCACCCACACCCACACCCTAAACCTCACCCTAGCCCTCACCCTAACGCTAACCCTATCCCTAAACCTCACTCTAACTATAAGCCTCACCCTAACACTCAGCCTCATCTTAACCCTCACCCTAACCCTTACCCTCACCCTAATCCTAAACTTCACACTAATCCTAACCCTCAACCTAACCCTAAACCTGCCCCTCACCTTATAACTTATCCTAACCCTAAGCCTAACCCTAACACTCACCCTAACCCTAACACTCAGCCTCACCCTCAGCCTAACCCTAACCCTATTCCTAATCCTAACCCTATTACTCACCCTCACCCTAATTCTAACCCTAATCCTAATTCTAACCCTCACCCTCACCCTAACCCTAACTCTAACTCTCACCCTAACCCTAACTCTGACCCTAACACTATCCCTAACCCTCACCCTCACCGTAACTCTAAACCTCACCCTAACCATCAACTTAAACCTCATCCTAAACCTAAGCCTAACCCTAACACTCACCCTAACCCTAACCCTCACTCTAACTCTAACCCTAACATTCACACTAATCCTAACCCTCACCCTAACCCTAAAAATACCCCTAACCCTAAACCTCACCCAAACACTAATACAAACCCTAACCATCACCGTAAACCTAACCTTAACCCTCGCCCTCACTCTAACCCGCCCCGTCAACCTAACCCTCAAATTTGTCCTAACCCTCAACCACAACCCAACCCTCACCCTCACACAAACACTCACCCTATCCCTAACCCTAAACCTAAACCTAACCATTACCCGCAAACTCACCCTCACACTAACCCTAACCCTAACCCTCACACTAACCCTAACCCAGACCATAAACCTAACACTAACCTAACCCTCAACCTCACCTTCACCCTAACCCTAACCCTAACACTCACCCTAACGCTCACCTTAACATTCATGCCAACCCTAAACCTCACTCTCACCTTACCCTCATCCTAACCCTTACCCTCACCCTAACCCTATCCCTAACCATATACCTCACACTAAAACTAACCTTCACCCTCACCGTAACCCTAACCCTCACACTAACCTTAACCCTAACCCTAACCCTAACCCTAACCTTAAACTTAAGCCATACACTCACCCTCACCCTAACCCTCACCCTCCCCTTAGTCCACACCCCAAACCTAGCCCTAACCCTAACACTAATCCTCACCCTAATCCTCACCCTCAATCTAACCCTTACCCTCAGCCTAACCCTCATGCCGAACCCAACCCTAACCCAACCCCTAACCTTAACCTTAAACATCACGCTCACCCTCAACCTCATCCTAACCCTCACCCTAACAATTACCCTCACCTTAACCCTAAACCTAACCCTAACCCTCACCCTCACCCTAACCCTTATCCTCGCCCTAACCTTAAACCTAATCCTCAAACTCACCCCAATCCTAACCCTAACCGTAACCCTAATTCTTACCCTGACTCTAACCCTAACCCTAACCCTAACCCTAACCATCACTGCCACCCTAACACTCACAGTACCCTAACAATCACCGACACCGTAAACCTCACCCTCACCCTCACCCTCAACCTCAAACTAGACCTCAACCTAAACCTAATCCTAAACCTAACCCTCACCCTAACCCTAACCCTCAGCCTCACCCTAATCCTAAACCTAACCCTCACCCTAACCCTCACCCTAAATCTAAACCTCATCCTCACCCTAACCCTCACCCTAAACCTAACTCTCACAATAACACTAACCCTCAACCACATCCTAACCCTCACCCTTACCCTTACCCCCAGGGTAAACCTAAACTTAACCCTAACCTTCACACTAACCCTAACCCTCACACTGTCCCTAACCCTACCCCTTACCCTAACCCTCATCCTAAACCTAACCCTAACCTTCACCCTCACCCTAAGCCTAAACCTAACCCTCACCTTAACCCTCAACCTAACCCAAAACCTACCCCTCAACCTAAATCTCATCATAAACCTAACCCTAAGCCTAACACTCACACTAAACCTAAACCTTACCCTAAACCTCACCCTCAGCCTAACACCAAACCTCACCCTAACCCTTACCCTCACCATTCCCTAACCCCAAACCTAACCCTAAACCTCCCCCTCCCCTAATACTCACCCAAAACCTAAACCTAACATTAATACTAGCCCTCACCCTAACATTTACCCTCACACTAAACCTAATCCTAACACAAACATTCACACTACCACACACACTCACCCTAAGCCTAACCCTAACCCTAACACTATTCCTAAACCTAAACCTCACACTCACCCTAACCCTAAACCTAACTGTCACCCTCACCCTAACCCTAACCGTCACCATCAAAATCACCCTAATCATAACCCTAAACCTCACCCTAACTGACACCCTAACCCTAACGCTAACCCTAAACTTCACCCTCATCCTAACCCGCACCCTAAACCTTACCCTCACCCTAACCCTAATCCATCCCTAAACCTAAACCTCACTATAACCCTAACCCTAACCCTAACCCTAATCCTACCCCTCACGCTAACGCTCAACCTATCTCTAAACCTAACCATAACCCTAACCCTAACCCTATCCCTAATCTAAAAAAAATCTAAACAAAACCCTCACCCTCAGCTTCACCCTAACCCTAACCCTCACCCAAACCCTAACACTTACCCTCACCCTAACCCTAACCCAAAACCTCACCCTACTCCTTACCCTCACCCTAAGCCTAACCCTAACTGTAACACTAATCCTAAACCTAACCCTCACCCTCACCCTAAAACAAAACCTAACCCTCATCCTAACCCTAACCCTAAGCCTCAATGTAAACCTAACCGTCACCCTAACCCTCACCGTCACCGGAACCCTAACCCTACCCCTCAGCCTAACCTTCACACTATCCCTAACCCTCACCCTCAGCCTGACCCTAATCCTAAACATAAACCTCACCTTAACCATCATCTTCATTCTAACCCTCACCCTAACCCTTATCCTCACCCTAACCCTAAACCTAACCCTAATCCTAAACCTCACACTAACCCTTACACTCAACCTAACTCTAACCCTAATACTAACCTTAAACTTCACGCTAACCCTCACCCTATCCTAACCATAACCCTAACCCTAACCCTCACCCTACCCCTCACACTAACACTAACCCTAACCCTAACCGTAACCCTCACCATCATGCTAAACCTCACCGTCACACTTACCCTCACGGTAACCCTAAGCCTCACCCTAAATCTAACACTAACCCTAAACATAACCCTAACCCTCACTCTCACCCTAACACTCACCCTAACCCTTACCCTAAACCTAAACCTCAAACTCACTGTCACCATAACACTCACCCTAACACTAACCCTCACACACAGACTAACCCTCACTCTCACCCGAAACCTCACCCTCACTCTAAACATCACCCTAACCCTAACCTGCACCCTAAACCTAACCCTAACCCTCATGCTAACCCTAACCCTCACCCTCACCCTATCCCTAAGCCTAAGCCTAACCCTAACACTAATCCTAAACCTAACACTCACCCTCACCCTAACCCTAAACCTATCCCTAACACTATCCTCACACTCACCCTAACCCTAACACTAACCCTCACACTCACCCTACCCTAACCAAAACCGTAGCCCTAACATTCAACGTACCCCTCACCACAACTCTTAACCTAACCCTTACCCTCTCCCGCACCCTTACCCTAAACATAACCCTAACTTTCACCCTAAACCTAACCCTCACCCTGACCCTAAACTAAACCCTCATCCTCACGCTAACACTGATTCTCACGCAAACTCTATCCCTAACCCTCACCCTCATCCTAACGCTCACTTTTACCCTTAACCTCACGGTAACCCTAAACCTAACACTAACCTTCACACAAACACTAAGGCTCACACTAACCCTAAATCTACTCCTCACCCTTACCCTCAGCGTAAACCTAACCCTAACTGTAACCCTTACCCTAACCCTGAACCTCAGCCTAAACCTCACCGTAACTCTCACCCTCACCCTCACCCTAACCCTAACCCTAAACCTAACACTAACCCTCATCCTAAACCTAACCCTACCCCTAAACCTAACCCTAAACCTAACCCTAACATTAACGCTAACCCTAACCCTGACCCTAAAACTAATCCTAACATTAACCCTAACCCTCAACCTAAACCTAACCCTAAACTTAACCATAACCCTCACCCTAAACCTAAACCTGCCCCTCCCCCTAACCCTCAACCTAATACTTACCCTCATCCTTACCATAACCCTCACAATAAACATAACCCTCACCATGACCCTAACACTAACACTCACCCTCACGCTCACCCTCAGCCTAAACCTAATCCTCACACTAACCCTCACCCTAAACCTAACCCTAACCCTAACCCTCCCCCTCACCCTATCCCTAAACCTAAAACTTACCCTCATCCTCACCCTAACCCTAACACTAAGCCTCACCCTCACAATAACCCTAATTCAAACTCTCACCCTAACCCTCACCCTCACCCTAACCCTAAACTTAACCCTCACGCTAACCCTCACCCTAACCCTAAACCCCACCCTAACCCTGACCCGAACCATAAATCTACCCCTCAGCCTAACACTCACAATAACTCTAAACCTCACCCTCACTCTAAACCTCACCCTAACACTTACCCTCACCCTAAGTCTAAACCTAAGACTAACCCTAACCTTAAACCTCAACCAAACCCTAACCCTCAGCCTAACCCTAACCCGAACACTAACCTTAAACCTCACCCTAACCCTCACCCTACCCTAACCATAACCCTAACCATAACCCTCACCCTACGCCTCACCCTAAACCTAAACCTCACCCTAACCCTCACCAACAGCCTAACCCTAAAACTAATCCAAACCCTCACCCTACCCCTCACTCTCACACTAAGCCTAACTCTAACCCTAACACTAATCCTAAACCAAACCCTCCCCCTCCCCCTAACCCTAAACCTAATCCTCACCCTAACCCTAAACCTAAAACTCACCCTGACACTAAACTTCACGGTCACCCTAACCCTCATTCGACACTAAACTTCACCTACACCCTAACCCTCACCCTAACCTTCACCCGCACCCTAACCCTCACCCTCACCTTAGTCCTCAGCCTAACCCCAAAACTAAATCTAACCCTCACCCTAACCCTAAACCTAACCCTAAACCTCACACTAAGCCTAACCCTCACACTAACACTAACCCTACCCCTCACCATAACCCTCATCCTAAACCTAACCGTAACCCTCACACTCACCCTAACCCTAACCCTAAACCTCACCCTAACCCTATCCCTAACCCTCACCCTCATTCTAACCCTCAACCTTTCCCTTTCCCTCACGGTAAACCTAAACCTATCCCTAACCCTTACCCTCACACTAACACTAAGACTCACACTAACCCTAACCCTACCCCTCACCCTTACCCTCAACCCAAACCTAACACTAACCGTTACCCTCACCCTAACACTAACCCTCACCCTAACCCTCACCCTCACCCTCACCCTAACCCTAAACCTAAACCTAAACCTCACCCTAACCCAAACCCTAACCTTAAACCTAACCGTAACCCTAAACCTAACCCTAACATTAACCCTATTCTTACCCCTTACCCTAAACCTACCCCTAACATTAACCCTAACCCTCAACCAAAACCTAACCCTAAACTTAACCAACCCTCACCCTAACCCTCACCCTAACCCTAAACCTCCCCCTCACCCTAACCCTCAACCTAATCCTTACCTTCATCCTCAACCTAAACTTCACAATAAACCTAAACTTCACCAAAACCTTAATACTAACCCTCACCGTAACGTTCACCCTCAGCCTAACCCTAACCCTCACCCTAACCCTCAACCTAAACCTTACCCTCATCCTCACCCTACCCTCACCCTAACCCTAATACTAAGCCTCACCCTCACTCTAACCCTAACTCTAACTCTCACCCTAACCGTCGCCCTCAACCTAACCCTAAACCTAACCCTCACCGTAATCCTCACCCAAACCCTAACCCTCACCCTCACCCGAACCCTAACCCTACTCCTCAGCCTAACCCTCACACTTACTCTAACCCACACCCTCACTCTAACCCTCACCCTAATCCTTACCCTCACCCTAAGCAAAACCTAACCCTAACCCTAAACCTCAACCTAACCCTAACACTGAGCCCTACCCTAACCCTAACACTAACCTTAAACCTCACCCTACACTATACATAACCCTAACCCTAACCCTCACCTTACACCTCACCCTAACCCTAACCCTCACCCTAACCCTCACCCTCACCATAACCCTAAAACTATCCCAAAACCTGACCCTAACCCTCACCCTCACCTTAAGCCTAGCCCTAACCCTAACACTAATCCTAAATCAAACCTTCCCCCTCCCCCTATCCCTAAACCTAATCCTCACTCTAATCCTAACCCTAACCCTCACACTAACCCTCACAGTCCCCGTAACCCTCACCCTACAGTAACCCTCACCGACACTCTAACCCTCAACCTCACCCTCACCCTAGCCCTCACCCTAGCCCTCAGCCTAACTAACCCTAAACCTAAGCCTCAACCTAACCCTAAACCTAACACTAAACCTCACACTAAGCCTAAGCCTCACACTAATCCTTACCATACCCTTCACGGTAACCCTCATCCTAAACCTAACCCTAACCCTCACCCTCACCCTAACCCTAACCCTAACCCTAACCCTACCCCTCAACCTGAACCTCATACTAAACCTAACCCTAATCTTAACACTCACACTCATCCTTAACCTAACGTTAAACCTCACCCTCACCCTCACCCTCAGCCTAACACTAACCCTCACCTTAACCCTCAATCGACCCTAACCCTCACCGACTACCTAACCCTCACCCTCACCATCACCATGACTCTAACCCTCACCCTCATCCTAGCCATCAGCCTAACCCAAACCCTAACCATAACACTAACCCTAACCCTCAAACTAACCCTCACCCTCACCCTCACCCTAACCCTAACCCAAACCCTCACCCTAACACACAACCAAACCCTAACCTTACACAAACCCTAACCCTCACCCTAACACTAACCTTAAGCCTAACCCTAAACCTCACCCTACCCTCACCCTAACCCTAAACCTAACCCTAATCCTAACCCCACCCTCATCCTAACCCACACCGCTACACTTACCCTCACGGTAACCCAAACCCTATCCCTAAGACTAACACTAACCCTAAACCTAATCCTAACCCTCAACCTCACCATAACACTCACCCTAACCCTTACCCTAAACCTAAACCTCAAACTCACCGTCACCCTAACACTCACACTAAACCCAACCGTCACACACACACTAACCCTCACTCTCACCCGAAACCTCACCCTCACCCTAAAACTCACCCTCACACTAAACATCACCCTACCCCTAACCCGCACCCTAACCCTAACCCTAACCCTCATCCTAACCCTAACCCTCACCCTCACCCTAACCCTAAGCCTAAGCCTAACCCTAACACTAATCCTAAACTTACCACTCAACTTCGCCCTAACCCTAAACCTATCCCTAAAACTCACCCTCACCCTACCCCTCAAAATAACCCTTAAACTAACACTAACCCTCACCCTCACCCTAACCATAATCTAACCCTAAACCTCACCCTAAACCTAACCCTCACCCTGACCCTAAACCTAACCCTCATACTCACCCTAGCACTCACCCTAAACACAACCATCACCCTCATCCTAACCCTCACCATTACCCTTACCCACACATTAACTCTAACCCTAAACCTAACCCTAACCCTCAAACTAACACTAAGGCTCACACTAACCCTTACCCTACCCCTCACCCTTACCCTCAACCTCAACCTAACCCTAATCCTAACGCTCACCCTCATCCTCACCCTCCCCCAAACCCTAAACATAGCCCTCACCCTAACCCTCAACCTAAACCTAACCCTAACCATAAGCCTCAAGCTAACCCTAACCCTCAACCTCACCCTCAGCATAACCCTAACCCAAACCCTAAATCTTAACCCAAAGCCTCACCCTCACCCTCACACTAATCCTAACCCTCACCTTAACCCTAACTATACCCCTCACCATAAGCCTCAACCTAACACTAATACAAACCCGAACCATCACCCTAACACTTATTTAACCCTCGCCCACACTCTAACCCTCCCTGTCAACCTAACTCTCAACTTTACCCTAACCCTCACACACAACTTAAACCTCACACAAACCATTACCCTATTCCTAACCCCAACCTTAAACCTAACCCTCACCCTCAACCTCACCCTCACCCTAACCCTATCCCTAACCCTCACCATAACCCTACCCCGACCCTAACCCTAACCCTAACACATATTCTAACCCTCACCCTCACCCTCACCCTCATGCTAAGCCTCAGCCTATCCCTAGCACTCACCCTAATCCTAACTCTAAACTTAACACTCACCCTTACAATAACCCTCACCCTAACCCTCACCCTCATCCTAAACCTCATCCTAACCCTTATCCTCTTCCTAACCCTAACCCTCACACTAACCCTAACCCTACCCCTCACCTTAACACTCATCCTAAACCTAAGGCTAACCCTAACACTCATCCTAAACCTAACCCTAACACTCACCCTGACCCTCAGCCTAACCCTAACCCTAACACTCATCCTAACCCTATTCCTAACCCTCACACTCACCCTAATTCTAACCCTAAGCCTAACCCTAAGTATACCCCTCACCCTAACCCTAAAACTAACCCTAAACCTCACCCTCACCCTCACCCTCAGCCTAATGCTAACCCTCACCCTAAACCTTACCCTCACCCTACCCTAACCCTAACCCTAACACTCACACAAAATTTAACCCTAAGCCTAACCCTAAACCTAATCCTAACCCTCAACCTCACCCTAAAAATCACCCTAACCCTTACACTAAACCTAACCATAAACTCACCGTCACCCTAACACTCACCCTAACCCTAACCCTAACCCACACCCTAACCCTAACCCTCACCCACACCTTAACCCTCACCCTCATCCTCACCCTCACCCTCACCCAAACACTCACTCTCACACTAAACATCACCCTACTCCTAACCGGCACCCTAACCCGAACACTAACCCACAACCTAAACCTAACCCTAACACTAACCCTCACCCTAACCCTTACCCTTACCCTCACCCTAACCCTCACCCTCACCCTCAAGCTCACCCTCAGCCTAACCCTCAACCTAAACCTAACCCTAGCCCTAGCCCTCACGCTAAACCTAACCCTCACCTTCAACCTCAATCTAACCCTAACCCAAAACCGAAACTTAACCCTAAGCCTCACACTCACCCTAACCCTAACCCCAATCCTAACCCTCAACCTCACCCTCACTCTAACGATAAAAATAACCCTAAACCTCACACTAACACCAAGCCTCACATTAAACCTCAGCCTCATCCTAACCCTCAACCTAACGCTTATCCTCAACCTAACCCTAACCCTCACCTTAACCCTCATCCTAACTCTAAGTCTAACCCTAATACTCAACCTAATCCTTATACTAACCCTAACACACACCTTCACCCTCAGCCTAACCCTAACCCTAACACTAATCCTAACCCTATTCCTCACCCTCACCCTCACCTTAATTCTAACGTTAACACTAACCCTAACCCTCACCCTCACCCTAAACCTAACTCTAACTCTCACCCTAACCCTAACACTCACCCTTAACCTAAACCAAACCCTCACCCTCACCCTAACTCTAAACTTGACCCTAACCCTCAACCTAACCCCAACCCTAAACCCCAAAACCTCACCCTAACCCTTACCCTCACTCTAAAAATAACCCTAACCCTAACCCTCAAAGTCATCCTAACCTTCACCCTAACCCTAACTATACCCCTCAGTCTAACCCTCACCCTAACACTAATACGAACCCTAACCATCACCCTAACCCTAACCTTAACTCTTGCCCTCACTCTAACCCTCCCAGTCAACCTAACCCTCACCTTTACCCTAATCCTCACCCACAACCCAACGCTCACCCTCACCCAACCCTCACCATATTCCTAAACCTAAACTTAAACCTCACCCTAACACTCATGATAACACTAAAACTCATTGTCACCCTAACTTCATCCTAAACCTTACCCTCACCCTAACCCTATCCCTAACCATAACCCTCACACTAACCCTACCCCTCACACTATCCCTAATCTTAACCCTAATCCGCACACTCAACCTAAACCTTACCTTCACTCAAACCCTCACACTCACCCTAAAACTAACCCTAACCCTAACCTTAACCTTAAACACAAACCTAACCCTAACCCTCACCCTCACCTTAACTCTCACCCTAACAATTACCCTCATCCTAACCCTAACCCTAACCCTAACCCTCACCCTCACGCTAAACCTCACCCTCATCATAACCCTAACCCTAACCTTAAACCTAATCCTCACCCTAACCCTCACATTAAACTTAACCGTAACCATAATCCTCAACCTGACCCTAACCCTAACCCTAACCATAACCCTAACCCTCACTCTCACCCTAACAATCAACGTCCCCCGAAGCCTCACCCTAACCTAACCCTCACTGACACGCTCACCCTCACCCTAACCCTAACCCCTCACCCTAGCCCTCATCCTAACCCTAATCCTAAACCTAAACCCAACCCTCACACTAACCCTAAACCTCACACTAACCCTAACCCTACCCCTCACCCTAACCCTCATCCTAATCCTCACCCTAAACCACACCCTCAACCTAACCCTAACCTTAACCCTCAACCTAACACTAAACCTCACCCTCACCTCACGCTCATCCTAAACCTAACACTACCCCTCACCATAACCCTCATGCTAACCCTAACCCTAACCCTAACACTCACATTAATCCTAAACCTAACCATAAACCTCACCCTCAGCCTAAAACTAACCCTCACCCTAACCCTTACCCTCACACTTCCCTAACCCTAACCCTAACCCTAAACCTCACCCTCAAAATAACACTCACCCAAACTCAAACACAACACTAACCCTAACTCTCACCCTAACCCTCACCCTCACCCTAAAACTAACCCTAAAACAAACCCTCACCCTACCCCTCATCCTCAGCATAAGACTAACCCTAAACCTAAGACTAATCCTAAACCTAACCCTCACCCTCACACTATCCCTAAACCTAAACCTCACCCTAACCCGAAACCTAACCCTAACCCTCACCCTCACCTTCATCGTAACCTAACCCTAACCTAACCTTAAACATCACCCTAAACCTCACACTAACCCTAACCCTCACCCTCATCCTAAACCTCACGCTAAACCTTACCCTCACCCTAAATCTAACCCTTAACCTAAACCTCACACTAAGCCTAACCCTCACCCTAAACCTAACCCTACCTCTCAACCCAAACCTCATCCTAACATTTACCCTAACCCTAATCCTCACCCTAACCCTATCACTAACCCTTACCCTCACCCTCATCCTAACCCTCACCTGCATGGTAACCCTCACCCTAAAACTAACCCTCACCCATAACCTAAACCTAAGCCTCACCCTCACTCTCACCATACACTTCACCCTCACCTTAGTCCTCACCCTAAACCTAAATCTAACACTAACCCTAAACCTCAACCTAATCCTCACCCTCAACCAAACACTTACACTCACCCTAACTGAACCTAACCCTAACCCAACCCCTAACCTTAACCTTAAACATCACCCTAACCCTTACCAAAAACCTATCCCTCATCCTATCCCTCACCCCATCAATTACCCTCTCCCTAACCCTAAAACTAACCCTAACTCTCACTCTCACCCTAACCCTTACCCTCACCCTAACCCAAACCCTAAACTTACCCTCAGCCTAACCCTCATCCTAACCCTGACTCTAACCGTAATCCTCACCCTGACCTAAACCTAACCCTAACCCTAACCCTAACCCTCATGTTCACACCCACCCTCAACCTCACCCTCAACCTAGCCCTCAGCCTAACCCAAACCCTAACCATAACCCGCACCCTAATTCTAACCCTCACCCTAAACCTCACCCTCATAATAACGTTCACCCTAATCCTTACCCTCAACCTAACAGTAAACCTAACCCTCACACTAACCCTTAACTTCACAGTAATCCTCACCCTCACCCTAACCCTAAACCTAATCCTAACCCTCACCCTAACCATAACTCTAACCCTAACCCTAATGCTAACCCTCAACCTCACCCTAGCTCTCACCATCACCCTTACAATAACCCTGACCCTCATCCTAACCCTCACACTTACCCTTAAACTCACGGTAACCATAACCCTAAACCTAACCCTAACATTCACACTAACCCTAACATTCACACTATACCTAATCCTACTCCTCACCCTAACCATCATGCTAAACCTAAACCTAACCTTCACCCTAACCATAACCCTAAACCTAACCCTCATATTTACCCTAAATCTCACACTCACCCTCACCCTCAACCTCACTCTAAACCTACCCCTCACCCTAACACTCATCATAAACCTGACCCTAACCCTAACACTCACACTAAACCTAAACCTAATCCTAAACCTCACCCTCACCCTCACCCTCAGTCTAACACTAACCCTCACCCTAACATTGACTCTTACCCTTCCCTAAAGCTATCCCTAAAACTAACCTTCACCCTCACCCTAACACTCACCCAAACCCTAACAATAACACTAACCCTAATCCTCATCTTAACCCTCACACTCACCCTAAACCTAACCCTAACCCAAACCCTCACCCTACCCCTCACCCTCACCCTAAGCCTGACCCTCACCCTAACACTAATCCTAAACCTAACACTCACCCTCACCCTAACCCTAAACCTAATGCTCACCCTAACCCTATCCCTAACCATCATACTCACCCTCCCCCTAAACCTAACCCTAAACCTCACCCTAAACGACACCCTAAACCTAACGCTAACCCTAACCCTCACCATCATCCTAAGACTCACCCTAACACTTACCCTCACACTAACCCTAAACCTATCCCTTAACCTAACCCTCACCCTAACCCTAACCCTCACCATAACCCTAATCCTACCCCTCACGCTAACCCTCAACCTATCCCTAAACCTGACCATAACCCTAACCCTAACCCATCCCTAAAAAAAACTTCACCCTCAGCTTCACCCTAACCCTAACCCTCACCCAAACCCTAACACTCAACCTCACAATAACCCTTCCCCAAAGCCTAATCCTCTCTCTAACACTAAACCTAGCCCTTATGTAACCGAAACCCTCACCCTCAACCTCACCCTAAAACTTATCCTACCCCTCAGCCTAACCGTCACACTAACCCTAACCCTCACCCTCACCATTATCGTAATCCTAAACCTAAACCTTACCCTAACCCTAACCCTCACTATAACCCTCACCCTAACCTATACCCTCACCCTAATCCTAAACCTAAACCTAACCCTAACCCTCACACTAACCCTAACACTCAGCCTAACCCTAACACTAACCTTAAACCTCACCCTAACCCTCACCTTACCCTAACCATAACCCTAACCCTAACCCTCACCCTACCCCTCACCCTAACCCTAACTCTAACCCTAACCCTCACCCTCATCCTAACCCTCACCATTACACATACCCTCAAGGTAACCCTAACGCGAACCCTCACACTAACCCTCATCCTAAACCTAACACTAACCCTAACCCTCACCCTAACACTTAGCCTAACCCTCACCCTAACCCTAACACTCACCCTCACCGTCACCCTAACCCTAATCCTGCCCATCACCCTAGCCTTAATCCTAACCCTAACCCTAACCGGTACACTCACCCTAACCATAAACCTAACCCTAACCCTCACCCTCACCCTCACACTCAGCCTAAAACTAACCCTAACACTAATCCAAACATTAACCCTCAAACTCACCCTCAACCTTACCTTAACCCGAACCCTAACCGTCACATTCACACTCACCCTCACCCTCATCTTAAACCTCAGCCTGACCCTCAACCTCACCCTAAGTCTAACCCTAACCATCACACTAACCGTTAGCCTGACCCTAACCCTAAAACTAACCCACACCCTAACCCTCACCCTCACCCTCAAACTAACCAACACTCCGACCCTAGCCCTCACCGTAAACCTAACCGTAACTCTCACCGTAACTCTAACCCTCACCCTAACCCTCACCCTCTTCCTAAACCTCAAACTAACACTTACTTTCAACCCAACACTAACCCTCACCCTAACCCTAAACCCAACTCTCACCTTAATCCTCATCCTAACACTAAGACTAACCCTAACACTCACCCTAACCCTAACCCTAACCCTAACACTCACCCTCACCCTCAGCCTAACCCTAACCCTAACCCTAATACCAACACTATTCCTCACACTCACCCTCACCCTAACACTAAGCCTCACCATAACCCTAACCCTCACCCTCACCCTAACCCTAACTCTCACCCTCACCCTATCTCTAAACCTCACCCTAAACCTCAAATTAACCCTAATTCTAACCCTAACCCTAAACCTCACCCTAAATCTCACCCTAACCCTTACCCTCACTCTAACAATAACCCTAACCCTAACCCGCACAAAAATCCTAACCCTCACCCTAAACCTATAACCTAAACTATAACCCTCACCCTAACTATCACCCTAACACTAATACGAACGCTAACCATCACCCTAACCCTAACCTTAACCCTCGCCCTAACCCTCACCCTAACACTCATGCTAACCCTAAGCCTCACTCTCACCCTACCCTCATCCTAACCCTTACCCTCACCCTAATCCTACCCCTAACCATAATCCTCACATTAAACCTAACCCCCACTGTAACCCTACCCTTACCCTTAACCTAACCTAACACTAACCCTAAAACTCACACTAACCCTAAGCCTAATCCTAAACTTCACCCTCACCCTAGCCCTCACCCTAACCCTAATCCTAACCCTAAACCTCACCCTAACCCTCAACCTCACCCTAACCCTAACCCTCACCCTCACCCTAACGCTTACCCTAAACATAACCCTAAAATTAACCCTAACTCTCACCCTAAAACTTACCCTAAATTTAACCCTAACCCTCACCCTAACCCTAAACCTAATCCTAACACTAACCCTCATCATCACCCTCATGCTCACCCTCAGCCTAACCCTAACGCTAATCCTAATCGAAACACTAAACCTCACCCTCACCCTCAACCTAAACCTAACCCAAACCCTAACCCTCACCCTCACATTCACCCTGACCCTCAAATTAAACCTCAGCCTCAGCCTCAACCTCACCCTAACCATAAGCCTAACCCGAACCTTCACCCTAAACGTTACCCTGAACCTAACTCTAACCCTAACCCACAACCTAACCCTCACCCTCACCCTAAACCTCACCCTCAACCTAGCACTTACCCTAACCCTAACCCTAATCCTAACCCTCACCCTAACCCTAACTATCAACTTAACCCTCAACCTCATCTTAACCCTTACCCTAACAATAATCCTAACAGTATTCCTCAACCTCACTGTAATTCTAACCCTAACCCTAACCCTAACTATACCCCTCACCCTAACCCTCACTCTAATCTTAAACCTAACCCTAAACCTCACCCTCACCCTCACCCTCAGCCTAACCCTAACCCTCACCCTAAACCTTACCCTCATCCTACCCTAAACCTTACCCAACCCAACCACTAACCCTCACCCAAACCCTAACACTAACCCTAACCCTAAACCTAAACCTAACCCTCACCCTCACCCAAACACTCACTGTAACCCTTACCGGAAACCTAACCCTCAAACTCACCGTCACCTTAACCCTCACCATAACCCTAACGCTCACCCACACCCTAACCCTCAGCCTCACCCGAACACTCATCATCACCCTAAACCTCACCCTAACACTAATTATCACCCTAACCCTAACCTGCACCCTACCCCTAAACCTAACCCTCAGGCTAAACCAAAGCCTCAACCACACTCTCAGCCTAACCCTAACCAATTTCTAATCGTAACGCTAAGACTCACCCTCAACCTCACCTTAACCCTAAACCTATCCCTAAAACTCAACCTCACACTCACCCTAACCCTAACCCTAACCTGCAACCTCACCCTACCCTAACCAAAACCCTAAACCTCAACCTCAACCTACCCTTCACCCTAACCCTTAACCTCACCCTAACCCTCACCCTCACTCTAACACTAAACCTAACCCTAACCCTCAACCCAACCCTTACCATCATCCTAACCCTAACCCTAACCCTCATCCTCACCATAATACTACCCCTCACCCTAACCCTATCCCTAAACCTCACCCAAATCCTAACCCTCACCCTTACACTTACCCTCACGGTAACCCTAACCCTAACCCTAACCCTAACCTTCATACTAACACGAAGGATCACACTAAGCCTAACTCTACCCCTCACAATTACCCTCAACCAAAACCTAACCCTAACCCTAACCTTCACCCTAACACTAACCCTCACCCTATCCCTCACCCTCAACCTCATCCTCACCCTCACCCTAACACTAAACCTAGCCCACGCACTAAACCTCAACCTAAACTTAACCCTACTCTAACCCTCAAGCTAACACTAACCCTCACCATCACCCTCAGCCTAACCCTAACCCAAACACTAACCCTAAACTTAACCCTAATCCTCCCCCTCACCTTAACCCTCACAATAAACCTAACCCTCACCCTAACCCTAACACTAACCCTCAACCACACCCACACGCTCACCCTCAGCCTAACCCAAACCCACACCCTAGCCCTAACCCTAACCTTAACCCTCCCCCTCACCCTAACCCTCAACCTAAACCTTACACTCATCCTCACCGTAACCCTAACCCTAAAACTCACCCAAACTCTAACCCTAACACTAACACTAAACCTAACCCTAACCCTCACCCTCAACCTAACAGTCACCCTAACCCTTACCCTAAACCTAACCCTCACACTCACTGTCACCCTAACACTCACACTAAACCTAACCCTCACCCGCACCCTAAACCGAACCCTCATCCTAACCCTCATCCTCTCCCTAACACTCAGCCTCACACTAACCATCGCCCTAACCCAAACCCGCACCCTAACCCTAAACCTAACCCTCACCCTAACCTTAACCCTCACTCTCATCCTAACCCTAAGCCTAACCCTAACCTAACACTAAACCTAAACCTAACACTCACCCTCACCCTTACCCTAAACCTATCCCTAAAACTCACCCTCACACTCAAACTAACCCCAACCCTCATCCTCACCCTACTCCTAACCAAAACCCTAACCCTAACCCAAACCCTACCCCTCACCCTAACCCTTAACCTAACCCTAACACTAACCCTAACCCTAAGCCTCACCTTCACCCTCACCCTAACCCTAAACCTACCCCTAACATTCACCCTAACCCTAACCCTCATCCTAAACCTAGCACTAATCCTCATCCTCACACTAACACTCACCCTCACCCTAACCCTATCCCTAAACCTCACCCTCATCCTAACCCTCACCATTACCCTTACCCTCACGGTAATCCTAACCCTAAACCTCACCCTAACCCTTAAACTAACACTAAGGCTCACATTTACCCTAAACCTACCCCTCATCCTAACCCTCAACCTACACCTAACCCTAACCCTAACCCTAACCCTCACCCTAACCCTCACCCTAACACTATCATTAACCCTAACCCTCACCCTCAGCCTCACCCTCACCCTCACCCTAAACCTGGCCCTCACCCTAACCCTCAACCAAAACCTAACCCTAACCCTAACCCTCACGCTAACCCTAACCCTCACACTCTCCATCAGCCTAACCCTAATCCAAACTCTAATCCTAACCCTAAGCCTCACCCTCACCGTCATTCTCATCCTAACCCAAACCCTAACCCTAAACCTAAGCCTCACCCTCACCCTCAACCTACCCCTAAACCTAAACCTAACCCTCACCCTAACCCTAACACTCACCCTAAACCTAACCGTAACTCTCACCCTAACCTAACCCTTGCCCTAAATCTAACCCTAATATGAACCCTAACCCGAACCCTAAAGCGAACCCTAAATTTATCCCTCACCCTCACGCTAACCCTCCAACTCATCCTAACCCTCAACATAATCCTTACGCTCATCCTCACCCTAACCCTCACAATAAACCTAACACTCACCCTAACCCTAACACTAACCTCACCCTCACCCTCACGCTCAACCTCAGCCTAATCCTAACCATCACTCTAACCCTCAACCTAACACTATCCCTAACGCTAACCCTCACCCTCACCCTAACCCTCAACCTAAATCTTACCCTCATCCTCACCCTAACCCTCCCCCTAACACTAACACTCACCCTCACACTCACAGAAACCCTAAATCTAACTCTAAACCTCACCCTCATCCTAACCCTAACCCTCCCTCTAACTCTAACCCTACCCCTCAACTTAACCCTCATCCTAACCCTAAGCCTAACCCTAACACTCACCCTAACCCTAACCCTAACCCTAACACTCACCCTCACCCTCAGCCTAACCCTAAACCTAATCCTAACCCAATTCCTCACCCTCACCCTCACCCTAATTCTAACCCTATCACTAACCCTAACCCTCACCCTCACCCTAACCCAAACTGTAACTCTCAACCTAACCCTAACACTCACCCTTATCCTGGCCCTAACCCTCACCCTCACCCTAACTCTAAATCTCACCCTAACCATCAATCTAACCCTAACTCTCACACTAACCCTAAACCTCACCATAACCTCACACTAACCCTTACCCTCACTCTAACCTTAACACTAACCCTTACCCTCACCCTAACCTTAACACTAACCCTTACCCTCACACTAATCCTAACCCTCACCCTCACCCTAACTATACCCCTCACCCTAACCATCACATTAACCCTAACCTTAACCCTCGCCCTCACTCTAAAACTCCCCGTCAACCTAACCCTCAACTTTACCCTAACCCTGAACCATAGCCCAACACTCACCCTAACCCTATCCCTAACCATAACCCTCACACTAAACCTAACCCTCACACTAACCCTAACCCTACCCCTCAAACTAACCCTAACCGTAACCCTAATCCGCACCATCAACCTAACCCTTACCCTTGCCCTACGCTAACCCTCACCCTAACCCTAACACTAACCTTAACCTTAACCTTAACCATCAACCTCACCCTAACCCTCACCCACACCATAACCCTAACCCTAACCCTAAACTTAACCTTAAACATCACACTAACCATAACCCTCACCCTCATCCTAATGTTCACCCTAAAATTTACCCTCACCCTAACCCTAACCCTAACCCTAAACCTCACCCTCACCCTAATCTTTACCCTCATGCTAACCCTTAACCTAACCCTAAAGCTACCCCTCACGCTAACCCTCATCCTAACCATAACTGTAACCCTAATCCTCAACATGACCCTAACCCAAACCATAAACCTAACCCTCACCCTCACCCTAATCCTCATGGTCCCCCTAACCCTCAACCTACCCTAACCCTCACCGACAATCTAACCCTCACCCTCACCCTCACCCTAACCCACACGCTCATCCTAGCCCTCAGCCTAACCCTAACGCTAACTCTAACCCTCAAAATAAACCTCACCCTAACCCTAACCCACAAACTAACCCTAACCCTCACACTAACTCTAACCCTAACACTACTCCTCACCCTAACCCTAATCCTAAACCTTACCCTAACGCTCACCCTAACCCTAACCCTCATACCTACCCTAAACTTAAGCCTCACCCTCACCCTCACCCTAATCCTCACGCTCAACCTAGTCCACACCCTAACCCTAACACTAATTCACACCCTGACCCTAACCCTAACCCAACCCCTAACCTTATCCTTAAACATCACCCTATTCCTCATCTTAACCCTAACCCTCACCTTCATCCTAACCCTCACCCTAACAAGTACCCTCACCCTAACCCTAAACCTAACCATAACCCTCACCCTCACCCTCACCCTAACCCTAACCCTAACCCTCACGCTAACCCTAAACCTCACCCTCACCCTCACCCTCAACTTAACTCTAACCCTAACCCTCACCCTAAACGTCATCCTAACCCTATCCCTAACCCTAATGCTCACACTAATCCTAAACCTAACCCTAAACCTCACCCCCAGCCTAAAACTAAACCTCACCATAACCCTAACTCTCACCCTTCCCTAACCCTAACCCTAAGCCTAAACCTCACCCGCAACCTAACAGTCACCCAAACCCTAACAATAACCCTCACCCTAACCCTCAACTCACATTAAACCTAACCCTAACCCAAACCCTCACCCTACCCCTCACCCTCACCCTAAGCCTAATCCTAACCCTAACACTAATCCTAAACCTAACTCTCACTCTCACCCTAACCCTAAACCTAACCCTCATTCTCACCCTAACCATAACCCTCACATTCACCCTCACCCTAAACCTAACCCTAACCTTCACCTTAAAAATCACCCTAAACCTCACCCTAACCCTATCCCTCACCCTCATCGTAACGCTCAACCTAACCCTTACCCACACCCTAACTATAAACTTAAACCTAACCATCACACTAACCCTAACCCTCACCCTAACAAAACCCTACCATTCAACCTAACCCTCATCCTAACCATAACCCTAAACCTAATCTTCACCCTAACCCTAACACCAACCCTAACCCTCACCCTCATCCAAACCCTCACCTTCACGGTAACCCTCAACCTAACACTAACGCTCACCCATACCTAATCTTAAGCCTCACCCTCACCCTCACCCTAACCCTCACCCTCATCTTAGTCCACACCCTAAACCTAGTCCTAAACCTAACACTAATCCTCACCCTAATCCTCACCCTCAACCTAACCCTTACCCTCACCCTAAATCTCACCTTGACCCTAACCCAAACCCTACCCCTAACCTTAACCTTAAACATCACCCTAACCCTAACGCTCACCCTCATCCTAACCCTCACCCTAACCCTCACCCTCACCCTAACCCTAACCCTAACCCTCAAGCTAACCCTAAACCTCACCCTCACCCTCACCCTCAACTTAACCATAACCCTAACCCTCACCCTGACCCTCATCCTAACCCTAACCCTAACGCTCACACTAATCCTAAACCTAACCCTAAATCTCACCTTAGCCTAAAGCTAAACCTCACCATACCCCTTACCCTCACCCTTCCCTAACCCTAACCCTAACCCTAAACCTCACCCGCACCCTGACACTCACCCCAAACCTAACCCTAACCCTCACCCTACCCCTCACCTCACATTAACCCTAACCCTAACCCAAACCCTCACCCTACCCCTCACCCTCACCCTAAGCCTAATCCTCAACTTAACACTAATCCTAAAACTAACTCTCACCCTCACCCTATCCCGAAACCTAACCCTCACTCTCACCCTAACCATAACCCTCACCTTCAACTTCACCCTAACCCTAACCCTAACCCTAACCTTAAACATCACTCTGACCCTCACAATAACCCTATCGCTCACCCTCATCCTAAGCCTCAACCTATCCCTGACCCTCACCCTAACTCTAAACGTAAACCTAACCCTCACACTAACCCTAACCCTCACCCTAACCCTAACCCTACCACTCAACCTAACCCTCATCCTAACCATTACACTAAAACTAATCCTCACCCTAACCCTAACACTAACCCTAACACTCACCCTCATCCTAACCCTCACCTTCACGGTAACCCTCACCCTAACCCTAACCCTCACCCATACCCTAAACTTAAGGCTCACCCTCACCCTCAGCCTAACACTCACCCTCACCCTAGTCCACACCCTAAACCTAACCCTAACCCTAACACTAATCCTCACCCTAATCCTCACACTCAACCTAACCCTTACCCTCACCGTAACTCTCATCCTGACCCTAACCCTAACCCATCCCCTAAACTTAACCTTAAACATCACCCTAACCCTCACCCTAACCCTAAACCTCACCCTCATCCCAACCCTCACCCTAACAATTACCCTCACCCTAATCCTAATCCTAACCCTAAACCTCACCATCACCCTCACCCTTAACCTCACCCTAACCCTAACCATCAACCTAAACCTCACCCTCACCCTAATCCTCACTGACACCCTAACTCTCAACCGACCGTAACCCTCACCGACATTCTAACCCTCACCCTCAAACTCACCCTTACCCTCAACCTCACCCTAGCCCTCAGCCTAAACCAAACAGTAATCATAACCCTCAACCTACCCTAACCATAACCCAAACCCTAATCCTAACACTCACCCAAAGCCTAAACCTAACACCAAACCTAAACATAAACCTAACCCTCACGCTCAACCTAACACTCACCCTAACACTTAGAATAAACCTAACCCTAAAACTCACCGCCACACTAACACTCACCCTAAGCCTAACCCTCACCCACACCCTAACCCAAACCCTCACTGAACCCTAACCCTCACCCTAACCCTCACCCTCACACTAAAAATCACCCTAACCCTAACCCGCTCCCTAACCCTAACCCTTACTCTCACCCTAACCCTAACCCTCACACTCACCCCAACCCTAAACCTAACACTAACCCTAACCCTAATCCTAAACCTAACACTCACCCTCACCCTAACTCTAAACCTATCATTAACCTCACCCTCACACTCACCCTAACCCTAACCCTAACCCTCACCCTCACCCTAACCCTAATCAAAACCTTAACCCTAAATCTCATCCTACCCCTCACCCTAACCCTTAACCTAACCGTAACCCTCACCCTCACCCTAAACCTAAACCTAAACCTAAGCCTCACCCTAACCCTAACCCCCACCTTAATCCTAACCGTAAACCTCATCCTCACCCTAACACTCACCCTCACCCTAACCCTATTCCAAACCCTCACCCTCATCCTAACCTTCACCCTTACCCTTACCCTCACGGTAACCCTAACCCTAACCCTAACCCTAACCCTCACACTAACACTAAGGCTCACACTAACCCTAAACATACCCCTCAGCCTAACCCTCAACCTAAACCTAACCCTAACCTAACCACCACCCTAAACCTTACCCTCACCCAAACCCTCAACCTAACCATAAATCTAACCTCCATCATAACCCTCAACCTAAACCTCACCCTCAAACTAACCCTCAAGCTAACCCTAACCCTCACCCTCATCCTCAGCCTAACCCTAACCCAAACCTTAATCCTAACCCTAACTTCACTCTCACCCTACACCTAACCCCAAATCTAACCCTCACTCACCCTCAACCTAACCCTAAACCTAACCCTAACTCTCACCCTAACCCTAACCGAAACCCTCACCCTAACCTTAACACTAACACTAATCCTAAACCTAACACTCACCCTCACCCTAACCGTAAACCTAAACCTCACCCTCACCCTAAACCTAACCGTTACCCTCACCATCAACCTAAACCTGACCCTAACACTCACCCTAACCAACACAATAACCCTAACACTAACAGTAAACCTCACCCTCATCCTAACACTCACCTGAACCCTTACCATCACCCTATCCCTCATCCTATCCCTAAACCTAACCCTCCCACTAACCCTAACCCTCACCCTAACGCTAAACCTGCCCCTCATTCTAACCTACAACATATCCCTAAACCTAACCCTAACACTAACCCTAACCCTAACCATTAACTAAACAAAACCCTCACCTTCAGCTTCACCCTAACCCTAACCCTCACCCAAACCCTAACACTTACACTCAGCCTAACCCTCACCCAAACCCTAATCCTCTCCCTAAACCTAAACTTCACCCTCACGTTAACCCAAACATTAAACCTAACCCTCACCCTCACCCTAACCATCACCCTAAACCTCACCCTCACCATAGCCCTTTTCTTCAACCTCACCCTAACCGTAACCCTCACCCTCAACCTCACCCCCTCCCTCATCCTAACCAAAACCCTAACCCTAATCCTAACCCTAACATTCACCCTCACACTCACAATAACCCTAACCCTAATCCTAACCCTCAGCGTCACAGTCAACCTCACCCTAACCCTAACCCTCAACATCAGCCTAATCCTTACCCTAAACTTAACCCTAACACTCACCCTAAACCTAACCCTCAACCTTACCCAAACCCTAACCCTTACCCTCAACCTAATCCTAACCCTAACCCTCACACTAACCCTAACATTCACCCTAACCCTAACGATAACCCTAACCCTCACCCTCACCACAGACTAACTCTAACCCTAACCCTAAGTGAAACCCTCACCCTAACCCTCACCCTAACCCTAACCCTAACCTCATCCTCACCTTAACCCTATCCATAACCCTAACCCTCACCCTAAAACTCAACCCAACACTCACGGTAACCCTAAACCTCACTCTCTCCCTAATCCTCACCCTAATCTTTACCCTCACGCTAACCCTAACCCTAACCCTAATCCGCACACTAAACCTAATCCTCAACCTAACACTAACACTACCGGTCACCCTAACCCTCACCCTAAACCTAATACTCACCCTCACCCTCGACTCACCCTAACCCTGACCCTAACCCTCACCCTAACCCTAACCCTAAACCTAAATCTAACTGTAAACCCACCCCTCACCCTAAACCTCACACTAACCCTAACCCTAACCCATAAATTCACACTCACCCTAACCATAACCCTCACCCTAACCCTCAACCTAACACTAATGCTAAACCGATGTCTCACCCTCACCCTAAACCTAACCCTCACACTCACCCTCACCCTCAGCCTAAACCAAAACCTACCCCTAACCCTCACCATAACCCGAAACCTCACTTTCACCCTCACCATCAGTCTAACCTTAATCCTAATCCTAACCCTAACCCACACCCTCAACCTCACACTAACTCTAATCCCTACCCTTACCCTAACCCTCATCCTCACCCTCACCCTAATTCTAACTCTATCCCTAAAACTCACTCTAACTCTAACACTCAACCTAACCCTATCCCTAACCCTCACTCTCACAATAATCCTAACATTAACCCTAATGCTCACCCTAACACTCACCCTCACCCTCACACTAACTCTAACCCTAACCCTAATCCTCACCCTCACCGTCACCCTAACCATAATTCTATCCCTAAAACTTACCCTAACCCTAAAACTCACCCTAACACTAACCCTATCCCTCACACTAACCCTCATCCTAACACTCACGCTAACCCTAAATTTCACCGTCACCCTAACCCTAAACCTAAACCTAACCCTCACACTAAATTAACCCTCAGCCAAAACCTAACCCTACCCCTCAAACTAACCCTCACCCTAACCCTAACCCTAACAATAACCCTAACCCTAACGCAAACCCTCACCCTAAACCGAACACCCACCCTCTCCCTAACACTAACACTAACACTAAGGCTAAGCTTAAACCTAACCCTCAACTTCTCCCTAGCCTTCACCTTAACCCTGAACCTAACCCTAACCCTCACCCTAATCGTAATCTTAACCCTAAACCTAACACTCACCCTAACTCTAAACCTAACCCTCAGCCTTACCCTAACCATACCCGTCAGCCTAACCCTCATCCTAACCCTCACCCTCACCCTAAACCTATCCCCAACACTCACCCTTACCCTAACCTTCACCCTCACACTCACCCTCACCCTCACCCTAACCCTCAGCCTCACCCTAAACCTAACCCTAAAACTAACCTTCACACTAACCCTAAACCTAAACCTTACCTAAAGGAAACCCTCACCTTCAACCTCACCCTCACTAAAACCCTCACACTAACCCTAAAACTAACCCTCACCGTAATCCGCGCCCTCACCCTCATCCTCACCTTCACCCTCAGCCTAATCTTTACCCTCACCCTAGACCTCACCCTAACACTAATCTTCACACACACTCTATCCCTCACCCTCAGCTTAACCCTAAACCTAACTCTCACCTTCACCGTCACCCTCACCCTCAACCTAAACTTAACTATAACCCTAAACCTATGTCTAACCCTAACCCTCACCATAACACTCACCCTAAACCTCACCCTAACCCTAACCCTAACCCTCACCCTCATCCTAAACCTAACCCAAAACCTAACCCTCAACCTAACCCTCACCCTAACACTCACTCTAACCCTAAACTTCACTCTCACCCTAACCCTCACCCTAACACTTACCCTCACCCTAACCCTAAATCTAACCCTAACACTCACACTAAAATTAATCCTCACCCTAACCCTAACCATACCCCTCAAACTAAACCTCACTCTATCCCTAACCCTAACAATAACCCTAAAACTAACCCTAACCAAAAATCCTCACCCTAAACCAAACCTTCACGCTCACCCTAACCCTAAGCCTAACCTTAACGCTAACCCTAACCCTAACCCTCACTTCTCCCTAGCCCTCACCTTAAGCTTAAACCTAACCCTAACCCTAACACTATTCCTAACCCTAACCCTAAACCTAACACTCACCCTATACCGAACCCTAACCCTCAGCCTAACCCTAACCATAACCCTCAGCCTAAAATTCATCTTAACCCTTACTCTAACCCGAACCCGAACCCTAACCCTCACCCTCACACTAAACCTATCCACAACTCTCACCCTAAACCTAACTCTCACCTTCACCCTCACCCTAACCCTCAGCTTCACCATAAACATCACCCTAAAACTAACCACACCCTAACCCTAACCCTAAACCTTACCTAACCGAAACACTCAACTTCAACCTGACTCTCACCATAACCCTCACCCTCACCCTAGACCTCACCCTCAATCTAACCCTAACCATTTCCCTTACCCTCACCCTCACCTCATCCTCACGCTCAGCCTAATCCTAATCCTCACCCTAATACTAAATCTAACACTCACCCTAATCCTCAGCCCAATCCTAACCCGAACACTAACCCTGAACCTAACCCTAAACCTAACCCTGACCCTAAACCAAACACTAAAAATAACTCTAAACCTAAACCTCATCTTCACCTTAACCCTAAACCTCACCCTCAGCCTCAGCCTAACCCTAACCTACCTCCAACCCTCAACCTAACCCTAAACCTCAACCTCACCCTCAGTCTTAGCCTAACCCTAACCCTAACCCTAACACTAACCCTAACACTAAACCTAACCCTAACCATAAACCAAACACTAACCCTAACCCTAACCCTAACCCTGACCCTCATCCTCACCTTAACCCTAAACATAACCATAACCCTCACTCTAACACTCACCCCAACACTCAAGCTATCCCTAAACCTCACTCTCACCCGAATCCTCACCCTAATATTACCCTCACCCTAACCGTAACCCTAATGCTAATCCTCACACTAAACCTAATCCTCACCCTAACACTAAACCTCACCTCAACCCTAATACTCACCCTCACCCTAGACCTCACCCTAATCCTAATCCTAACCCTCACCCTAACCCTAACCCTAACCCTCACCCTCACCCTAACCCTCACCCTAACCCTAAACCTATCCCTAAACCTAACCCTCACCCTAATCCTCACACTAACCCAAATCCTAACCCGTAAACTCACCCTCACCCTCACCATCAGTCTAACACTAATCCTAATCCTAATCCTAACCCTAACCCACACCATCAACCTCACACTAACTTTAATCATTACAATAACCCTAACCATCACCCTCACCCTCATCCTAAGTCTACCTCTATCCCTAAACCTCACCCTAACTCTAACACTTACCCTAATCCTAACCCTTAGCCTCACTCTCACAATAAACCTAACCCTAAACCTAACCCTCACCCTAACCCTAACGCTAACCGTAACTCTCTCCCTCACCCTAAAATTCACCATAACCCTACCACTCACCCACACCCTAACCCTCACCCTCACCCTCACACTAACTCTAACCCTAACCCTAACTCTCACCCTCACCCTCACCCTCACCCTAACCATTATTCTATCCCTAAACCTCACCCTAACCCTAACCCTCTCCCTCAGACTTACACTCACACTAACCCTAACCCTAACACTCATGCTAACCCTAATCTTCAATCTCACCCTAACCCTCAACCTAACGCTGACCTTCACCCTAACCCTTAACCTAACCCTAACCCTCACACTGAACTTAACACTCACCCTAAACCTAACACTACACCTCAAACTAACCCTCACCCTAAACCTAACCCTAACCCTCACCCTAACTCTAACCCAAAACCTCACCTTCAACTTAGCACTCACCCTAACCCTAATCCTAATCCTAACCCTAACCCACACCCTAACCCTAACCCTCTCCCTCAATCTAAACCTCACCCTCACCATAACCCTCATCCTAAACCTAACACTCAACCTCAGCCTAAACCTAAACCTAACCCTAACCCTAACAATACCTATAACCCTAACCCTAAATCTAAAAATAACCCTCACCATAGTCGTCATCCTAACCCTCACCCTAACCCTAACCCTCACCCTCACACTCACACTAAACCTAAACCTAAACTCAACCCTCAACCTAATCCTAACCTTAACCCTCACTCTCACACTAACATTAAGCCCAACCCTAAAGCTCACCCTAACCCTAACGCTAACCCTAACTCTGACCTCACCCTAAACCTCACCGTAACCCTAACCCTCACACACAACCTCATCCTAAACCTAACCCTAAACCTAACCCTCAACCTAACCCTCACCCTAACACTCACGCTAATCCTAAACTTCACTCTCACCCTAACCCTCACCCTAACCCTTACCCTCACCCTAACCCTATACCTAACCCTAACCCTCACACTAAACTTAACCCTAATCCTGCCCCTGAAACTAAACCTCACTCTAACCCTAACCATAACAGTAACCCTAAACCTAACCCTAACCAAAAACCCTCACCCTAACCCAAACCTTCACTCTCACCCTAACCCTAACCCTAACCTTAATGCTAACCCTAACCCTAACCCTCACCTTCTCCCTAGCCCTCACCTTAACCCTAAACCTATACCTAACCCTCACCCTATTCCTAAATTTACCCTAAACCTAACACTCACCCTATCCCGAACCCTAACCCTCAGCCTAACCCTAAACATACCCCTAAGCTAAACATTCATCCTAACCCTTACACTAACCCGAACCCGAACCCTAACCCTCACTCACACCCTAAACCTATCCCCAACCCTAACCCTAACCCTAACCCTCACCTCACCCTCACCCTAACCCTCAGCCTCACCATACACATCACCCTAAAACTAACCACACCCTAACCCTAACCTTAAACCTTACCTAACCGAAACATTCACCTTCATCCTCACCCTCACCATAAGACTCACCCTCACCATAGCACTAACCCTAAACCTAACCCTAACCATTTCCATAACCCTCACCCTCACCTCATCCTCACCCTCAGCCTAATCCTAACATTAACCCTAATACTAAATCTAACACTCCCTCTAATCCTCACCCCAATCCTAACGCGAACACTAACCCTCAAACTAAACCTAAACCAAACCCTAACCCTCAACCAAACTCTAACCCTAAACCTCACCCTCACGTTAAACCTAACCCACACCCTCACCCTCAGCCTAACCCTAACCTACCCCTAACCCTCACTCTAACCCTAAACCTCACCCTCACTCTCAGCCTTACCCTTACCCTAACGCTAACGCTAACCCTAACCCTAACCATAATCATAAACCAAACATTAACCCTAACCCTAACCCTAAACCTCACCCTCACCCTCACCGTAAACCTAACTCTAAACCTCACCATAAAGCTAACCCTCGCCCTAAAACAAAACCTAACTCTCACCCTCACCCTAACACTAACCCTAACCCTTAACCTTACCCTAACATTAACCCTAACCCTCACAGAAATCATAACCCTCACCCTAAACCTAACCCTACCCCTCAGCCTAACCCTCACCATAACCATTACCCTAATCCTAATCCTCACACAATCCCTAACCCTCACCCTAACCCTAACCCTCACCCTTATCTTCACCCTCACCCTCAGCCTCACCCTCAGCCTAACCCTCATCCTAACACTAACCCTAACCCTCACCCTAACCTTAACCCTAACCCTCACCCTCACCCTAAACCTCACCCTCACCCATGCCCTAACTCAAACCCTAACCCTATCCCTTACCCTAAACCTAACTGTAACCCTAACCCTCACCCTAACCTTAACACTAACCCTAAACCTCACCCCAACCCTAACCCTCACATTACCCCTAACCCTCACCCTAACCCTCACCCTAACCCTCACCATAAACATAACCCAAACCCTAACCCTCACCTTCACCCTAAACCTAACCCTCACCCTCACCTGAACCCTCACACTCACCCTAGCCCTCATCCTCTCCTAAACAGAACCCTAACCATAACCCTCACTCTCAACCTAACCCAAAACCTCACCCTAGTCCTCACCCTCACCCTCACCATCACCCTCAGCCTTACCCACACCCACACCCTAGCACTCACCCTAACCTTAAACCTCACCCTAACCCTCACCCTAACCTTAACCCTCAACCTAACACTAACCCTCACAATCAGCCTAAGCCTAAACCTAACCCTCACCCTAACCTTCACCCTAACGCTCACCCTAGACCTTACCCTAACCCTCACCTTCACCCTCACCCTAAACATAACCCTAAATCTAACCCTCACACTAACACTCAGGCTAACCCTAAAATTCACTCTCACACTAACCCTCACCCTAACACTGACCCTCACCCTAAACCTAACCCTAACACTCACCCTAACCCTAACCCTAACCCAAAATCTCACCTTCACCCTAGCCCTCACCCTAACCCTAATCCTAAACCTAACCCTAACCCACACACTAACCCTAACCCTCTCCCTAACTCTAAACCTCACCCTCACCATAACCCTCATCCTAAACCTCAACCTCACCCTCGCCCTTATCCTAACACTAACTATAAACCTAAGTCTAACACTAACCCTCTCCTTAACCGTCACCCTAACCCTCACCCTAACCCTAACCCTCACCCTCACCCTAAACATAACCTTAAACATAACCCTCACCCTCACTGTAACAGTAACCCTCACTCTCACACTAACCCTAACCGTAACCCTAATGCTCACCCTAACCATAACGCTAACCCTAACTCTGACCCTCACACTAAACCTCACCTTAACTCTAACCCTCACACACACCCTAACACTCATCCTCAACCACACACTAACTCTCACCCTAACCCTAAACCTAACGCTCACCCTCACCCTAACCCTAACCCTACCTCTATCCCTAAACCTCAACCTAACCATAAACCTCACCCTAACCCGAAACCTCACCCTCACACTAACCCTAAACCTAACCCTAACACTCATCCTAAATATCATCCTAACAATAACGCTAACCCTAACACTTACCCTAATCTTAAATCTCACCATAAACCTAACACTCACTCTAACCCTAACCCTAACCCTCACCCTAAAAATAACCCTAAATCTCACCCTCACCATTACCCTCACCCTAACCTTCACCCTCACATTAACCCTAACCCTCACCCTAAACTTAACCCTAACCCTAACCCTCACCCTCACATTAACCCTCACCCTCACCCTAACCCTCATCCTAACCCTCACTCTAACCCTAACCCTAACCTTCATCCTAACCCTCACCCTCAACCTAACCCCCAACCTCACCCTAACCCTCACCCTCACCCTCATCCTAAACCTAACCCTAAACCTAACCCTCACCCTCACCCTAACACTATTCCTAAATCTAACCCTAACCCTCACCCTAATCCTAACCCTAACCCTAACCCTAACACTCTCCCTAAACTTAACCCTAACCCTCAGCCTACCCCTAACCATACCCTTCAGCCTAAACTTCATTCTTACCCTAATCCTTACCTGAACCCTCATCCTAACCCTAAAACTCACCCTAACCCTAACTCTAACCCTGACGCAAAACCTCACCCTTACCCTCACCCTAATCTTAACGCTAGACCTAACTCTCAACCTCACTCTAAACCTCACCGTAATGCTAACTCTCACCCACACGCTAAACCCCACCCTCACCATCACACTAACTCTAACCCTAAACCTAACCCTAACCTTCACCCTCACCCTCACCCTAATCCTAACTCTGTCCCTAAACATCCCCCTAACCCTGAAACTCACCCTACCCCTAACCCTAACCCTCACCCTAACAGTGACCCTAACCCTCACCCTAACACTTACCCTAAACCTCACCCTAACACTAACGCTAACCCTCACACTCACCCTCACTTTAAATCTCATCGTAACCCTAACACTCACCCACACCCTAACCCTCACACTCACACTAACACTCACCCTCACCCTAAACATCACCCTAAACCTAAACATAACCCTCTCCCACACCCTAACCCTCACCCTCACCCTCACCCTCACACTCACCCTAAGCCTCACCCTCACCCTAAAAATCACCGTAAACGTAAACCTCACACTAAACCTAACCTTAACACAAACCCTAACCCTCATCCTCAACCTCACCTTCACCCTCACCCTAAACCTCACCCTCACCCTAGCCCTCACCCTAAAACTAAACCTCACCCTAAACCTACCCCTCACCCTCCCTCAGCCAAATCCTAAACCTAACCCTAAACTTAACCCTCACCCTCACCCTAACCCTAAACCTAACCCAAAATATAATCCTAACCCTAAACCTAACCCTAAACCTCACCCTAACAATAACTCTAATACTCACCCTAACCCAAACCCTAACAATCAACCTAACCCTATCCGAACCCTAACCCTAAATCTCACCCTAACAGTCACCCTTACACTCACGCTAACCCTAAACCTAACCCTTACCATCACCCTCACCCTAAACTTCCCCCTCACGATAACCCTAACACTAACCCTCATCCTCACCCTCACCCTAAACCTGACCCTAAACCTTACCCTCACCCTCATCCGAACACTAACCCTAAACCTCACACTAAACCTAACAGTAACCCTCATCCTCACCCTCACCTAACCGTAACCGTAACCCTAAACTTCACCCTAACGCTAACCCTAACCCTAACACTCACCCTCACCCTAACCCTCACCGTCACCCTAACCCTCACCCTAAATCTATCCCTCACCCACAACCTAACCCTCACCCTCGCCCGAACCATCACCCTCACCCTAACACTCACCCTCATCCTAAACATCAACCTAAACCTAACCCTCACCCTAAACTTAAACCTAACCTGAGCCCTAACCCTAAGCCTCACCCTCACCCTCACCCTCACCCTAAACCTAATCCTCACCCTCACACTCACACTCACACTAACCCTCATGCTCACCCTAAACATCACCCTAAACTTAACCCTCACACTACCCTAAACCTAACTCTCACTGTAAACCTCACCTTCGCCCTCACCCTCACTTTCACCCTCAACCTAAAACTCAACCTTAACCTAGCCCTCACCCTAACCATAACCCTCACCCTAATCCTAACCTGAACCCTCAGCCTAACCCTTACCCTATACCTAACCTTAACCCTAACCCTCACCCACATCCTCACCCTCACCCTAAACATCAACCTAATCCTAGCACTAATAATAACCCTAACATTAACACTAACCCTAACCCTCACCCTAAACCTAATCCTAACCTTCACCCTCACCATCACCCTAATCCTAATTCTGTCCCTAAACCTCCCCCTAACCCTAAAACTCACCCTAACCCTAACCCTAACCCTCACCCTAACAGTAACCCTAACCCTAACCCTAACACTTACCCTAAACCTCACACTAACACTAACGCTAACCCTCACACTCACCCTCACTTTAAATCTCATTGTAACCCTAACCCTCACCCACACCCTAACCCTCACACTCACCCTAACCCTCACTCTCACCCTAAATATCACCCTAACCCAAACCGTCACCCTGACACTAAACATAACACTCTCCAACACCCTAACCCTCATCCTCACCCGAACCCTCACACTCACCCTAAGCCTCACCCTCACACTAAACATCACCGTAAGCGTAAACCTCACAATAACCCTAACCTTAACCCTCACCCTAACCATCATCCTCACCCTCACCCTCACCTTTACCCTCACCCTAACCCTCACCCTCACCCTAGCCCTCACCCTAAAACTAAACCTCACCCAAATCCTACCCCTCACCCTCCCTCAGCCTAATCCTAAACCTAACCCTAAACCTAACCCTAATCCTCACCCTATCCCTAACCCTAATACTCAACCTAACCCTAACCCTAACCCTAAATCTCACCCTAACAGTCACCCTTACACTCACGCTAACCCTAAATTTCACTCTCACCCTAACCCTCACCCTAACACTTACGCTCACACTAACACTAACCCTAACCCTCATACTAAACCTAACCCTCACCCTAAATCAAACCCTAACCCTAAACCTCACCTTCAGTGTAGCCCTCACCCGAACCCACAACCAAACCCTAACTCTCACCCTAACCTTAACACTCATCCTAACCGGAAACCTCAACCTCACAATAACCCTAACCCTAACCCTCACCCCCAACCTCACCCTAACTCTAAACCGAACCCTAAAACTCACCCTCACCTTCAACCTCACCCTAACACTCACCCTCTCCCTCACCCTAACGCTAACCCTCAATGGAAACCTAATCCTAAGCCTCACACTCAAACTAACACTAACCCTAAACCTAAACTTCAACCTAAAAATAACCCTAATCCTAATGCTAACCCTACCCGTAAAACTTACCCTAACCCTCACCATAACCCTAACCCTAACCCTATACTTCACTCTCACGCTAACACTAACCCTGTCACCATCACCCTAACCGTCACCGTCACCCAAACCCTCACGCTAACCCTACAACTCAACCACACCCTAACCCTAACTCTCAACAGAACCCTCACCCTTACCCCAACACTTACCCTCATCCTAAACATCACCCTAACCTTAACCCTCACCCTAACTCTAACCATAACCCTCAGCCAACCCTAACCATTAAACTCACTCTAAGCCTAGCCCTAACACTAACCCCAAAACTAAACCTAAAGCTCTCCCTCACCCTCACCCAAACCGTAAAACTCACCCTAACCGTCACCCTCACCCTAACCCTAACACTAACCCTAAACCTCACCCTAACACTAACCCTCACCCTAACCATAACCATAACACTCACCCTATCCCTCACATTAACCCTAACGCTAACCCTAACCCTCACCATCACCCTAAACCTCATCCTAACCCTTATGCTCACACTAACCCTCACCCTAACCCTTATGCTCACACTAAACCCAAACTTAAGCCTAACCCTCACCCTAACCCAAAGTTACCCCGCACCCTAACCCTCAACCTAACCCTAACCCTCACGCACACACTAACCCTCACTCTCACCAGAATCCTCATCCTCAATCTAAACCTCACCCTCACCATTAACATCACCCTAACCCTAACAGTCACTTTAACCCAAACCCAAAACCTCACCCTAACCCTCACCCTCAAACTAAGGCTCAACCTCATCCTAATCATCACCCTAACCCTAACCCTAAATTTTACCTACCCGAAACCCTCACCTTCAACCTCATCCTCACTCTCAACCTAAAACTAACCCTCACCCTAGCCCTCACCCTCACCCTCAGCCAAAATCTAACCCTAACCCTAATCCTAAACCTAACCCTCACCTTCACCCTAAAGCTAACCCTAACCCTAAACCTAACCCTCACTCTCACCCTAACCCTAATCCTAACCCTCACCCTTACCCTAACCCTCACACTAACCCTAAACCTCAACCTCACCCTCAACCTAACCCTGACCCTAACCCAAACCGTCAACCTCATCCTAAACTTCAGAAAACCCTAACCCTCACCCTAACCCTAAACGTAACCCTAAACCTCACGCTAACCCTAAAGCTAACCTTCATCCTCACCCTCACCCTAACCCTAAACCTAACCGTATCACTAACTCTCAACCTAATCGTGACCCTAACACTCATGCTAACCCTAACCTTGATTCTCAGCCTAACCCTCACCCTTACGCTTATGATCACCCTAACACTAACCCTAAACCTCACACTAAACCTAACCATCAACCTCACCCTAACCCTAACCCTAAACTTCACCTTCACCCTATCCTTCACCCTAACCCTAATCCTAACCCTAAATCTCACATTAACCCTCATCCTCACCCTAAACCTCACTCTCACTCTCACCTAACCCTAACACTCACCTCACCCTCTTCCTAACCTTAAACCTAACCGTAATCCAAACACTAACTCTCACCCTCAGCCTCACCCTAACTCTAACCCCAACCCTAACCCTCACCCTCATCCTCACCCTAACCCTCATCCTCACCATCACCCTAACCCTAACCCTAAACCCTCACCCTAACGCTAACCCTCACCCTAAACCTAACCCTAACCCTCACCTAAAGCATTAACCCTAAACCTAAACTTCAGCCTAAAAATAACCCTAACCCTAATGCTAAACCTAACCGTAACCCTCACCCTAGCCCTCACCCTAACCCTAAAACTAACCCTAAACTTCACCCTAATGCTAACCCTGACCCTAACCCTCACTCTCACCCTAACCGTCACCGTCACCCAAACCCTCACCCTAACCCTAAAACTCAACCATACCCTAAACCTCACCCTCACCAGAAACCTCACCCTCACGCTAACTCTCACCCTCACCCTAAATATAACCCTAACCCTAACCTTAATCCTAAAACTAAAACTCTCCCTCACCCTTAGCCTCACCCTAAAACTAACCCTAACTCTAACCCTCACCCTTACCCTAAACTTCAACCTAACCCTAACCCTAACCCTCACCCGAACCTGAACCCGAAACCTAACCCTCATCCTCACGCTAAACCTCACCCTCACCATCACCCTAACTCTAAACCTAACCCTAACCCTTATCCTTACCTTAAACCTAACTCTAACCCTAACCCTCACCCTAATCCTCACCATAACCCTACCGCTAACACTAACCTTCAACCTCATCCTAACCCTAACCCTAAACTTCACACTAACCCTTACCCAAATCCTAACCCTAACCCTCACCCTCACTCTAACCTTAAACCTCACCCTCACCCTAACCCTAACGCTTACCCTAAACCTCAACCTTACCTTAATCCTCACCCTCATCCTCAACCTCACTCTCAATATAACCCTAACCCTAACCGTAACCCTAAAACTCAACCGAAGCCTAAACCCAACCCTGACCCTAACCCTAACTCTAACCCTCACCCTAACCCTAACCCTAACCAAAACACTAACCCTCATGCTCAACCTAACCCTAACCCTAAACCTCACCCTAACACTTAGGCTAACCATAACCCTCACCCTAACCCTCACACTAACCCTAAATCTAAAAACAGCACTCACCCTTACCCTAACCCACACCCTCAACCCAACCCTCACCCTAACCCTCAACCCAACCCTCACCCTAACCCTCATCATAACCCTAACCATAAACCTAAACCTAAAACTAAACTTCACTCTACCCCTCACCCTCACCCTAACCCTAACCTGAATCCTCACCCTACCCTCACACTAACCCTAAATCTAACCAAAACCCTAAACCTAATCCTCAACCTAACCCTAACCCTAAACCTCACCTAACACTTAGGCTAACCATAACCCTCACCCTAACCCTCACACTAACCCTAAATCTAAACACAGCACTCACCCTTACCCTAACCCACACCCTCACCCCAACCCTCACCCTAATCCTAACCCTAACCCTCACCCCAACCCTCATCATAACCCTAAACCTAAACCTAAAACTAAAACTAAACTTCACTCTACACCTCACCCTCACCCTCACCCTAACCCTAAACCTAATCCTCACCCTACCCTCACCCTAACCCTAAATCTAACCCTATAACTCTCACACTCACCCTAACCCTCACCCTAACCCCAACTCTCACCCTAAACCTAACCCTCACCCTCTCCTTAACCCTCACCCTAAACCTAACTATGACCCTCACCCTAGCCCTCAACTTAACCCTCACCCTAACCCTAAACCTCACCCTCACCCTAGCCCTAACCCTAACCCTCACAGTAACCCTAAACCTCACCCTAACCCTAACCATACCCCTCACCTTAACCCTCACCCTAAACCTAAACCTAAACCTAACTATCATCCTCAGACAAACACTCACAGTAACCCTAACCCTCACCCTAAACCGAACCCTCACCCACACCCTAACCCTCCCCCTCAACCGAACCCTCACCCTCACCCTAATCCTCACCCCCAACTTAAACATCACCCAAACCCTAACCATAAGCCTAAACCTCACCCTAACCCTAACCCGCGCCCTAAAACTCACCCTCAACCTAGTCCTCACCCTAACTCTAACCCAAACCCTTACCTAAATTTAACACTCATCCTCATCCTAACCCTAACACTAAACCTACTCTTAACCCTAACCCTCACACTAACCCTCACCCTAACACTCAACCTAACCTTAACCCTCACTCTCACCATAATCTTCACCCTAAACCTTACACTTACCTAAACCTAACCCTAACACTTACAATAAACCTAAACCTCACCCTGACCCTAACCCTATCCCTCACCCTCACCCTCACTCTAACCCTAATCCTAAACCTAACACTCACTCTAACCCTAACTCTAACATTAACTTTAAATGTAAACCTAACCCTAACCCTCACCTCATCCCAAAATCTAACCCTAACCTCTAACCCTAATCCTAAACCTAACACTCACTCTAACCCTAACTCTAACATTAACTTTAAATGTAAACCTAACCCTAACCCTCACCTCATCCCAAAATCTAACCCTAACCCTCACCCAAAACCTAAACCTAACCCAAACTCTCACCCTCACCCTAAACCTTACCCTAATCCTAACTCTCACCCTAAGCCTCACCTTAACCATAACCCTAACCCTAACACTCACGCTCACCCTAAACCTCATCCAAAACCTTACCCTCAACCTAGCCCAAATCCTAACCCTCACATTAAGCCTAACCTTCGCCGTTACCCTAACACTACTCCTCAGCCTAAAACTCATCCTTAACCTAACCCTAATCTTCACACTTAACCTAACCCGAAACCTAACCCTAAACCTCACCCTAACCCTAACCCTCACCCTGACCCTAACCTTCACCCACACCCTCAGCTGAACTCTAACCCTAACATTAACCCAAACCCTCACCCTCACCCTTAACATCACACTAACCCTAACCTTCACCCTAAACCTTACCAAACTGAAAACCTCCCCCTCCCCTTAATCTTCACTCTCACCCAGCACTCACCCTAACCCTAATCCTAAGATTAAACCTAACCCTCAACCTCCCCCTCAAACTCACCCTCAGCCTAACCCTAAACCTAACCCTAATACTAATCCTAACCCTCACCCTCACCCTCACCCTAACCCTAACGGGAACAATAACCCTCACCCTAACCCTAAACCTAACCACAAATTTCACACTAACCCTAACACAAAACCTAACCCTAACCCTGAACAAAACCCTAAGCCTCACCCTCACCCTCAACCTCACTCTCAGCCTAACCCTAAATCTAACCCTCACCCTAACCCTAAGCCTAACCGAAACCCTAAACCTAACCCTAACACTAAACCTCACCCTCACCCGCACCCTCACCATAACCCTAACCCTAACTCAACCCTAACTCTAACACTCACCCTAACCCTAACCTTAAACTCACCCTCACCCTAATCCTAACCCAAATACTAAACCTCACCTTAACCCTCACCCTAACACTCACGCTAACCCTTACCCTAACCCTAACCCTCACCCTCACCCCAACTGTCACCCTAACACTAGTGCTAACCCGAAGTCTCAACCTCACCCTAACGCTCAGCCTAAAACTTACCCTCACCATCACCCTAACCCTTACCCTAACCCTCACCCTAAACCTAACCCTAATCCTAACCCTCACACAAACCCTAACCCTCAACCTAACCTCACCATAAACCTAACCGTGACCCTCACCCTAACCTCACCCTAACCCTAACTGTGACCCTCACCCTAACCTCACCCTAACCCTAACCCTAACCATAACACTCGCACTCACCCTAACCCTCACCCTAACCCAAACTGTCACCCTAAACCTAACCCACACCCTCACCCTAACACTAACCATAGCCCTCACAATAAACCTAACCCTCACCTTAACCCTAACCATACCCCTCACTATAACCCTCACCCTAACCCTAACCTTAACCTAACCCTCAGCCTCAGCCTAATACTCACAGTCACCCTAACACTCACCGTAAACCTAACCCTCACCCACACCCAAACCCCCACCCTCACCCGTACCCTCATTCTCACCCTAACCCTCACCCTCACCTTAAACATCGCCCTAACCCTAACCCGCACACTAACCCTCACAGTCAACCTTAACCTCACCCTAACTCTAACCCTGAACATTACCTAAACTTAACCCTCACCCTCATTCTAACACTAAAACTACACCTAACCCTAACCCTATCCCTGACACTAACCCTCACCCTAACACTCACGCTAACACTAACACTCATTCTCACACTAACCCTCACTATAAACATTACCCTTACCCTAACCCTAACCCTGACCCTAACACATATATTAAACCTAAACCTCACCCTGACACTAACCCTACCCCTCAACCTCACCCTCACCCTCAACTTAACCCTAATCCTAACCCTGATACTCACCCCAACCCTTACTATAACCCTAACCCAAACGTAAACTGAACCCTAACACGAACCCTAAACCTAAACCTAACCTTAAACCTCACCCTAAACCTAAACCTAACCCTAACCCTCACCCTAACCCTCACTCTAACCCTAATCCTAACCATAACCCTAAATTCCAACCTCACCCTCAACCTAACTCTAACCCTCACCCTAAACCTAACCTAACCCTACATCTCACCCTATTGCTAACCGTAACCCTAACTCTCACCTTCACCCTCACCCTAACCCTCACCGTCACCTTAACCCTCTCCCTAACCCTAACACTAACCCTCACGCAAACCCTCACACTCACCCAAACCCTCACCCTCACCCTAACCCTCACCCTCACCCTTAACATCACCCTAACCAAAACCCTCACCATAACCTTCAACCTAACCCTAACCCTCAACGTCACCCTAAGCCTAATCCTAACCCTATAACCCTAATTCTAAACCTAACACTCACCCTAACCCTAATCCTCACCCTAAATCTCAACCTAACACTTTGCCTCACCCTAACTGTGTGAGACAAACACTAACCCTTATCTTAAACCTAACCCTAACCATAATCCTCACCCTCACCCTCACCCTAACCCTAACTCTAACCCTAACAATAATCCTAACACTAACACTAACCCTAACCCTAACTCTAACCCTCACCCTAACCCTAAGCCTAACCCTAAATCTCACCCTAACCCTAATCCTAACACTTACTCTCAGCCTAACCCTAATCCTAAACCTATGCCTCACCTTACCCTAACCCTCACCATAACACTAACCATCACCTTCAACCTAACCCTCACCCTAACCTAAACCTGACCATATGCCTCACCCTAACTCTCAACCTAACCAAACCCTCACCCTAAACCTCACATTAACACTAACCCTAACCCTAACACTCACCCTCATCCTAACTCTAACACTAACCCTAACCCTAACCATCACCCTAACCCTAATGCTAACCCTAAGTCTCACCCTCACCCTAAACCTCCCCTTAACACTTACCCTTACCTTCACACTAACCCTAAACCTAATCCTCACAGTAATCCTCACCATAACCCTAATCCTAACCGTAAACCTAACCTTCCCTACCCCTAACCCTCACCCTAACCCTAACCCTAACCCTCACCCTACCGTCAGCCTAACCCTAACCCTAACCCTCAACTTAATACTCACAGTCACCCTAAACCACACCCTAAACCTAACCCTCACCCACAACCTAACCCTCAACCTCACCCAGACCCTCACCATCACCCTAACCCTCACCCTCACCTAAACATCACCTAAACTTAACCCTAAACCTCACCCTAACCCTAACCCGCACCCTAACCCTCACCCTCAACCTAATCCTCACTCTAACTGTAACTAAACCCTTACCTAACTGAATCCCACAACCTCATACTCACCCTGACCCAAACCCACACCCTAACCCTAACCCTAACCCTAACCCTAACCCAAACCTTACATCAGTCTAACCCTAACCCTAACCCTAATCCTAACCCTAACCCTCACCCTCACACTCACCCTAACCCTAACACAACCATATCCCTCACCCTCACCCTCACCCAAACCCTCACCCTAACACTAACCCTCAAATAACCGTCACCCTAACCCTAACTTAACCCTCTCCCACAAACTAACCCTCACCCTCAACCAAACCCTCACGCTAACACTAACCCTGACCCTAACACTTACACTAAACCTAAACCTCAACCTAATCCTGTCCCTACTCCACACCCTAACACTCACTCTCACCCAAACCCACACCCTAGCCCTCACCCTAACTCTAACCCTAACACTCACTCTAACCCTCTCCCTAACCCTAACCCTAACCTTAAGCCTAAGCCTAAGCCTATCCCTAACCATAAGCCTCACGCTAACGCTAAGCCTAACCATAAACCTTATCCTCACTGGCACCCTAACACTCACTCTCTCCCTAACCCTCACCCTAATCCTTATACTCACCCTAACCCTAACACTAACCACAACCCTAACCCTAACACTTACACTAAAAATAAACCTCACCCTAACCCTAAACCTCACTCTCACCCTCACCCTAAACCTAGCCCTAAACCTAATCTTCACCGGCATCCTCAACCTCACCCTAACCCAAACAATAACCCTAATGATAACAATAACACTAACCCTAACCCTAAACCTATCTCTAAACCTCACCCTAACCCTAACCCTAACTGAAAACTTAACCCTAACCCTAAACCTCACCCTCACCCTAAACCTAACCCTAATCCTAACCCTCACCTTAACATTCACCCTAACAATCACACTAACCCTAAACCTCACTCTCTCCATAATCCTCACACTAAACCTTACCCTCAGCCTAACCCTAACCCTAAACTTCACATTAACCCTAACCTGCACCATAACCCTCACCCTCCACCTAATCCTCACTCTAACCCTAACTGAACCCTTACCTAACCGAAAACCTCACCCTCACCCAAACCCACACCCTATCCCTCACCCTAAACATAACCCTAACTCTAACCCTCATCCTCCCTCTCCCCCTCCCCCTCACCTCAGCCTAACCCTAACCCTAACCCTAATCCTAACCCTAACCCTCACCCTCACCCTGACCCTAACCCTAAACCTAAATGTAACCCTCACCCTCACCCGCACAGTAACCCTCACCCTAAAACTAACCGTCACCCTAACCTTCAACTGAACCCTAAACTTTAGCCTCTCCCACACCCTAACCCTCACCCTCACCCAAACCCTAACCCTAACCCTAACATTTACACTAAACCTAAACCTCACCCTAACCATCACCCTAACCCTCACACTATCCCTAAACCTCACCCTCACCCTAGACCATACCCTAACCCTAATACTAAACTTAAGCCACACCCTAACCCTATCCCACAACCTAACTCTAACCCTCAACCACACCCTTACCCTCACCCTCACCCTAACCCTAAATATAAGCCTCAGCCTAACTCTCACCCTAACACTAACCCTCACCCTCACCCTCACACTAACTCTATCACTAACCCTAACTCTCACCCTCATCCTAAAGCTAACCCTAACCCTAACCCTAACCCTCACCCTAAACCTAAACCTAAACATAAGCCTCATCTTAACTCTCACCCTAACCCTAACCCTCACCCTAAACCTCACACTAACTCTATCCCTAACCATAAGACTCACCCTCATCCTAAACCTAACCCTAACCCTAACACTCACCCTCATCCTAAACCTAAACCTAACCATAACCCTAAACCTCACCTTAACCCTAATGCTAACCCTAAGACTCACCCTCACCCTAAACCTCGCCCTAACCCTTAGCCGTACCCTCACAATAAACCTAACCCTAACCCTCACCCAAACCATCACCTTAACCCTAATCCTAACCCTAAACCTAACCTTCACCCTACCCCTAACCGCCACCCTAAACCTAACCCTAACCCTAACCCTCACCCTAACCTCACCCTGACCCAAACCTAACCCTAATCGTCACCCTAATCCTAACAATCACCCTAAACCTCACTCTAAACCTAACCCTAACCCTCACCCTAACCCTAAATATCACCCTAACCCTAACCCTAACCCTAAACCTAATCTGCAACCTAACCCTAATGCTCAACATAATCCTCACCCTAACTCTACGTAAACAATTACCTAACTGAAACCCTCACCCTCACTCTCACCCTCACCCAAACCCACACCTTAGCCCTCACCCTACCGCTAACCGTAACCCTAACCCTCATCAAGCTAAGACTAACCCTAACCTTAACCATCAACCTAACCCTCACCCTAACACTAAGCCTCACCCTTACCGTCACCCAAACCATAAACTTAACCCTCTCCCACACTCTAAACCTCACCCTAACCCTAAACCTAACCCTATCACTTACACTAAAACTAAACCTCACCCTAACCGTAAACCTACCCCTCACCCTCACCCTCACCCTCACCCTAACCCTAATCCTAACACTAACACACACTCTAACCCGCTCCCTAACCTTAACCCTAACCCTTACGTAACCCTAAGCCTAACCCTAACCCTAACCATAAGCCTCATTCTATCGCTACACCTAAACATAAACCTTACCCTCAACTGAACCCTAACCCTCAGTCTCACCCTAACCTTCACCCTAACCTTAACTCTACCACTCAGCCTAACCCTCATCCTAAAACTAACCCTAACCCTCACCCTAACCCTAACCATAACCCTCACCCTCACCTCACCCTAAACCTAGCCCTAACCCTAATCCTCACCCTTACCCTCACCCTCACCCTAACCCAAACAATGACCCTAATGCTAACACTAACGCTAACCCTAACCCTAACCCTAACTCTAAACCTCACCCTAACCCTAACCCTAACCCTCACACTAACCCTAACCCTCACCCTAACCCTAACCATACCCCTCAGCCTAAACCTCATCCTAATCCTAACCCTAATCCTCACCCTAAACCTTACCCGAAATCAAAACCTAATCCTAACCCTCACCCTAACCCTAACCCTCACCCTCACCCTCACCCTCAGTCTAACTCTAAACCTAACTCTCATATTAACCCTAAAATTCACGCTCAACCTCACCCTAACTCTAACCCTTACGCTAACTCTAAACCTCACCCTCACCCTCAACATAACTCTAACCCTAACCCTAACCCTCACCCTCAAAATAACACTAACCCTATCCCTAACCCTCATGCTAAACCTGACCCTCACCCTCACTCTCACCCTAAACCTATCCCTAACACTAACACTAAAAATAACCCTCACCGTAACCCTAAACCTAACCTTCACCCTAACCCTTACCCTAACCCTCACCCTAACCTTCACCCTAACCCTAACCCTAACACTAACCCTCACCCTAAACCACACCCTAACCCTCACCCTCACACTAAACATCACACTATCCCTAAACCTCACCCTAACCCTAACCCTAACCCTCACCCTAAACCTCACCGTCACCCTCAACCTCCCCCTAAGCCTAACCCTAACCCTAACCCTAATTCTAAACCTAACACTCACCCTCACCCTCACACTCACCCTCACGCTCAGTCTAACCTTCACCCTAACCCTGGCCCTGACCCTCACCTTCACCTAACTGTAACCCTAACCCTAACCCTAATCCTCACCCTCATTCTAAAACAAACCAAAAAACTAACCCTCAACCTAAACCTAACCCTCACCCACACACTAACCCTCACCCTCACCCGAACCATCACGCTCACCCTAAACTTCACTCTTACCCTAATCATCACACTAACCCTAACCGTCACCCTAACCCTAACCCTTACCCTCACCCTAACCCTTACCCTCACCCTCACCCTATGCCTAACCCTAACCGTAACCCTAATCCTACACCTAACCCTCACCCTGACCCGCACACTACACCAAAGTCTACACCTCAGTCTAAGCCTCACACTAATCCTAACTCTAACCCTAATCCTCACCCTAGCACTAACCCTAACCGTAACCCTCACACTCACTCTAGCCCTCAGCCTCACACTAACCCTAACCCTAACCGTCACTCTAACCCAAACCTTCACCCTAACACTAACCCTCACCCACACCCTAACCCTCACCGTAATCCTAATGCTAACCCTAACATTAATCCTCACACTAACCCTCATCCTGACACTAACACTAACCCTAACCCTAACCCTAACACTACCCCTGACCTAACACTAACCCTAACCCCAAACCTTACCCTAGCCGTCACCCTCACCCTAACCCTAACCCTAACACTCACCATCACCCTAATCCTCACCTGTACCCTAAGCCTAACCCTCACCCTAATCCTAAAGCTAACCCTTAACCTAAAGCTAAACCTAACCCTCACCCTCACCCTAAACCTCACCCTTACCCTGACTCTCACCCAAGCCCATTTCCTCACCCTAACCCTGAGGTTCATTCAAACCCTAACCCTCACCTTAACGCTAACCAACACCTAACCCTAAATCTAACCCACACCCTCAACTTCACGCTAAGCCTAACTCTAATCCCTAACCTTCAACCTAACCCGAACACTCACGATAACCCTAACCTTAACCCTCACCCTCACCGTAATCTTAACCCTTGCCAAAAATCCACCCTAACCGTCACCCTCACCCTAATCCTAACACTAACATTAACCCTCACCCTAACCCTATCACCAACCCTAACCCTCACACTAAACCTCACCATAACCCTTACACTAACACTAAACCTAACCCTAACCCTAACCATCAAACTAACCCTAACCCTAACCCTAACCATCACCCTAACGATAACCCTAACTCTAACCCTAACCTTCACCGTCAACAAAACCATCATCCTAACCCAAACCCTCACACAGACTCTAACACTAACCCTCACCCTAACCCTAACCCTAACCCTCACCTTAACCATCACCTAAACCCTCACCCTCACCCTGAGCCTAACACTAAACCTAACCCTTATCCTAAATCTAAAACTAAACCTCACACTCATCCTCAGTCTAACCCTAACCTTAATCCTAACCATAGCCCTCACCCTCAACCTCACCCTAATTCTAACCCTAACCCTAACCCTTACCCTTAAGCTAACTCTAATCCTAAATCTAACCCTGACCCTAACCCAAAACCTCACGCAAACTCTAACGCTACCCCTCACACTCACTGTAACCCTCACCCTAACCTTACTCTAACCCTAAACCAAACCCTAAACCTCACCCTCACACTAACCCTAACCCTCACACTAAGCTAACCGTCACCCTAACCCTAAACTTAACCCTCAGCCTAACACTCACCCTAACACTAAATCTAACCCTAATCCTCACCCTATCACTAACCCTAACCCTAAAACTCACCCTTCCCATTACCCTAACCCTAAACCTAATGCTCACCTTAACCCTCACCTTAACCCTCACCCTCACCCTAACCCTATCCCTAACCCTAACCCACACCCTAACCCTAACCCTCACACTAACCCTAACCCTAACCCTCACACTCACCCTCACCCTTAACCTAACCCTAAATATAACCCTAACCATATCTTTCAACCTAATCCTCACCCTCACCCTAACGCTAACACTAAACTTAACCCTCACCCTAACCCACACCCTCACCCTCATCCGAACCCTCACACTCACCCTAAACCTCACACTCAACCTAATCATCACACTAACCCTAACCGTAACCGTAACCCTAAGCCTAATCCTCACACTAACCCTAACCCGAAACCCTAACCCATACCCTAACCATCACCCAAACCCTAACCCTAACCATAACATCACCGTAACCCTAAGCCTAGCCCTAAACCTAAACCTCACCATCAACCTAACCATCACACTAACCTTAACCCTCACACACACCCTAACCTTCACCATAACCTGAAACCTCACTCTCACCCTAATCAAAATCCACACACTCACCCTCCCTCTAAACATCACACTAACCCTAACCTACACCCTAAACCTAAACCTAACCTGCACCCTAACCCTCACATTCACCCTCACCCTCACCCTAAGCCTAACAGTAAACCTAACCCTAATCCTAAATCTCACACTCACCCTCACCCTCACCCTCACCCTCAGCCTAACCCTAACCCTACACTTAATCCTAAACCTAGCCCTCACCCTCACCCTCACCCTAACTCTAACCCTAACCCTAACCCTAACCCTCACCGTAAAACTAACACTAAACCTAATCCTCACCCTAACCCTAAACCTCACGCAAAAGCTAATCCTACCCTCAACCTCACGCTAACCCTCACACTAACCTTACTCTCACCCTAAAACTAACCCTAAACATCACCCTAACTCTAACCCTCACTTTCACCCTAAATATCACACTAATCCTAACCCTCACCCTAACCTTAAACCTAACCCTCACCCTAACCCTCACCCTCACCCTGAGCTTAACACTAACCCTAACCCTAATCCTAAACCTAACACTCACCCTCACCCTCACCCTCAGCCTAACCCTAACCCTAACACTAATCCTAACCGTAGTCCTCACCCTCACCCTCACCCTAATTCTAAACCTAACCCTAAACCTAACCTAACACTAACCCTAAATCAAACCCTCATCCTAAGCCTAACACTAACACTCACCCTCACCCCAACCCAAACTGTAAACATCACCCTCACCCTAACACTCACCCTAACCCTCACCCTAACCATAAACCTCAACCACACCCTAACCCTCACCCTCACCTGAACACTCACACTAACCCTAACCCTGACCCTCACCCTAAATATCACACTAAACCTAACCCTAACGTTCATCTTAACCCTAACCCTAACCCTAACCCTCACCCCAAGCCTCACCATAACCCTAACGCTCACCATAAACCTGACCCTTCCCCTCACCGTAACCCTCATAATAAACCTAACACTAACCCTCACCGTAAACCTCACCCTTACCCTTACCCTCACCCTAACCCTCAACCTAACACTCACCCTAACCCTCACACTAACCCTAATCCTCACCCTTACCCTAATCCTCACCCTAACCCTCACCCACACTCTAAACTTCCCCCTCCCCCTAAGGTATTTCCTCACCCTAACCCTAACCCTAAACCGATCGCCCACACGAACTATAACCCTCACCCTAACACTTACAGTCACCCTAACCTTAAGCCTAACCATAACCCTCACACTAACTTTAACCCTCACCGTAACCGAAACCCTAACCCCACGCTAACCCTCACCCTAACCCTAAACCCACCCCTAATCCTCACCCTATTTCTAAACCTAACCCTAACCTTCACCCTCACCCTAAACCACACCATCACGCTGACCCTCACCCTATCACTAACCCTAACCCTCACCCTAACCCTAAACCTCACCTTAAACCTAACCCTAACTGTCAACCTCACCCTAGCCCTTACCATAACCCTAAACCTAACCCTAACCCTCACCATCACACTTACCCACACCCCAGCCTAACCCTAACCCTAACCCTAATCCTAACGCTAACCCTCACTCTCACCCGTACTCTAACCCTAAACCAAATCATATCCCTCTCCCTCACCCTAACCCTAAGACTATCCCTAAACCTCACCTTAACCCTAAGCCTTACCCTAACCCTAACCCTCACCCTCACTCTGACCCTAAACCTAACACTAAACCTAACTCTCACACTAAACCTCATCCTAACCCCAATGCTAACCTAACGCTCACCCTAAACCTCACTCTAACCCATATCTTCACCCTAACCCTAACCCTTACCCTAACACTAAGGTTCACCGTAACCCTATAGGTCATCCTAACCCTAACCCTAACCCTCACCCTAACCCTAACCCTCACACTAAACCAAACCTCACCCTATCCCTAACTCTACCCTTCACCCGATCCCTCATTCTAACCCTAACCCTAACCCTAAACCTCAACCTAACCCTAACGCTAAACCTAACCCTAAACCTCACCCTAACAATAACCTGCATGCTAAAGCTAACCCTAACAATCAACCTCACCCTAAGCCTCACCCTAACCTTACGCACACCCTAACCCTAACCCTAACCTTAACCCTCACACTAACCCTAATTCTAAACCTCACCTTAACCCTCACTCTAACCATCACCCTCACCCTAACACTCACCCTAACCATAACCCTCACCCTACCAGTAAGCCTCACCCACACCCTAACCCTAACCCTCAAAGGAACCCAATCCCTCACCCTAAACATCACTCTCACCTTAACCCTAAACCTAACCCTCACCCTCACGATAACCCTCACCCTAACCCTCACCCTAACCAACCCGAATGCTAACTGTAACCCTTACTGTAAACCTAAATCTAAATCTAACCCTCACAATAACCCTAACACTATCCCTAACCTTCACCCTCAACCTAAAACTCACCCTAAATCTTACCCTCCCCCTAACCCTAAACCCAACCCTAACCCTAATATTTACAATAACCCTAACATTAAACCCCAACCTAAACCTCACCCTAAACGGAACCGTAACCCTAAACTTCCCCCAAACCCTCACCCTAACCTTAACCCTCACGCACACCCTAACCCTCACCTCACCCTAACCCTCACCTTCACCCTAAACCTAACCCTCACCCTCACCCTAACCCTCACCTTCACCCTAAACATCACCCTAACTCTAACCCTAACTCGAATGCTAACCCTAATCCTCACCCTCACCCTGACCCTAAGCCTAACACTAACCCTAAACTTAATCCTAGACCTAATGCTCTCTGTCACCGTCATTCTAACCGTAACCCTAAACCTAACCCCAACCCTCACCCTCACCCTAACCCTAACCCTAACCCTCACCCTAACCCTAACCTTAAATCTAACCCTAACTCTCACCCTATCCCTCCCTAATCCTAACACTAACACTCACCCTAACCCTTACTCTCACCGTAACCCTCACTGTAACCCTAAACCTAGCCTCACCCTCACCCTCACCCTAGTCCTCAACCTAACCCTAAACCTACCCCTCACCTAATCCTCATCCTAACACTAATCCTAACCCTAACCTTCACCCTAACCCTAAACCTAACCCTTTCCCTCATCCTCCCGCTAACCCTCAACCTAACCCTTACCCTCAACCTAACCCTAACCCTAACACTAACTCTAAACCTCACACTAACTCTAAACCTCACCCTAACCCTAATACTAAACCTCACCCTAACACTAGCCTTCACCCTCACCCTCACCTTCATTCTCAGCCTCACCCTAACCCTAACCCTAATCCTAAACCTATCCCTCATTCTCACCCTAACTCTAAATCTAACCCTAACCCTCTTCCTAACCCTCACCCTAAACCTAACCCTAACACTAACGTTCACCCTAACATAACCCTCACCTTGACCCTATCCCTAACCCTAACCATAACCCTAACACTAGCCCTCACCTAACACTAACCCTAACCCCAACCCTAACACTGTCACCCTCACCCTAACCCTAACCCTAACCCTAACCCTCACCATCCCCCTAACCCTCACCTCTACCCTAAACCTAACCCTCACCCTAATCCTAAAGCTAACCCTTACCCTAAACCTAAACGTAATTATCACCCTCACCCTAACCCTAACCCTTACCCTGACCCTCACCCAAACCCTTTTCCTCACCCTAACCTGATCCGTCCAGCAGGTTCAGTTATTCGTTAGACTCGAGGAGGCACCTCCTAAGAACCATGGGGGTGAAAGAAAAACGAGACCAAGCGCATAAAGAAAGACAAAGTAAGTGTGAGTTGCGTCAAGGTCTGCTTTATTAAAGTGAGGCAGGTTTTATATACCTGAAGGGACAGGGGAAGGGAAAGAATGAAAAAAACTTTGCAGAAGCAAGGGTGAGAAGTCCCGGGGTCAGGGCTGGGTCATGCTTTTCCTTTGGCCGTTGTGCTAGTCATTCTAAGAAATATTTATGGTTAGTCAGGCGCCATTTGCTGAGTGCTGGAGATAAGAGAAATGTTTATGGTTAGTCAAATGTTGTCTGCTTAGGGCTGGAGGAATATCTATGGTTAGCCAAATGTAGTTTGCTTAGGGCTGGAGGAATCTTATCTTTCCATACACTTTCTTGGCTTCCAACAAATCCCCCTTTCTTATTTAGAAAATTGACCATCAATTGTTGGCTGCTCTTTTTAAGGGGGTGACAGAGGCTATGTTCCTCTAAGGGCCCAGGGTTTTTTTCCGCTCCCGAGCGAGCGTCCTCACTCGGGGAGGGGAGTTTTACAGGCCTTGGCATGTTTTTTGAGGAGACGGCTCTTGTTTATGCATGCCAGCCGTTAAGCACCAGAACTTGACACTCAGGGGTCTTGGGTTTTGGGATCTCGCGGATCCATCCCCCTGCAGTCTTACCTGCACCCTTGATTATAGCATTTCTTCTTCCTCCCATAGGTGCATCCTCCCCCAAGCGGAGGGGCCTATAGGAGGAGGGGAGAACCTGTCCCTTATGGCAATAGGTCTTGCCCGTTGAATGGTCAGAAGTTACGAATAAGAAGAAAGATTTTCTAAATAAGAAAAAGAAAAGGGGGTCTGTTTCCCACTGGAGCAAGTTCACGGCAAAGCACTAATTAAAAGCCTAGGGTAAATGCTCGATCTCAATGCCTTAGTCCGCCATATTGAGGTGATGGTGATGAACCTGTATGGGCTTAGAAGACCAGAGATTAATCTGTTATTTAATAAATTAAGTCAGGAAGGTCCAAGTCTGGAGTTCTAGCTGCATCTGTAAGAGAAAAGTCATCATCCTCGGGGGAAGGTTTCCCCTGGGTTATAGCAAGCCATGCACCTGTTTTATCAACAAATTTTCCAAAGGTAGGTTATGAGAAAACATCCTATCTTAGGCTATATGGAGGGCCACCATACCACTGCCTACATGCTTTGTTGAGCCAGCCTGTACGGCCTCTATATGTAGTGCTACCCAGGGTAAGCTTCATAATACTCCTGTCATTGGATGTTTTCTAGCTTTTTTAGGAATCATTAGGGAAGAAGTGTATGGAATTGCAGTCCTTCTCTAGGGGTGGCCGCGGTGTGCTCTGTGGGGTCCTCCCAAGTCTCTAAGCGATGATAATGCACCGAGATCAAATTTTTGGAAGAGCAGAATCTATTTGATCTTTTATAAAGCGCTTAAGGTGCTGAAAAGCCCAACAGCCAAAGGAAACAAGCAAAAGTAATCCAACAAGGGGACCCAGGAGGGGAAGAACATAGGTTAAAAGTCCCCCTCAAGCAGCCCAAATAGGGCGCTCAAAAAACTCGTGTCGCCGTCTTTCAAACTCCTCCTGATGTTTTTAAACTCGATCTCTTACAATGCCAGACTTATTGGCATAAAAACAGCACTTTTCCTGTAAAGTTAAGCAAATGCCACCTCTGTCGACAGTTAAAAGATCTAAACCTTTGCGATTTTGTAAAGCCACCTCAGCTAATGAATCTAACTGATCCTGAAGATCTTTAACAGATTGATAAACTTTAGTAATAGCATCAGCTAATTGTTGTGAAAGCTTGGAGTATGAGGAGACAGCAGTTGCTAATCCTGCAGTCCCAGTGCCTAAAGCACCAGCCACTCCAAGTCCTATCAGTAGGGGAATAAATTGTACCACCCTTTTATGTCGGGGAACAAAATAATCAAAGGCAGGAATGGGTACTGGCTCATCTCCGGAAATCAAGTCAATGTATGGGAGTAAAATAGCTGGAATACAGAGCCCTGTCCAATTTTGGGGAAGTACAGTGTAGGCCATATTATTGCCACAAACAAAAACCTGGCTCTGTTGTAAGAATAGGGAGGCAGAAACATTAATAACATTGTTGCACAGGGAAAAGGAGGATATCCCAACATCAATGTCATACTACCTGGGGAAGTTATAACACTCTTTGCAATAAAACAATTAGCACGGATGATCAAACTGAGGTAGTCACTCTGGGAGGTAAGGGTTAGGGAATCTACAGTGTTACAGGCTTGTGATTGATTAACACTTGGCCTAGTCTGCTGGACTGATCAAATGGCCCTTATCTTGAGCCCCCTAAATCGGGAATTTTTACACAGGAATGCGGAGGAACATACTCTTTGTTCCTTATCTTGGGTCCCATTTGGCCATTTGGGGAATTTACTTGTTAGCCCTTTATTTACGATTACACAGCTTGTCCCAGGGCCAACATCTAGACTCCGAAAGTTTTTATATATCTCCAGGGAGGGGAAGGGTCAGTGCTAGCACAAGCAAGTTTACAGAAGCAAAACCAGCAGTTAGCAATTGTAAAATGTAACTCTAATTTTTAATCTTTTATTCCCTCTTTTTTCTTTGGGCTAATTTTAATCTTAAAATTTAGGGGGTTCTTATCTCAGTCGTAGGGGTGTCTCTATATTATCTTGTGGGGTGTCAGTTGTTCTCAATGCTTGGTATTTGGATCTAATAGAACTAATAGACGGACTACGCTGATCTTTTTCTTTTACAAAAGACACCATTCTGTTAAGTATACAAGGTCTGATTGTAACAAAAGTAACAGTACCAGAGACCCTTACATTTTTCCACCAGTCCTGACTCGTGTATCGTAGTTAACTTAATTTTATACCAGTTTACTTGTAAGCTCCAGTTTGAAGACATACTCATATCATCTGCTACGTACTTAAACTTTTTGAGGTTTGTCTTAAAGACAATCCTTACTTTTTAAATTTTCCCAATTCCCTTTCCAAGGCTTTCTTTACTACCTTTTTTTTTTTTTTTTTTTTACAATTTCTTGAGCATCTTTGTGGCTGGAGTTTAAAAACTGCCCAATTTTCCTTTGGCTTGTGGAACCTTTATCTTAGAACAGCTTTAAGGCACCACTGTGATGCAGAAGCTTGCTAGATTTTAAGGCTAACAGTATTACCTTCATTGATAATACACTCAGGTTATTACCATACCAGAGCCAAACTAGGCTGTGACCATAGAGTGGATTTTCAGTCACTCTGCACTGAATTGCCTAAGGCAAGCAAGCCAGTGATATTCTTCTCCCCAGTATCCACTGTGGGAAAACAGAGGATTTTTGGATATCACCTAAAAGAATGTCCCATAAGATCTCAGATTTAGCAGCAGTCAACCAGGATGCAGACTCAGATGATGGAATCAGGCAGGAGTTCCTCGTGGCTGTCAGGCCATCGTTGATCTTTACCCATCAGGTATGCAGCAGCAGCAGCAGCAGCAGCAGCAGCAGCAGCAGCAGCAGCAGCAGCAGCAGCAGCAGGGTCTCTCAGTGGCTCCAAGGGACTGTCACACCTCATCCTGGGCTGTAAATTCCTACACAGACTGGTTAAGGATACATTGCATGGGCTTGACAGGCTTTGATCCTGCTGGTTTTTAAGAACTTTAAACAATAGCCCAGGACAATTTACCAAAATCGCAACTCTTATTACTAACCAGATATTTTTGTAAATAGACACAGAAGGCTCAAAAGGCTTAGCCTTGTAGCCATCTCTGACAGATGCAGTCTCCACACCTTGAACACCTACAACAATTAACACTATTCTTTATGCCTTTTTTTCATCTATGTTGCCTCATTTCTCCAAAATTTCTGACTCTGGACCCTTGATCTTAAAAATGGGGTTAGAAGGGCGAAGGTCCATCTTCCGTAACTTCTTCAAGCTGACTTTAGGGGCGTTGATCTTACCTAGCCAGGAACCTATAACTTTAGCCTATTTTACAAAGAGGCTATCAGGGTTAGATGCCATTAAGAACAATGTTTAACTTTTCACAACTGCACAGACCTTTTCCCCGGCTACAGCAGTGTAGCTTGTTTAGCACTCTGGTTTGCAAAAGCATCTTCCTAGATGGCTTAGGAATGTGATCTCTAATGATCCCAAATAATGCCTAAGTTACCTTTGCAGGCCTTTAGAAAGATATCAATAGAAACACACTCTCAGGTTTACAAACTTTTTCCTGAGCAGATGAACTTCATGTAACTAGTGTCAGCTCAATTAGAGCTGCCAATTAGACATTTTTTGGCAAATAAAGGGGTTGAGATTTAAACTACCCCCACATTTTATAACATTAGCTTTTTATTACTATCAGAGAGGACTGGCAAGTTACTGTCCCTTACAAGGTAGATAGTCATGGACATTAGGCATGTTTACAAACTCTTCCCATGACCTCCCGGCTCTGACCAGTTTTGAGAGGCCACAAAATGACTCTAGGATCTGACATTTCTGCGATCCAAGCAGTGGCTTTACTGCCTCTGGATGCTCCTCCATTGCTTTTGTCCCAGGAGTGTCTTCTCCACATTGGGATAAATGCCTCATTGGCATTTCCTTTTAGCTGGTTGCTGGACTTGAACTCGGGGCCTGAGCACTGTCCCTCACCTCTACAGCTTAAGGCTAGCACTCTGCCACTTTGAGTCTCAAGCTTGGGGCTTGAGTACTGTCCCCTGGCTCTTTAGACCAGGGTTAGTACTCTGCTGGCTGAATAGAGGTGACAGTCTCACAGGAACCTTTTTGTGCCCGGGCTGGCTTTGAACCTGTTTGCAGATCAATGAGTCTTACAAAAGGCCATTTTACTCCAATTAAAAGCAACAAGGTGGTCAACATAGAAGTGGCTTTTAAGCATGCTCTTACCTGAAACTAATTAAGAGTCAAAGTGACATCAGACAACTTGTAAGAATCCTCTGTGCTTTGCTCTGGGCTTGCTGGAAACTTAAAAAAACCTATAAGGGCAAACTAGAATAGAAATTATTTTGGTAATCCTAATTCTTTCTTTGTGCACTTTGAGGCAAATGTTAAGAACAATTTTACAGTTAAACTTTATATCCAAAAATCCATTTCTAATTTTTTTAAAACCTCTTATTAATCACCTTTACTATTTTATACTTTAGTTTTTATTTGCATTTTGAAAAGATCCCTTGAAATCTTGAGGCCAAGTGTCACTCATTGCCTCTTGGTTGCTTGTTTTAAAACAGACACACATTAAGATTTTTAAACTCAAATGACAATTTTTCCTTAATGCAAGAATTACAGTCACCATCACTATACCACGAAGCTAGACTTAACACCTTTATAACTTTTAAAAACATCCTAATTGTAGAACATAATTGAAAGTAAGCCACATTATATAAATGACTTTTTAACCCTCTTTTTAAGGCCTTCCTAATTTTAATGTTAACACATCCAAGGGGAAGTTTTAGCAATACTAATCAGATCATCACATCACTCATTTTAACCACCATGTTTTCAGTGTCTATCTGCAGAGAAAAGAGAGAACAAAGATGGGCCACTCAGCCCCTTCTATGGAATGGGCACACACCCAATCCGACTCTTTATGGTTAGATGAACTGAGTTTGTGCCAGCTTGCCCTCTTTCACCATGCATGGACTCCTCCCAGGACCTGTCCCACCATGCATGACCAGCTGAACTGCCCTTGTGCTTGTTCACCCCTTACCCCTTAAGGTCTTCTGTTGGTTTTTAAGTTTTCCCTTTTTTATCTCTTGGTTCTCGAATGAAATACACAGTTTTAGATAGAACAAGTAACATCTTTGACGGTGTTAAACTAAGCTTTACCTTTAAATTTTTAATATTTATCCCCAAATTTTAGCCAAAGGAACTAGATCCCAAACAGCCAATGCATTTTTGTTAAGCCAGATAACTTGGTTACAGTATAAACAGTCTTATGCATTTTAAAACATTATTCTTTTAAAATACCAGATTTTCTAATTTGCAAGTTAAAGAATCATTACAAAGCCATTTAAAACAATGAGAAGATTTTTTTGTCAATGTCCAAACCTCATAACTTTTTGAATTTTAAATTTAAACTCACCCAATTGTTACAGCATGATGACAATTTTTATCTTTGAACACGTTTACAGACACACACAAAACACTCACACAGATCTTAAAGCGCGCAAAAATCAAAATCAGTTGAACGTACACCTTTTAAAGTTTTTAAACAAAAATTTAAGACAGTATTTCTGTTAAACCAGGTACCTTTGTTGGGCTTCATTTTCCCAAGCTTATCTAGTAAGACAATTCACTAATTAGTCTTTTGAATCTCTGTGCTGTTCTCATTCAGCAAGCTTAATCCAGAGTCTGCTGAGTGAGCTTGTCACACTCACCCAAGTCTTCCCTACCTCAGAAAACATAAAACGAACACACACACTAAACAGGACAAACAAGTGGCCACAAAGACAAAATCAGGTCTCAGTCAATGGGGCGACATCTCACCACCATTCACTTACCAGGGGACTCAACACCCCTATTCACCTCCGGAGGATTTTTTCTCTTAGATTCCTGCAGACGTTGACCCAGGGGCCTTCCAAGGTGGAGGAGAATTCCCAGTCATGGCAAGGGAAAAGAAAAATCCCTAGCGGCCATCCCCTCAGACTGGCAGGTTCTCCCCCACACTCAGACCCCCTGAACCAAGGCCTAAGGCTGAGATCTAACTGGGGCCACTCGCATGTGGTCAGTGGCAATTTCATAAGTGACAAACAAGCAAGTTCCTAAAACCTGACAATCTGGGCTCGAGCTGTAACTTTTTTCCAGTGATCTAAAGTCAGACTTAAGGGGGTTGTTAGCTGCCGCCCCTTCCCTTTAAGGACAACAAGACAGACAACAGAGACAATTAACACTAAACAGAAACAGAGGAAACCAGACAGGCGCTGCGAGGCAGTCGAAGGACTGCAAACAGAAAAAGCAACTTCAGATGGGAGTGGCCATCTGAACATGTTTTTGTTTATGATAGCCTGAGCCTCTGCCTTATCTATAAATTCAGCCTTCCAGGTTAAATATTGACCTCTGGTCAGGACCGATTGTACAATCTTATTCCATTCATGAGGCAGCAGGTGTCCTCCGTTAAAATCAATAAGCGGGCACCATCTCTTCCCTTTTCTACCTCTTTTAAAATGTCCCTGATAATCCCATAAAAACTAAAAAAGGCCTCGGGAATTTCTTCTCCTTTAGCCGCTAAATCATTAATATTTTTCCATACTTTACTCCAGCTAAGGGGATGAATGTCGGGGCCACTCAAAATTAGCCAAGGACATTTTTCCCAACAAAACAAAAAAAAAATTACAAGATCCTTTCTTTTTACTCTTATTCCTCTCTCCCTAAGAGCTTCCTTCATTTCCTTTATAAATAAAGCCTGCTTTTCCCATGGATGATTGAAAGGCAAACTTACCTCAAGACTTCCCATGGTGCACGAGTGATGCGATGTGGGCGTCTCTACCCTTAAATGATTGGGGATTCCCATCTCCAGCGCCGTCGGGTAGGTCACCGCGCCTCGAGCCCCACGTTGGGCGCCACTTGACCCGTCCAGCAGGTTCAGTTATTTGTTTGACTCGAGGAGGCACCTCCTAAGAACCATGGGGGTGAAAGAGAAACGAGACCAAGCGCATAAAGAAAGACAAAGTCAGTCTGAGTCGGGTCAAGGTCTGCTTTATTAAAGTAAGGCAGGTTTTATATATCTGAAGGGACAGGGGAAGGGAAAGAATGAAAAAACTTTGCAGAAGCAAGGGTGAGAAGTCCCGGGGTCAGCGATGGGTCATGCTTTTCCTTTGGCCATTGTGGTAGGCGTTCTAAGAAATATTTATGGTTAGCCAGGCGCCATTTGCAGAGGGCTGGAGATAAGAGAAAGGTTTATGGTTAGTCAAATGTTGTCTGCTTAGGGCTGGAGGAATATTTATGGTTAGCCAAATGTAGTTTGCTTAGGGCTGGAGGAATCTTATCTTTCCATACAATTTGATGGCTCTCAACAATAACCTAAGGCTCACTCAAACCCTAAACCTAACCTTAACACTAACCCTCACCTAACCCTAAATCTAACTCACACCCTCATCCTCACCCTAAGCCTAACTCTAATTCCTAAACTTCACCCTAACCCTAACCCTCACAGTAACCCTAACCCTAACCTCACCCTCACCATAATCCTAACCCTAGCCGAAACCCGCACCCTAAACGTCACCCTCACCCTAACCCTAACACTAAACTTAACCCTCACCCTAACACAAACCCTAACCCTAACGCCAAACCTAACCCTCACCTTAAACCTCACCCTAACACTTAAACTCACCCTAACCCTAACCCTAACCATAACCATAACCATACCCATCACCCTAACGATAACCCTAACTCTAAACCTAACACCCGCCGTCACCCTAACCAAAACGCTCACACACACCCTAACGCTCACCATCACCTGACCCCTCACTCTCAACCTAACCCTCATCCACACCCTCACCCTCACTCTAAACATCACACTAACCCTCAGCCTCACCCTAATCCTCACCCTAATCCTCACCTAAACCCTCACCATCACCCTAAGCCTAACACTAACCCTAACCCTAATCCTAAATCTAAAACTAAAACTCACCCTCACCCTCACCTAATGGTAAACTTAATCCTAACTCTAGCCCTCACCCTCACCCTCACCCTCAGCCTAACACTAAACTTAATCCTAACCCTAGCCCTCACCCTCACCCTCACCCTAATTCTAACCTTAACCCTAACCCTACCCCTCACACTTAAGCAAACTCTAACACTAAATCTAACCCTCACCCTAAACCTAAACCTCAAGCAAACGCTAACCCTAAACCTCACACTCACTGTAACCCTCATTCTAACCCTTACTCTAATCCTAACCCAAAACCTAACCCTCACCCTCACCCTCACCCTAACCCTAACCCTCGAACAAAGCTAACCCTCACTCTAACCCTAAACTTAACCCTCAGCCTAACACTCACCCTAACCCTAAACCTAACCGTAATCCTCACCCTATCACTAACACTAACCCTAAAACTCACCCTACCCCTTACCCTAACCCTAAACATAATGCTCACACTAAACCTCAACCTAACCCTCACCCTCACCCAAACCCTAACCCTAACCCTAACCCACACCCTAACCCTAACCCTCACACTAACCCTAACCCTAACCCTCACCCTCACCCTCACCCTTAACCTAACCCTAACCCTAACCCTAACTGTATACCTCACCCTAATAGTCACCCTCACTCTAACCCTAACACTAACTTTAACCCTCACCCTAACCAACACACTAAACCTAATGCTAACCCTAACCTCACCCTAAACCTCACCCTAAACGTACCCTCACCCTAACTGTAACCGTAAACCTAACCCTAATCCTCACACTAACCCTAACCCAAAACCCTGACTTGTACCCTAACCATCACCCTTACCCTAACCCTAACCCTAATGCTAAGCCTAGCCCTAAACCTAAACCTCACCATCAAACTAACCATCACCCTAACCATAAACCTCACACACACCCTAAACTTCACCATAACCTGAACCCTCACTCTCACCCTAACCGACATCCACACCCTCACCCTCACTCTAAACATCACACTAACCCTAAACCTCACCCTAACCCTAAACCTAACGTGCACCCTAACCCTCACCTTCAACCTCACCCTCACCCTCACCCTAAGCCTAACACTAAACCTAAACCTAATCCTAAATCTAACACTCAAACTCACCCTCAATCTCAGTCTAACCCTAACCCTACACTTAATCCTAACCCTAGCCCTCACCCTCACCCTAACCCTAACCCTCACCATAAACCTAACACTAAACCTAATCTGCACCCTAACCCTAAACCTCACGCAAAAGCTAACCCTACCCTCACCGTCACGCTAACCCTCACACTAACCCTTATTCTCACCCTAACCCTAACCCTAAACATCACCCTAAACTTAACCCTCACTCTCATGCTAAACATCACACTAACCCTAACCCTCACCCTAACCCTAATCCTAACCCTCACCCTAACAATCACCCCCACCCTCACCCTGAGCCTAACACTAACCCTAACCCTAATCCTAAACCTAAAACTCACCCTCACCTTCACCCCCTGCCTAACCCTAAACCTAACAGTAATCCTAACCGTAGTCCTCACCCTCACCCTCACCCTAATTCTAACCCTAACCCTAACCTAACCTAACACAAACCCTAAACCAAAACCAAATCCTAAGCCTCACACTAACACTCACCCTTACCCTAAACCTAACCCTAACCATCACCCTCACACTAAGCCTCAACCTAAACCTTACCCTCAACACAAATCTAACCCTAACGCTAACCCTCATACTACCCCTAACCCTCACCCAAAGAATAACCCTAACCCTCACCCTAAACCTCATCCTAACCCTAAGCCTAACCCTCAACCTAACACTAACCCTAACCCTAAACCTAAACCTCACCCTAAAACTAACCCTCATGCTAATGCTAACCCTAAACCTCCCCCTCAACCTAAATTTCACCTTAACCCTTACTGTCAACCTAACCCTAACCCTAACCATAACCCTCACACTAACCCTAAACCTAACCCTAACCGTAACCCTTAGTTTAACCCTCACCCTAACCCTCACCATCACTCTAACCCTCAACCTAACCGTAAGCCTCACCGACACCCTAACCCAAACCCTCACACGAACGCACACGCTCACCCTAAACATCACCATCAGGCTAACTTTCACCCTAACCCTAAACCTAACCCTCACACTCACGCTAACCCTCACCCTCACCCTCACCCAAACTCTAACCCTAACTCTAACCATAACCCATAACTTAAACCTAACTCTAAACCTAAACCTCACCCTAACCCTAAGGCTAACCCTAAACTTCACCCTCACCCTACACCTCACCGTAATCCGTACCCTCACCCTAACACTAAACCTAACCCTAACCCTAACCTTCACACTAACCCTAATTGTAAACCTCAACCTAACCCTCACCCTAAACCTAAATTTAACCCTCACCCTCACCCTAACCCTCAGCATAACCCTAACCCTAATTCTCACCCTCACCTTAGATCTCACCCTAGCACTAACCCTAAGCCTCACCCTAACCCTAACACTCACCGTCACACTAACCCTCATTCTAACCTCACCCTAACCCTTAACCTCAACCTAACCCTAAACCTAACCCTAACCCTCAGACTAACCCTAACCCTCACCATAACACTAAACCGACCCCTCAGCCTATCTCTCATCCTAATCATAACCCTAACCCTAAACTTCAACCTAACCGAAACCCTAACCCTAAACCTCATCCTAGACCTAACCCTCACCCTCACGCTAATCCTCACCATCACCTTCACCCTAACTCTAATCCTAACTCTAACCGTAACCCTTACCTTAAAACTAGCTCTAAACCTAAAACTCACCCTAACCCTAAGGCTAAGCCTAACCTAGACCCTCACCCTACACCTCTCTCTAATCTGTACCCTCACCCTAACCATAAACCTAACACTAACCCTAATCTTCAAACTAACCCTAACTGTAAACTTCAACCTAACCCTCATCCTAAGCCTTACCCTACCCTACCCCTCACACTAACCCTCATCCTAAACCTACCCATCACCCTCATCCTAACTCTCACCATAACCCTAATCCTAATTCTCACCCTCAACCTATCCCTCACCCTAACACTAACCCTAAGCCTCACCTTCACCCTAAACCTAACCGTCACACTAACCCTCAGTCTAACCTCACCCTAAACCTTAACCTAAACCTAAACCAAGCCCAAAACCTAACCCTCACACTAACCCTAAACCTCACCCTAACCCTAACCCGACCCCTCAGCCTATCTCTCATCCTAATCATAACTCTAATCCTAACCCTCAACCTAACCCTAACCCTAACCCTCATCCTAACACTAACCCTCATCCTCACACTTACCCTCACCCTCAGCCTAACCCTACCCTAATCTTCACCCTAACCCTAACCCTTACCTTCACCCTCACCCTAACTCTAACACTAACCCTAATCCTAACGCTCACCCTCAACCTCACACTCAACCTAACATTATCCCAAAAGCTCATCCTAAACCTAACCCTCACCCTAACCCTAACCCTAACCCTCACCCTCACCCTAAACCTAACACTAAACCTAACCCTCACCCTAACTCTAACCCTAATCCTCACAATAACCCTAACCCTAACACTAACCCTACCCGTCAACCTCACAATAACCCTCACCCTAACCCTAACCCTAACCCTAAACCTCACACTAAATCTAACTGTAACCCTCACTCTCACTCTCACCCTCAGCCTAAACCTAAACCTAATCTTAATCCGAACCCTAGCACTCACCCTCACCCTCACCCTAACTCTAACACTAACCCTAACCCTAACCCTAACCCTCAACCTAAACCTAAACCTAACACTCACCCAAACCCTAACACTCACGCTAATGCCAACCCTAACACTTACCCTCACCTTAACCCTCACCCTAATCCTTACTCTCACCATAACCCTAACCCTAAACATAACCCTAACACTCACCCTAACCCTAACCCTCACCATCAAGCTAACCCTAACCGTTACTCGAACCCTCACTCTCACCCTAAACCTCACCCTCACCCTAAACATCACACTAACGCTAACCCTCACCCTCACCCTTAGCTTAAAACTAAACCTAACCCTAACCGTCACCCTCACCCTCACCCTAAACCTAACACTAAAACAAATCCTCACCCTTACCCTCACCCTCACACTCACCCTAACACTAACCATAACAATAACACTGACCCTCACCCTAACACTAACCCTAACCCTAATGCTCACACAAACACTAACCCTGACCCTAAGCCTTACCCTCAACCTAAAACTAAACCTAACCCTAACCCTCATTACGAACCCTAACTCTCATCCTAACCCTAAACCTATTCCGCACCCTAACCCTCAGCCTAACCCTAACCCTAACACTAATTCAAACCCTATCCCTAATCCTAACCCTAACCCTCACCCTATCCCTAACTATTATGCTAACCATCACCCTAAACCTCACCCTAAGCCTAATCCTAACCCTAATCCTCACCCTCAGCCTAACCCTAAACTTAACCCTAATCCTAACCATAACACTCACACTCAGCTAACCCTAAAACTAACGCTAACACTAAACCTCAACGTCAAGCTCAGCCTAACCCTAACCCTAACACTAACGCTAACCCTAACCCTCAAACTCAGAATTACCCTCCCCCTGACCCTCACCCTCACCCAAAACCTAACACTAACCCTTAGCCTCACCCTAGCCCTAACCCTTACCCTAACCTTCACTCTAACCCTCAAACTTACCCTCACCCTAACCCTAACCCTAAACCTAACCCTCACCCTAACCATCATCCTAACACTAATGGTAACCCTATCCTCATCCTAACCGTAACACTCAACCTAACTCTTACCCTCACCCTAATATTAACCCTAACCCTAACACTAACCCTCAAACTAAATCTATCCTTCACCCTAACCCTAACCATACCCCTCAGCCTAAACCTCACCCTAACCATAACCTTAAACATAATCCTCTCCTTATCCCTAACCCTAACCCTAACCCTCACCCGTAAACTAAATCTAACCCTAACAATAACCCTAACCCTAACCCTCACCCTAACCCTAACACTAACCCTAACCCTCAGTGTAAACCTAACCCTTATTCTCACCCTCACCTTAAACCTCACCCTAAACCCAACACTAACCCTTACCCTCACGCTCACCCTAAAACTCACCATAAACCTAAACCTCAACCTAACTCTAACCCTAACCCTAACCTTAAACCTCACACTAACCCTAACCCTAACCCTAACCCTAATCCTCACCCTAACCCTCACCCTAACCCTAACCCTAACCATATCACTCACCATAACGCTAGCCCTAACCCTAACCCTCACACTCACCCTAACCCTCACCTTCACCCTAACCCTCACCCACAACCTAACCCTCACCCACACCTGAAGAATCACACTCACCCTAACCCTCACCCTCACCCTAAATATCACATTAACCCTAAACCTCACCGTCATCCAAACCCTAACCATAACCCTAACCCTTATCCTAAGCCTCACCCTAACCCTAACGCTCACCATAAACCTCCCTTCCCCTGAACGTAACCCTCATCCTAACCCTAACACTAATCCTCACCTTAAACCTCACACTAACCCTTACCGTCACCCTCATCCTAACCCTAACCCTCACCCTAACCCTCAACGTAACCCTCACCCTAACCCTAACCGTCACCCACACCCTAACCCTCACCCACACCCTAACCCTAAGTATCACAATAAACCTAACCCTCACGTTCATCTTAACCCTAAACCTAACCCTAACCCTCACCCTAAGCCTCACCCTAAACCTAACGCTCACCATAATCCTGACCCTTCCCCTCACCGTAACCATCATACTAACCCTAACCATAACCCTCACAGTAAACCTCACCGTAACCCTTACCCTCACCCTAACCCTCAAGCTAACCCTCACCCTAACCCTCACACTATCCCTAATACTCAACCTTACCCTAAACCACACCCTAACCCTCACCCTGACTCTAACCCTCACACTCCCCCTAACCCTCACCCTAACCCTTTTCCTCACCCTCACCCAAACCCTAACCCTATCGCTCACACAAATCATAACCCTCACCCTAAACCTTACAGTCACCCTAACCCTAACCCTAACACTAACACTCTCACTAACTTTAACCCTCACCCTAACGCTAATCCTAAACACACGCTAACCCTCACACTAACCCTAAACCTAACCCTAATCCTCACCCTATACTTAAACCTAAGCCTAACCCGCACTCTCAACAACCACACCGTTACACTGACCTTCACCCTAACACTAACCCTAACCCTCACCCTCACCCTAACCTTCACGGTAAACCTAAACCTAATTTTACCCTCACCCTAGCCCTTACCGTAACCCTAACCTTAACCCTCATCCTAACCATAACCCTCACCATCACACTTACCCTCACCCCCAGCCTAACCCTAACCCTAACCCTAATCCTAACCCTAACCCTCACTCTCACCCGAAATCTAACCCTAACCCTAATCCTAACCCTCACTCTCACCCTAACCCTAATACTATCCCTAAACCTCACCTTAACCCTAACCCTTACCCTAACCCTAATCCTCACCCTCACTCTGACCCTAATCCTAACACTAAACCTAACCCTCACACTAAACCTCATCCTAACCCTAACGCTAACCTAATGCTCACCTTATACCTCACCCTAACCCATATCTTCACCCTAACCCTAACCCTAACACTAACACTAAGTTTTACCCTAACCCTAAAGTTCATCCTAACACTAACCCTCCTCCTCCCCCTAACCCTAACACTCACACTAAACCTAAACCTCACCCTAACCATAACCCTACCCCTCACCCTACCCCTTATCCTAACCCTAACCCTAAACCTAAACCTCAACATAACATTAACGCTAAACCAAACCCTAACCCTAAAACTCACCCTAACACTAAACTGCATGCTAACGCTAACCATAACCCTCACCCTCACCCTCACCCTTACTCTAACCCTAACTCTAACCATCACCCTTACCTTAAACCTCAATATAAATCTAACCCTCACAATAACCCTAACGCTAACCCTAACCTTCACCCTCAACCTAAAACACAACTTAAACCTTACCCTCACCCTAACTCTCAAACTAACACTAACCCTAATCTTAACAATAACCCTAACATTAAACCCCAACTTAAACCTCACACTAAACCTAACCGTAACCCTAAACTTCACCCAAAATCCTCACCCTAACCCTAACCCTCACCCGCACCCTAAACCTCACCCTCAACCTAACCCTAACCCTCACCATAACCCTCACCCTAACCCATACCCTTACCCTAAACATCACCCTAACCCTAACACTAACCCTAATGATAACCCTAATCCTCACCCTCACCCTGACCCGAATACTAACATTAACCCTAAACTTAATCCTGAACCTAACGCTCTCTCTCACCCTCACCCTAACCGTAACCCTAAACCTAACCCTAACCCTAACCCTCACTCTCACCATAACCCTAACCCTAACCCTAACCCTCACCCTAACCCTAACCCTCACCCTAACACTCACCCTTACCCTAAACCTCACCCCAACCCTAACGCAAACCCTAACCCTAATACTCACCCTAACCCTAACCCTCACCCTAACCCTCACCCTAACACTAACCCTAAAACTAACCCTAACTCTCACCCTATCCCGCACCCTAATCTTAAGCCTAACACTCACTCTAACCCTTACTCTCACCCTACCCCTCACCGTAACCCTAACCCTAGCCTCACCCTCACCCTCACCCTAGTCCTCAACCCAACTCTAAACCTACCCCTCAACTAATCCTCATCCTAACACTAAACCTAACCCTAACCCTAACCTTAACCCTCATCCTCCCCCGAACCCTCAACCTAACCCTTACCCTCAACCTAACCCTAACACTAAATCTAACTATAAACCTTACACTAACCCTAAACCTCACCCAAACCCTAACCTTCACCCTCACCCTCACCTTCATTCTCAGCCTCACCCTAACCCTAACCCTAATCCTAATCCTATCCCTCACCCTCACCCTAACTCTAACCATAACCCTAAACCTTGTCCTCACCCTCATACTAAACCTAAACCTAACACTACAGTTCAACCTAACACTAAACCTCACCCTGACCCTAACGCTAACACTAACCCTAACCCTAACACTACCCCTCACCTAACACTAACCCTAACCCCATCCCTAACCCTAACCGTCAAGCTCACCCTAACACTAACCCTAACATTCACCCTAACCCTAACCCTCACCTGTACCCTAACCCTAACCATCACACTAATCCTAAAGCTAACCCTGACCCTAAACCTTAACCAAACCCTCACCCTCCCCCTAACCCTTTTCCTCACCCTAACCCTAAGGCTCTTTCAAACCCTAACCCTCAACTTAACACTAACCCTCACCTAACCCTAAATCTAACCCACAACCTAAACCAAACTCTAATCCTAACCTAAACCCTAACTCTAACCCTCACGGTAACCCTAACCCTAACTCTCATCCTCACCCTAATCCTAACCCTAGCAGAAACCCTCACCCTAACCGTCACCCTCACCCTAACACTAACACTAACCTTAACACTCACCCTAACACACACCCTATCCCTAAAGTTAACCCTAAACCTCACCCTAACGCTTACACTCACCTAACCCTAACCCTAACCCTAACCATCAACCTAACCCTAACCCTAACCCTAACCATCACCCTAACGATAACCCTAACTCTAACCCTAACACTCACCATTAACCTAACCATCACCTTAACCCAAACCCTCACACACACCCTAACCCTCACCCTCACCTGACCCCTCTCTCTCAACCTAACTCTCATCCACAATTTCACCCTGACTCTAAAAACCAACCTAACACTAACACTCACCCTAACCCTAACCCTCACCTTCACCCTCACCCTCACACTAAGCCTAACACTAAACCTAACCCTAATCCTAAATCTAAAACTAAACCTAACCTCACTCTCACCCTCACCCTCAGCCTAAGCCTAACCCTAACCTTAATCATAACGCTAGCCCTCACCCTCACCCTCACTCTAACCCTAACCCTCACCCTAACACTAACCCTCACACACACCCTAACGCTCACACTCACCCAAACACTCACACTCACCCTAACTTTCACCCTCACCCTAAACATCACACTAACCATAACCGTCACCCTAAACCTACCCCTTACCCACACCCTAAACCTCAATCTCACCCTCACCCTAAACCTTACCATAACTGTAACCCTAATCCTAAATCTCTCACCCTAAACCTCAGACGAACCTAAGGCCAACCCTAACCCTCACCCTCACCGTAACCCTCAGCCTCATCCTTACCCTCATCCTTACCCTCACCCTCACCCTAAACCTAAACCTAACCCTAACCCTCCCACTAACCCAAACCCTCACCCTAACCTGAACCTTAACCCTCACCCTCACCCTAAACCTCAACCTAACACTAATGCTAACCTTAACCGTAATCCTCACCCTAACCCTCACCCTTACCCTAAACCTAACACTAACCCAAACCCTTAACCTACACCTCACCCTAACCCTAACCCTAACCCTCACTCTCACCCTAACACTGATCCTAAACCTTACCCTCACCCTACCTCTCATTCTAAACCTAACCCTAAACCTAACCCTCACCCTAACCCTCATGCTAACCCTAACCCTAACACTAACTCTAACCCTCAACCTGACCCTTACCCTCAACCCAACCATAATACTAACCCTAAACTTAACCCTCACACTCAACCTAACCCTCACACTAATCCTAACTCTCACCCTAAAACTAACCCTAACCCTCAAACTAATCCTAACCCGAAACCTAACCCCAAACCTCACCCTAACACTAAACCTCACGTTAATGCTAATCCCAACCCTCACGCTCACCCTAACCCTCACTCTAATCCTTACGCTCAACCTAACTCTAACCCTAACCCTAATCCTCACACTAACCCTAACCCTAAAACAAAACCTCACCTTAACCCTCACCCTAAACATCACCCTCACCCTAACCCTAACCCTAAATTTAAACCTAAACCTCACACTCACGCTAACCTTCACCCTCACCCTCACCCTAACTCTAACCCTAACACTAACCCTAAACCTTAACTTAAACCTAATTCTACACCTAACCCTCACCCTAAACCTAACGCTAATCCTAAACTTCACCCTCACCCTAAACTTCACCCTAAACCTTACACTCAACCTAAACCTAAACCTAAACTTAATCCTAATCCTCACACTAACCCTAACTGTAAACTTTAAATCTAACACTCACCCTAAACCGAACCCTAACCCTAACCATCACCCTAACGTAACCCTAACCCTAACCCTCAAATTCATCCTAACCCTCACTCTCACCCAACCCTTCACCCTAACCCTACCCCTCACCCTAAACCTCACCCTCACACGCACCCTCACCCTAAACATCACCCTAACCCTAACCCTAACACAAACCCTAACCAGCACCTAAACCTAACACTCACCCTCGCCCTCACTCTAAGCCTAACACTAACCCTAAACCTAATCATAAACCTAACGATCTCCCTCACCCTCACCCTAACCGTAACCATAACCCTAATCCTAACCCTCACCCTCACCCTAACCCTAAAACTAACCCTCAACCTAACCCTAAACCTAACACTCACCCTCAAACTAAACCTAACCCTAACAATAACCATAACCCTCACACTAACTATAACCCTCACCCTTACTCTAAACCTCACCCTAACCCTAACCCTTACCCTAATCCTAACACTAACTTTAATCCTCAACCTAGACCTCACCCTAAACCTAACCCTAACACTAACCCTAACTCTCACCATATCCTTCACCCTAACCCTATCCCTAATGCTCATGCTAACCCTTACCCTCACCCTAACCCTCACCCTAACCCTAACCCTAACACTAACCCTCACCCTCACCCTAACACTCACGCTAACTCTCACCCTAATCCTAACCCTAACCCTCACCCTCACCCTCACCCTAAATATCAATCTAACAGTTAGCCTCAGCCTAATCCTAACCATAACCGTAACCCTCTCCTAACCCTAACCCTCACCCTAACCCAACCCTACCCCTCAACCTAACTTTCACACTAAACCTATACCTAAACCTCACCCTAATCCTCACCCTAATCCTTACCCTCAACCTAACTCTAACCGTAACTTTAACCCTCACACTAACCCTAATCCTCACCCTAACCCTAACCCTACACATCACCCTATTCCTCACACTAATCCTAACCCTAACCCTAAACCTCACCCTAACCCTAACATTAAACCTCACCCTCATCTTCATTCTCAGCCTCACCCTAAACCTAACGCTAATCCTAAACCTGCCCTCACCCTCACACTAACTATAACCCTAAATCTAACCCTAACCCTTACCTTCACACTAACCTCAACCCTAACACTATACTTCACCCTAAACCTAACCCTCACGCTAACGCTAACCCTAACCCTATCCCTCACACTAACCCTCACCCTAACCCTAACCCTTAACTTAACCCTCTCCCTAACCCTCACCCGAACCCTAACCATCACCCGAAACCTAAGCCTCACCCACACCCTAACCTAACCCTCTCCCGAAACCTCACCCTCACCCTGAACATCACCCACACCCTAACCCTCACCCTAAACCTAAACCTGTCACTCTAAACCTAACTTTCACCCTAAGCCTAATCCTAACCCTAACCCTAATGCTAAACCTAACCCTCACCCTCACCTTAACACTAACCCTTACCCTAACCCTAACCCTAACCCTGACCCTCATTATCATCCTAAACCTAAACCTCATGCTAACCCTAACCCTAAACCTAACCCTCAACCTAACCCTAACCCTAAACCTAAACCTTAACCTCACCCTAACCCTAATGCTGACCCTCACCATCACTCTCAGCCTCTCCCAGACCCTAACCCTAACTCTAACCTTAACCCTCACCCTCTCGCTCAACCTCAACCTTACCCTTACCCTCAGCCAGACCTAACCCTAACTTTAACCCTCACACTAACCCTAACCCTAACCCGCACCCTAACCCTATCCCTAACACTCACCCTAACTCTAAACCTACACCTCACCCTAACACTCACCCTACACCTAACCCTAACCCTAACCCTCACCTTCCCCCTAACCCTCAACTTAACCCTTACCCTCAACCTAACCCTAAGCCTAATCCTAAGTCTAACACTCACACTAACCCTAACCCTCAACCTAACCCTAACCCTACACCTAAACTTAACCCTCATTCTCACGTTAACCCTCTCCCTCACACTCACGCTAATTCTAACCCTAACCCTAACCCTAACCCTTAAACCTAACTCTAAACCTATACCTCACCCTAACCCTCACCTAACACTAACGCTAACCCTAACCTTCACCCTCAACCTAAACCTCACCCTAACCCTTAGCCTCATCCAAACCCTAATCCTAACCCTAATCCTCACCCTCACACTAACCCTAACCCTAACACTAATCGTAACCCTCACCCTAACCCCAACCCTCACCATAACCTTAACGCAAACCCTAACCCTAATCCTCACCCAGTCACCCTAACCCTAACACTTACGCTCACACTAAAACTTACCCTCACCCCAACGCTCACCCTAACCCTCACCCTAACCCTAACCCTACCCCTAACCCTAACTCTCATCATAACCCTAAACATACATCTCACCCTAATCCTCACCATAAACCTAACCCTAACCCTCACCCTCACCCTAACCCTCAACCTAACCCTTAGCCTCAACCTAACCCTAACCCTAACCCTCAACCCCACCCTACCCCTCAGCCTAACTCTCATCCTATTCCTAACCCTAACCCTAACCCTCACCCTAACATTAACCCTAACACTTACCCTCAGCCTAACCCTAACTCTCCCCCTCAACCTCACCCTTACCTTAACCCTCAGCCTAATCCTAAACCTAACAGTAATCTAACCCTAACCCCCACCCTCACCCTCACCTTAACTCTAACTCTAATACTAATCCTAACCATCAAACTCATCCTCACCCTAAATGAACCCTATCCCTAAACCTCACCCTAACCAAAACGCTAACACTAACCCTAAACCTAATCATCACCCTCACCCTAACCCTAACACTAATTCTAACACTCACCCTAACCCTCAACTTAATCCTAACGCTAACACTAAACCTCACCATAAACCTCACCCTAAACCTTATCCTCAACCTCAACCTAACCCTTAACCTAACCCTCACCCTAACACTCACCCTAACCCTAACCCTAACCTTCACCGTCACCCTAACCCTTACCCGAAAACTAACCATCACCCACGCCCTAACCCTCACCTTCACCCTCACCCTATGCTTAAACCTAACCCTAACCCTAATCCTGAACCTAACCCTCACCCTCACCGTCACCCTCAGCCTAAATCTCACCCTAACCTTAACCCTATCTCTAACCCTCACCCTCACCCTAACCCTAACCCTAACGCTAACACTAACCCTCATGTTAACGCTAACGGTAACCCTCAACCTTACCCTAAACCTCAACCTCACCCTCACCCTAAATCTAACCCTAAACCTAACCCTAACCCTTACCCCAAACGTAACCCTAACTCTCAAAGTCATCCTAACCCTAACACTAACCGTAACCCTCACCCTAAGCCTCTCCCTAAGCTTAAAGCTAACTCTTACTCTAATCCTCACCCTACACCTCACCCTCAACCTCACCGTCACCCTCATCCTAACCCTAATCCTAAACCAAAACATAATCCTAACCCTCATGCTCACTCTCACAATCAGCATAAACCTAACCCTAACCCTAATCCTAACCCTATCCCTCACCCTCAACCTCACCCTAACTCTAACACTAACCCCCACCCTAATCCTAACACTAACCCTAACCCTAAACCTCACCCTAACCATAACCCTCACGCCAATGCTAACCGTATCCCTCATCCTCATCCTAACCCTCACCCTAACCTTACTCTCACCCTAACTCTCCCCCTAACCCTAATCCTCACCCACAACCTAACCCTCACAATCACCCTAACCCGCACACTCACCCTGACCCTCAACCTCACCCTAAACTTCACATTAACCCTAACCGTCAAACTCACCCTCACCCTCACCCTCAGCTTAAAGCTAACCCTAAACCTAAACCTAACACTCAACCTAACCCTCCCCCTCCCCCTAAACCTCAACCTCACCCTCACCCTAAATATAACCCTAACAATAACCCTAACCCTAACCCTAACCCTAACCCTAACCCTAACCCTTACCTAACCGAAACCATCATGTTCACCCTCACCCTAAACCTAACCCTCACCCGAACCCTAACACTTACGCACATCCTAACCTTCACCCAAACCCTAATCCTCTCGCTAACCCTGAACCTAACACTTAAGTAAAGGAAACCCTCACCCTAACACTAACCCTAACCCTCACCCTCACCCTAACACTCACACTAACCCTAAACCTCACACTAACCCTAAACCTCACCCTAATGCTAAACCTCACACTAACCCTAACACTCACCCTAACCCTAAAACTAACACTAACCCTAAACCTCACCGTAACCTCACCCTACCCCTCACCCACACCCTCACCCTCACACTAACCCTACCAGTCACCCTCAACCTCACCCAACCTTCACCCTAACCCTAACCCAAACCCTAATCCTAACCTTAACACTCAACCTTACCTCTTAACCTCACCCTAAATCTAACCCTAACCCTAATGCTAACACTAATCCTCACGCTCAGACTAAACCTCACCCTAACCCTTAACCTCACCCGAAACCTAACCCTAACCATAACCCTCACCATCACCCTCAGCCTAATTCTCAACTTAACTCTAACCCTAACCCTCAGCCTAACCCTCACCCTAACCTTAACCCTAATCCTCAACCTAAATCTAACCCTAACCCTAACCCTCACCCTGACCCTAACTCTAACCCTCACCCTAACCCAAACCCTAACCCTCCCACACTCCCTCACCCACACCCTAACCCTAACCCTACCCATCACCATAACCGTCATCCTAACACTAACCCTAACCCTAACACTTACCCTAACCATAAACCTAACCCTAAACCTCACCCTCACACTCAACCTCAGCGTAACCCTCACCCTAACCCAAATTCAATCCCTAACCCTCACCCTCACCCTCACCCTAATTCTAACCCTAACCCTAACCCTCACGCTAACCCAAACCCTATCCCTCACCCTCACCCTAACCATAACCCTAAGCTTCACCCTAACTCTCAACCTAACCCTAAAGTTAACCCAAACCCACACCCTCACCTTAAACCTCACCCTAACCCTAACCCTAACACTAACCCTCCCACTAATCCTAACCCTCACCCTAACTGTAAACATACCCCTTACCCTAAATCTCACACTAATAGGAACACTAACCCTAACCCTCAAAAAACCGTAACACTAACCCACACCCTCATCCTAACCCTCAGCCTCACCCTAACCCTCTACTTAACCCATACCATCACCCACAACCTATCCCTCACCCAAATCCTCATCCTCACCCTCACCCTCACCCTCAACCTAAACATCAACCTAACCCTAACACTAACCCTCAACCTTCCCCTAAACCTAAACCTCACCCTTACCCTAATCCTCATCCTAACCTTCACCCTCACCCTAATGCTCACCCTAACCCTAACCCGAATTGTTACCCTAACCTTAACCCTCACCCTTACAATAAACCCCACCCTCACCCTATCCACAACCCTAACCATACCCCTCACCCTAATCCAAACACTAAAATTAACCCTAACCAACACCCTCACCCTAACCCTCACACTAAACCAAACCCTCACACTCAACCTAACCCTAACCCTAAACCTCACACTATCCATAATGCTAACTCTTACACTCATCCTCACACTAGCCCTCACCCTAACCCTAACACTAAACCTAAACCTCACAATAAGCCTCACCCTAACAATAACCCTAACCCTCACCATAACCCTAAGACTCACACACACCCTAACCCTAACCAAAAACCTCACACTCACCCTAACCCTAGCCCTCACACTAACTCTAACCCAAACCTTAACACTAATCCTAAACCTAAACGAAACCTCACCCTCACCCTCACTTTAACCCTAATCCTACACGTAACCCTAACCGTAACACTCTCCCTCACCCTCACTCTAACCCTCACGCTAACACTCACCCTAACCCTTAACCTCACCCTAACCCTCACCCTAACTCTAACCCGCACCTTAACCCTAGCCCTCACCTGCACACAAACCCTAAACCTAGCCCTCACCCTAACCCTCACATTAAACCTAACACTAACTAAAACCCACACCCTCACCCTAAACCTCACCCTAACCCTTATCCTCACCCTAACCCTCACACTAACCCAAACCCTTACCCTAACCCTCACCCTAACCCTCATCCTCACCCTCACCCTTACCCTCACCTTAACACTCACACTCACGCCAACATTCACCCTCAAGGAAAACATCATGCTTACCATAAATCTCACCCTAACCTTAACCCTAACACTCACCCTAAACCTAACCCTCCCTCAAAACCTCAAACTCAACCTAATCCTCACCCTAACCATAACCATAACCCTTACCTAACCAAAACCCTCACCCTCACCCTAACCCTCACCCTCAACATAGCCCGCATCCTAACCCTAACCCTAATCCTATCCCTCACCCTCATACTCACCCTTACCCTCAGCCTACCCCTAACCCTAAACCTAATCCTAACCCTAAACTTCACCCTCACCCTAACCCTAACCCTAACTCTTAACATAACCCTAACCCTAACCCTCATCCTACCCTCACCCTAACCCTAAACCTAACCCTCACCCTCATCCTAACACTCACCTTAACCGTCATCCTCACCGTCACGCTAACACTCACCCTAACCCTAAGCTTCAGCCTAACCCTAACCGTCACCCTCACACTTAACCTAAGCCTAACCCTAACCCTAACACTAATCCTAAGCCTAAACCTCACCCTCACCCTCACCCTAAAACTAACCCTAAATCTCACCCTCACACTCACCCTAATCCTAACCCTAAACCTAACCCTCAAACTAAATCTAAACTTCACCCTAACCCCAAGCATCACCCTCACCCTAACCATCACCCTCACCCTCACCCTTACCCTCACACTGACTCACCAACACCCTAACCCTCACTGAAAACCTCACCCTCACCCTAAACCTAGCCCTCAAATAAACTCTACCCTAAACATAACCCTAATCCTAAACCTAACCCTCAACCTCACCCTCACCTCACCCTCACCCTCACCCTCACCCTAACACTAACCCTCAATCTAACCCTCACTCTCACCCTAACCCACACCCTAATCCTAACGCTAACCCTAACCCTTACCTTCACCCTCACCCTAACCCTCACCCTAACCCAAACCCTTACCCTCACCTTCACCTTAACCAAAAACCTCACAATGACTCTCACACTAAACCTAACACTCAACCTCACCTTCACCCTCAACCTAACCCTTAACCTCACGCTAACCCTAGCCCTAACCCTAAACCTAACCCTCACACTAAACCTAACCCTCAAATTAACCCTAATCCTAACCCTAAAAGTAACCCTCACCCCACACTCAAACTCACCCTCAGCCTAACCCTAACCCTAATACTAAACATAACCCCCACCCTCAGGCTCACACTAAACCTAACCCTAACCCTCACCCTCACCCGAACCCAAAACCTAACCCTAACACTAACAATAACCCTAACCCTAACACTCACACTAAACCTAAACTTCACCCTAACCCTAACCATCACCGTCACCCTAACCCTCACCCTCACCCTAACCTTAACCCTAACCCTTAACCCCACCCTAACCCTCACCCTAATCCTACACCTCACCCTCATTCTCACCCTAGCCCTCACCCTAATCCTAACCTTCAACCTAAACCTAACACTTACCCTCAAACTCCCAATATCCCTCACCGTAACCCTAACCCTAACATTAACCCTAACCCTCAACATAACCCTAATCTTAACCCTAAGCCTAAGCCTAAACCTCACCCTAACCCTCTCCCTAACCCTCACCGCCAACCTCACCTTCACTCTGTCCCTAAGCCTTACTCACCCTAAATCTAACCCTAAACCTAACCCTCACCCTAACCCTAACCCTCAAACTCAACTTCAACTTCAGCCTAAACATCACTCTAACCCTAATCCTAACCCTATCCCTCACACTCACCCTAACCCTTACACTACTTCTAACCCTAAACCTAACCCTCACCCTTACTCTAACGATAAAACTAAATCTCACACTTACCCAAGCCCTCACCCTAACGCTAACCCTATCCCTAACCTTAACCCTCCCCCTAAACCTAACCCTAACCCTCACCCTAAACCTAAGCCTAAACCTAACCTTCACCCTCACCCTAGCCCTCACCTTAAACCAATTCCTAACCCTAACCCTCACTCTAAACCTAACCTTCAACCTAAACCTAACCCTCACCCTCAAACTCCCCCTAACACTCCCCCTAACCCTAACCCTAACAGTAACCCTAACCTTCACCCTAACCCCCATGTAACCCTAAGCTTAAACCTAAGCCTAAACCTAACCCTCACCCTAACCCTCCCCCTCCCCCTCCCCCTCCCCCTCCCCCTCCCCCTCCCCCTCACCCTCAACCTCCCCATCCCCCTCCCCCTCACCTTAACCCTAAACCTAACCCTCACCCTACCCTAACACTCACCCTATCCCCAGCCTTAACCCTCACCCTCACCCTAACCCTAACCCTTGCCCTAAACCTTAACATCACCCTAACCCTCACCCTAACCCTAATGCTAGCCCTAACCCTCACCCCACCCTAACCCTCACATTAACCCTTAACCTCACCCTAACACTAACCCTAACCCTAACGCTCACACTAAACCTGAACCTCACTTTAACCGTAACACTCACCATCAAGCTAAACCTCACACTAACCCTAACCTTCAATCTAACCCTAAACTTAACCCTCAACATAACCCTTACTCTCACCCTCAGCCTAACCCCAACCCTAACATTAATCCTAAACCTAACCCTGAACCTCACCCTCACCCTAACACTCACAATCACCATCACCCTCACCTTCACCCTATCCCTAACCATAACCATAACCGTCACCCTAACCCTAAGCCTAACCCTCACAGTTAATCCTAAACCTAACCCTCACCCTCAACTTAAACCTCACCATAACCATTACCCTCACGCTAAACCTAAAACTAACCCTAACCCTAAACCTAAACCTAACACTCACACTAACCCTAACCCTCACCCTACTCCACACCCTACCCCTCACCCTAACACTCATCCTAACCCTAACCCTAAACCTAACCTTCACCCTCACCCCAACCCTAAACCTAACCCTCACCCTAACCCAAACGCTCACAATCATCATCACCCTCACCCTCAGTCTAACCCTAACCCTAACACTAATCCTAACCTTAACCCTCACCCTCACCTTAACTTTAACCCTAACACAACCCTAAACCTGACCCTAACTCTAACCCTAACCCAACCCCAAACCTCACTGTCACCCTAATCCTCACCCTAACCTTAACCCTCACCCTCGCCCTAATCCGAAAAATCACCCTAACTCTAACCATAACCCTAATGCTCACCCTAAACTTACCTTAAACCTAACCCTCATCCTAACCCAAACCCTAACACTCAACCTCACCCTAACCTTAATCCTAACCCTAACCCTCACCCTAATCCTAACCCAAACCCCCACCTTCACTCTAACCCTCACTGTCACCCTAACCCTCACCCTGACATACAAACTGAGATACAAACCCTGACATACAAACATTCACCAGAATCTTCAGCCTCACACTAACCCTCACCCTAGTCCTAAAGATCAACTTAACCCTAAGCCTCACCCTAACATTAACACTAAACTCAGCCTAACATTAAGCCTAACGCTCACCTAACCCTAAACCTCACCTTCACCCTCACCCTAAGCCTAACCCTAAACGAAAAAATAATTCTAATCCTAAACCTAAGCCTCACCCTCAACCTATCCCTAACCCTAACCCTAACCATAACACTCATCCTAACCCTAATCCTAATCCTAATACTAACCATCACCCTCAACCTCACCCTCACCCAAAACTAACCCTAAATCTATTCCTAATCCGATCCCTAACACTCACTCTCACCATCACCCTAAACCTAACCCTAACCCTAAACCTCACCCACACCCTCACGCTCACCCTCACCTTCCCCCTAAACCTAACAATAAACTTAACCCTAAACTTAACCCTAAGCCTAGCCCTCACCTTAACACTAACCCTAACCTTACCCCTCACACTAAACATAACCCTCATCCTAACTCTAAAACTACACCTCAGTCTAAGCCTCACCCTAAACCCAAACGTAACCCTAATACTCTCCCTATCCCTAACCATAACCCTAACACTCACGCTAACCCTAACACTCACCCTGACCCTCACCCTAACCCAAACCCTCACCCTGACCCTTACCCTTCCCCTAACCCTCACCCTAACCCTAAATTTAACCCTCACAAAAACCCTCACCCTAACCCTAACCCTAAAACCAACCCTAAAAATAACCCTCACCCGAAACCTAACACTTACCCTCAATCTCACCCTCACCCGAAATCTTACCCTCAACCTAACCCTAACCCTCACACTAAACCTAACCCTCACGCTAACCCTAACTCTACAACTCAGCCTAACCCTCACGCTAACCCTAATACTCACCCTATCACTAACCCTAACCCTAATCCTCACCCTCATCCTAGACCTCACCCTAAACCTAATCCTATCCCTCACCCTATCCCTAACCCTCACCCTAACCCTAACCCTAGCCCTCACACTAAACCTCACTCTAAGCCTAAACTTAACCCTCCCCCTCAACCTCCCCCTCAACCTAACCCTTACCCTGACCCTATCCATAACCCTAACCCTAACCCTAACACTAATCCACATCCTAACCCTAACGCTACCCTTCATGCTAACCCTCAACCTATCCCTAAACCGAACCCTAACCCTCACCCTAACCCTCACCCTAATCCTAACCCTCACCCTAACCATCGGTCTAATGCTAACCCTAAACTTTACCCTCCCCCTCCTCCTCACTCTCCACCTAAACCTTACCCTAACCCTCACCCTAACCCTCACCCTAATCCTAACACTCACCCTAACCATCAGTCTAACCCTAACCCTAAACTAAACACTCACCCTCCCCCTCACCCTCACCCTAACCCTTACCCTAGCCCTCACCCTAACCCTCCCCCTCACACTAACCCTAACCCTAACGCTAACCCTAACCCTCACCCTAACCCTAAAGCTACCCCTAAAGCTAAACCTCAACCTATCCCTAACCCAAACCCTAACGCTAACCCTAATCCTAACCCCCCACCCTCACCCTCACCCTGGCCCTGAGCCTAACCTAAAACTTCAACCAAACCTAACCCTCACCCTCAAACTCCCCCTAACACTAACCCTAACCATAACCCTAACATTAACCCTAACCCTCACCCTAACACTTAACATAACCCTAAGCTTAACCCTAAGACTAAGCCTAACCCTCACCCTAACCCTCACCCCAACCCTCACTGTCAACCTCACCCTAAACCTTAGACTCACCCTAAATCTAACCCTAAACTTAACCCTCACCCTAACCCTAACCCTAACCCTCACCCTAACCCTAACCCTCAACCTCACCTTCAACCTCAGAATAAACCTAACCCTCAACCTTATCCTAAACATATCTCTCACACTCACCCTCACCCAAAATCTAACCCTAACCCTAACCCTAATGCTCACCCTAAATCTAACACTAAAACTAAACCTCACCCTCACCCTAGCCCTCACCCTAACCCTAACCATATCCCTAACACTAACCCTCAACCTAAGCCTAACCCTAACCCTCACTCTAAACCTAAGCCTAAACCTAACCCCCACCCTCAACCTAGCCCTCACCCTACACATATTCCTAACCCTAACCCTCACACTAACCCTAACCTTCAAACTAAACCTAACCCTCACCCTCAAAATCCCCCTAACCCTCACCCTAACCCTAACCCTAACATTAACCCTCACGCTCACTGTAACCCTCAACATAACCCTAAGCTTAACCCTAAGCCTAACCCTATCCCTCACCCTCACCCTCACCCGAACCCTCCCCCTCACCCTCACCTTAACCCTAAACCTAACCCTCTCCCATCTCTAACACTCACCCTAACCCCAAACGTAACACTCACCCTCACCCTAACCCTAAACCTAGGCCTAAACCTTAACATCACCTTAACTCTCACCCTAAACCTAATGTTAAACCCAAAGTTCACCCTGACCCTAACCCTCTCACGAACACTTACCCTCACCCTAACCCTAAACCTAACCCTCACACTAAACCTAAACCTCAGGCTAACCGTAATTCTCACCCTCACGCTAAACCTCACACTAACCCTAACCCTCAATCTAACCCTAACCGTAACTCTCAACATAATCCTTACTCTCACACTCAGCCTAACCCAAACCCTAACACTAATCCTAAACCTAACCCTCACCCTCAACCTCACCCTAAACCTCATCCTCAACATTACCCTCACCTTCACCCTATCCCTAACCATAACCATAACCCTCATCCTAACCCTAAGCCTAACACTCACCATAATCCTAACCCTAACCCTGACCCTCAACCTAACCCTCACCATAACCATTACCCTCACCCTAACAGAAAACCTAACCCTAACCCTAAACCTAACCCACACACTAACCCTAACCCTCACCCTACTCCTCACCCTACCCATCACCCTAACCCTCATCCTAACCCTAACCGTAAGCCTAAACCTCACCCTAACCCTAAACCTAACCCTCGCCCTAACCCAAACCCTCACACTCATCCTCACCCTCACCCTCAGTCTAACCATAACCCTAACCCTAATCCTAAACTTAACCCTCACCCTCACCTTTACTTTAACAATAACCCAACCCTAACCCTCACCCTACCATAACCCTAACCCTAATGCTCACCCTAAACTTACCTTAACCCTAAACCTCACCCTAACCCTAACCCTAACCCTCACCCTAAACCTAACCCTAAACATCAACCTCACCCTAACCTTAATCCTAACCCTAACCCTCACCCTAATCCTAACCCAAAGCCTCACCCTCACCCTAACCCTAACCCTAACCATAACCATAACCCTCATCCTAACCCTAATCCTAACCATCACCCTCACCCTCACCCTCACCCTCAGACTAACCCTAACCCTATTCCTAATCCTAACCCGAACCCTCACTCACACCCTCACCATAAACCTAACCCTAACAGTAAACTTCACCCACACCCTCACCCTCACCCTCACATTCACCATAACCCTAACAATAATCTTAATCCTAAACTTAACCATAAGCCTAACCCTCACACTAACACTACCCTAACATTAACCTTCACACTAAACCTAACCTTCAACCTAACCCTAAAACTACACCTCAGCCTAAACCTCAATCTAAACCTAACCTTAAACCTAATTCTCTCCCTATCCCTAACCATAACCCTAAACCTCACCCTCAACCTAACCCTCAGCCTAAGCCAAAATCCTAAAACTAAATCTCACCCTAACTCTCACCCTCACCCTAAACCTAACACTCACCTTGACCCTCACCCTCACCCTATCGCTCACCCTAACCCTTACACTCACCCTAACCCGCACCCTAATCCTAACCCTAACCCTCACAGAAACACTAACCCTCACCCTAAGCCTAAACCCAACCCTAACCATAACCCTCACCCGCAACCTAACCCTAAACCTCAACCTCACCCTCAACCTCAACCTAACCCTTAACCTCACTGTAACACTAAACCTAACCCTAAACCTAACCCTAAACCTAACCCTAAACCTAACCCTAACACTAGCCCTAAACATCACCTACACCTCACCCTACCCCTCACACTCACCCTAACCGAAACACTCACCCTAACATTCACCGTCAGTCTAACCATCACCCTAACCCTAACCCTAACCCTCACCCTAACCCAAACCCTCATCCTCAGTCTAACACTAAACCTAACCCTAACCCTAAACCTAAAGCTCATCCTCACCCTAACTCTAAACGTAACCCAAACTTAACCCTCACCCTAACTCTAACCATAACCCAACCCCAAACCTCACCGTCACACTAACCATTACCCTAACCCTAACCCTCAAAAACACCCTAACCCTCACCCGAACCCGAACCCAAACCCTCACCCACACCCTCACCCTCACTCTAAGGCAAATACTCACCCTAACCCTAACCCTTAACACTAAACTTAACCCTAAACCACACCCTAACCCTAACCCTCACCCTAAACCTAAACCTAACCCTCAACCTCAACCTAACCCTAATCCTAACCCTTAACCTCACCCTAAACCTAATCCAAAACCTCACACTCACCCTAACCCTCCCCGTCACCCTAAACCTATCCCTAACCCTCACCCTAAAACTAACCTTAACCCTAAACCTCACCCTAACCCTAACCCTCACCCTAACTCTAACCATAACACTCACCGTCACCCTACCCCTCCCCCTAAACTTAATGTTCACCTACACCCTAACCCTCATCCTCACCCGAACACTCAGCCTCACACTAAACCTCACCCTCACCTTAAACATCACCTTAACCCTAACCCTCACCTAACCCTAAACCTCACCCTGAGCCTCACCCTCACCCTAAGCCTAACCCTAAACCTAACATTAATCCTAATCCTAACCCTAACCCTCACCCTCACCCTAACCCTAACCCTAAACCTAACCATAACCTTCATCCTAACATTAATCCTAACCCTAATCCTAAAAATCTCACTCACCCTCAACCTCACCCTCAGACTAACCCTAACCCTAATCCTAATCCTAACACTAACCGGCACTCTCACACTCACCCTAAACCTAACACTAAAACTAAACCTAACCCACACCCTCACCCTCACCCTCAACTTCACGCTAACCCTAACAAAAAACTTAATCCTAACCTTAAACCTAAGTCTAACACTCACCCTAACACTAACCCTAACCTTAACCTTCACACTAAGGCTAACCCTCAACCTAACCCTAAACCTACCCCTTAGCCTAACCTTCACCCTAACCCTTAACCTAACACTGTTCCTCTCCCTATCCCTAACCATAACCCTAACCCTCACCCTCAACTTAGCCCTCACCGTAAGCCTCACCCTAAACCTAACCCTCACATTAACCCTAACCCTAACCCTAACCCTAACACTCAACCTGACACTCACCCTTACCCTAACCCACAACCTAACCCTTACCCTCAACTTAACCCTCATCCTAACCCCAACATTAACCCTCACAATAATCCTTACCCTAAGCCAAACCCTGAACATCATCCTCACCCTCACCTTAACCCTTACCCTCACTCTATCCCTAAACTTAACCCTACACTTAACCATAAACCTAACCCTCAAACTAACCCTAACCCTCACCCTACCCCTCAACCTACTCCTAACCCTAAACCTCATCCTAACCCTAATCCTAACCCTAACCTCACCCTCACCCCAACCCTCACAATAACGCTCACCCTAACCCAAACCCTCACCCTCAACCTAACCCTCAGTCTAACACTAAACCTAACCATAATCCTAACCCTAACACTCACCCTCACCCTAACTCTAACCCTCACCTTCACCTGAACCCTCACCCTCACCCTCACCTAAGGCGAACACTCACCCTAACCTTAACCTTAACCCTCACTGTAACACTAAACTTAACCCTAAACCTCACCCTAACTCTAACCTCATATTAAACCTAAACGTAACCCTCAACCTCACCCTAACACTAATCCTAACCCTTACCCTCACCCTAATGCTAACCCAAACCCTCACCCTCACCCTAACCCTCACAGTCACCCTAACCCTAACCCTAAACCTCACCCTAACCCTAACTTTAACCCGCACCCTAACCCTAACCCCCACCCTAAACCTAACGCTAACCATCCCCCTAAACCTAACCCTAACCCTCACCCTCACCCTAAACCTAACCCTCACCCTCACCCTAACCCTAGCTCTAACCCTAACCCTAAACCTCACCCTAACACTCAACCTCACCCTAATCCTCACCCTAACCCTAAACCTTCCCTTTCCGAAACCCTCACCCTCATCCTCACCTTCACTGTAAACCTCACCCTCACCCTAGCCCTCAACAGGACCCTAACCCTAACCTTAACCATCACCCTCACCCTCACAGTAACCCTAAACCTAACCCTAACCCTCACCCTAAACATCACCCCACCCTAAACCCAATCCTAACCCATACCCTAATCCTTACGCTAACCCTAACCCTACTCCTAAACCTAACCCTAAACCTCACCCTAACACTAACCCTAACCCTAACCCTAACCCTAACCCTAACCCTCACCCTAACCATAACACTCAATCTCACCCTCACCCTCAGCCTAATCCTAACCCTAAACCTAATCCTAACCCTATCCCTCACCCTCAACCTCACCCTAAGTATAACTCTAACCCTAAACCTTACCCTCACATTAACCCTAACAGTAACACTAAACCTAAACCTCACCCCAGCCCTCACCCTAACCCTAACCCTACCCCTAACCGTAACCCTCATCCTAACCCTAACCCTAACCCAAACCCTAAGCCTAAGCCTAACCCTAACCCTCTCCCTCACCCTAAACTTCAACCTAACCCTAACCTTCAGCCTCAAACTCCCCCTAACCCTCACCCTAACCCTCACCATAACCCTACGCCTAAACCTAAACCTAAATCTAACCCTCAGCCTAACTCTCACCCTAACCCTAACCCTCACCCTAACGCTAAACCTCTCCCTCACCCTCACCCTCAACCTCACCCTCATCTGAAAGCTAAACCTAACACTCTCCCAACCCTAACACTCACCCTAACGCCAACCATAATCCTCACCCTGACACTAACCCTAACCCTAGCCCTAAACCTTGACATCACCCTAACCCTTACGCTAACCCTAATGCTAAACCTAACCCTCAGCCTAACCCTAACCCTCATTCGAACGTTTACACTCACCCTAAACCTAAACCTAACCGTAACCCTCACACTAAAACTAAACCTCAGGTTAACCTTACCCCTCACCCTCACCCTAAACCTCACACGAACCCTAACGCTCAATCTAAACCTCAACATAACACTCACCCTCACCTTCAGCCTAACCCTAACCCTAACACTAATCCTAAACCTAAACCTTACCCTCACCCTCACCCTAACCCTCACCCTCATCATCACTTCACCCCCACCGTATCACTAACCCTAACCATAATCCTCACCCTAACCCTAACCCTGACACTAACCTTAACCCTAACCCTCACCCTCACACTCATCCTAACCCTAACCCTAATCCTAAAACTAACCCTCACACTAACTTTAACCCTCACTCTAAACTTAACCCTAAACCTAACTCTAACCCTCCCCCTCTCCCTCCCCCTCCCCCTCCCCCTCAGACTATCCCTTACCCTAATCCTAATCCTAATCCTAACCCTCACACTCACCCTCACCCTAAACCTAACCCTAACCCAAAACCTCAACCATACACTCACCCTCACCCTCACCTTTACCTAACCCTAACAATGACCTTAATCCTAACCGTAACCCTCAGCCTAACCCTCACCGTAACACTAACCCTAAACCTAACACTCACAGTAAACTTAACACTTAACCAAACCCTAAAACTACTCCTCAGTCTAACCCTCACCCTAACCCTAACCCTAATCTTCTCCATATCGCTAACTCTAACCCTAACCCTAACCCTAAACCTAGACCTCACACTAACCCTAACCCTCTACCTAACCCTAACACTCACTCTGACCCTAACCCTCAACCCAAGCTTAACCCTAATGTTAACCCTCACCATAACCCTTACCTTAACCGTAACCCTAACCCTAACACTCAGCCTACGCCTCACCCTAACTCTAACTCTAACCCTCAACCTCACCCTCATCCTAACCCTAACCCTAATGCTAAACCGAACCCTCACCCTTACCCTAACTTTGCCCTCACCCTAACCCTCATACTAACCCTAACACTCACCCTATCCCTCACCCTAACACTCATCCTAACCCTAACCCTAACCCTAATGCTAAACCGAACCCTCACCCTTACCCTAACTCTCACCCTCACCCTATCCCTCACACTAACTCTCATCCTAACCCTAATCCTAATGCTAAACCTAATCCTCACCCTCACCCTAACCCTAACCCTCACGCTCACCCTAACTCTAACCCTAAACCAACCTTAACACTCACCCTAACTCTAACCGCAACCCAATTCCAACCCTCACCGTCACTGTAACACTCACCCTAACCCCAACCCTCATCCACACCCTAACCCTCAACCTAACCCTCACCCTCACCCTCATCCTAAACATCACCCTAATCCGAACCCTCACCCTAACCCTAAATCTAACCCTCATCCTAACTCTAACCCTCACCCTCACCATCACCATCACTGTAAGCCAAACCCTCCCTCTAACCCTAACAATAACACTCAACCTAACCCTAATCTTAACTCTAAACCTCATCCAAACCCTAACCCTAACCCTCAACCTCAACCTAACCCTAACCCTAACCATAACCCTAAACATCATCCTAACCCTCATCCTAACGCTAAAGCTAACCCCAACCCTCACACTATCTCTTACCCTCATGCTAACCCTAACCCTAACTCTAACACTAAACCTCACACTAAACCTCACCCTCACCTTAACACTAACCCTACAACTCAGCCTAACCCTCACCCTCACCCTAACCCTCACCCTAACCCTCCCCCTGACCATAAACATCACCCACACCCTAACCTTCACCTTCACCAGAAACCCCACCCTAAACCTTACCCTAACCTTCACCCGAACCCCAACCCTAAACCTAAACCTCACACAACGCCTAACCCTAACAGTAACCCTTACCCAAACCCTCACCCTAACCCTCACCCTAACACTTACACTCAACCTAACCCTAACCCTAACTGTAAACCTCACCCTAACCCTCACCCTAATCCTAAACCTAAACTCTAACCCTCACCCTAACCCTCGCCCTAACCCTAACCCTAAACCTAACCCTCACACTCACCCTAAAACTCAAGCTCGCCCTAACCATAATCCTAACCCTAACCCTCACACTCACCCTCACCCTCACCCTAACCCTAACCCTCACCTTAAACCTAACCCTAAACCTAACCCTCACACTCAAGCTCACCCTAAACCTAATCCTAACCCTAATCCTAAGCCTAACAATCACCCTCATAGTCACCTTAAGCCTAACCCTCACCTTAACCCTAAACTTCAACCTTACCCGACCCCAGACCCTCACCCTAACGCTCACCCTAACCCTAACACTAACCTTCAGCCTCACCCTCAGCCTAACCCTAACCCTAATCCTAATCCTAAACCTAACTCTCACACTCACCCTGACCTTATACATAACCCTTACCCTAACCCTCCCCCTCCCCCTCAAAGTCACTCTCACCCTAACCCTAAAAATAACGCTAGTCCTAATCCTAATCCTCAACCTAACACCCTAACCCTAACCCTCAACCTCATCCTCACACAAACCCTTAGATTCACCCTTACCCTAACCCAAACCCAACCCTCAAACTAACCCTAAGCCTCACCCTAACCCTAACCCTAACCATCACCCTCTTGCTAACCCTCCCTATCACTCTAACACTCACCCTAATCCTAACCCTCACCCACAACCTAACCCTCAACTTCACGCGAACTTTCACCCTAACCTAACCCTCACCCTCACGCTAAACATCACACTAACCCTAACTCTGAGCCTAACCCTAACCCTAACCCTCACCCTAACCCAAACCCTCACCCTAAGCGTCACTGTCACCCTAATCCTCACCCTAAACATAACACTAAAACTTCCTTAACCCAAACCCTCACACTCTCCCTCACCCTCACCCTAAACCTCACACTCAACCTAGCCCTCACCCTAACCTTAACCCTAACCTTACCCTAACCCTAAACCTAACCCTTACCCTCACGCTCACACTCAAGTTCACTGTAACCCTAATCCTAACCCTAACCTTCACCCTCACCCTCACCCTAACCCTAACCCTCACCTTAACTGTAACCCTCACCCTAACCTTAACCATGACCCTGACCTTAACCCTAAACCTAAACCTCATCCTAACCCTCAACCTAACCTAACACTAACCCTCAACATCACCCTCAGCCTAACCTTAACCCTAATACAAATCCTATCCCTAACCCTCACTCTCACCCTCACCCTAAACCTAACCCTAACACTAAAGCCCACCCTCACCCTAACCCTCACCCTAATGCTTACCCTGACCCCATCCCTCACCCTAACCCTAATCCTCAACCTAACCCTCAGGCTAACTCTAAACTTCACCATAACCCTCACCCTAATCCTAACCCTCATCCTAACACTAACCCTCAACCTAAACCTTGACCTAACCCTAACCCTAACCCTAACCCTAACCCTCACACTGAACCTAACCCTACACCTCAAACTATCCCTCACCCTAACGCTAACCCTAAACCTCTCCCTATCCCTAACCCTAACCATAAACCTAACCCACACCCTAACCCTGACCTACACCCGAACTCTCACCCTAAACTCACCCAAGCATGTACCTCACCCTAATGCTAACGTAATCCTCACGACCACCCTAAACATCACCCTAACCCAAACCCTCACCCTAACAGTCACCGTAACCTTACTCCTCACCCTAAACATAACACTAACCCTTCCCTAACCCAAACACTCACTCTCTCCCTCACCCTCACCCTAACCCTCACCCTCAACCTAGCCCTCAACCTAACCCTAACCCTAACCCTAACATTAACACTATCCCTAAACCTAACCCTCACCCTCACCGTCACCCTCAAGCTCAGCCTAACCCTAAACGTAACCCTAATCCTAAAACTCACCTTCACCCTCATCCTAACGCTAAACCTAAACCTAACACTCACCCTAAACCAAACTCTCACCCTAACCCTAACCCTCAGCCTGAACCTAACCCTCACACTAACCCTTACCCTGAACCTATCCCTCACCGTCAACCTAACCCTCACCCTAACCCTAACCATCACTCTCACCCTAATCATCACAATAAACCTAACCCTCACCCTAACCGTAATCCTAACCCTAACCGTAACCCTCACTCCACCCTCAACCTCACCCTCAGCATAACCCTAACCCTTACGCTAATCCTAAACCTAACCCCACCCTCAGTCTCACCCTAAACCTAACCATTACCCTCACACTTACCCTCACCCTAACCCTAACCCTAACCCTAACAATAACCCTAACCCTAACCCTCAGACTAAACCTAACCTTCACCCTAACCCTAAACAGCACACTCAACCTAACCTTCACCCTCACCCTCACCCTCATCCTAACCCTAAACCAAAACCTCACACTCAACCTCACCCTAACCCTAACCCTAACCCTAAACCTCACCCTAACCCTCGCCCTAATCCTAACCCTAACCCTAAGCCTCACCCTAACACTAACCCTAAACCTAACCCTAAACCTTACGCTAAACCTAAGGCTATACCTAACCCTCACTCTTACCATAGCCCTCACCCTAACACTATTCCTAACCCTAACCCTCACCCTAACCTTAACTTTCAACCTAACCCTAACCCTCACCCTTCAACTCCCCCTTTCCCTCACCCTAAGCCTAACCCTAACATTAACCCTATCCCTCACCCTAGCCCTCACCATAACCCAAAGCTTAATCCTAACCCTAACCCTAACCCACACCGTAAAAATAACCCTAACACTAACCCTCACCCTCACCCTAACCCTCACGGTCACCCTCACTCTAACCCTTACCCTAACACTTAGACTCACCCTAAACCTATCCCTAACCATAAACCTCACTCTAACCCTAACCCTAACGGTCAGCCTAAACCTAACCCTCAACCTCACCCTCACCCTCAGTGTAAACCTAACCCTAACCCTAAACTCACTATCCCTCACCCTCACCCTCACCCTAACTCTAATCCTAACCCTAACCCTCACCCTAACTCTAACGCTAAAACTAAACCTGACCCTTACCCTAGCCCTCACCCTAACCTTAACCCTAACCATAAGCCTAACCCTCAACTTAAACATAACCCTAACCCTCACCCTAAACCTAAGCCTAAACCTAACCCTCACCCTCACCCTAGCTCTCACCCTAACAGTATTCCTAACCCTAACCCTAACCCTAACTCTAACCTTCAGCTTAAACCTAACCCTCAAACTCCCCCTAACCTCCCCCTAACCCTAACTTAAACCCTAACCCTCTCCATATGCCTCACCATAACACTAAGCTTAACCCTATCCCTAATCCTAACTCTCCCCCTCCTCTTCCCCCTCCCCCTCAGCCTCAGACTAACCCTAACCCTAATCCTAATCCTAACACTAACTTCTAACTCATCCTCACCCTAAACCTAAACCTTACAATAAACCTCACCCACACCCTCACCCTCAACCTCACATTCAACCTAACTCTAACAATAACCTTAATCCTAACCTTAACCCTAAGCCTAAACCTCTCACTAACACTAACCCTAACCCTAATCCTCACACTAAACCTAACCCTCAACCTGACCCTAAACCTACCCCTCAGTCTAACTCTCACCCTAACCTTAACCCTATTCTTCTCCATATCCCTAAATCTAACCCAAACCCTCACCCTCACCCTAGCACTCACTCTAACCCTAATCCTAAACCTAAACCTCACCCTCACCCTAACCCTCACGGTAACCCTAACACTCACTCTGACATTAACCCTCATGCAAAGTTTAAACCTAATTGTAACCCTCACCATAACCCTCACCCTAACCATAAACCTAACCCTAACACTCAGCCTACGCCTCACCCTAAGTGTAACCCTAACCCTCACCCTCACCCTAACCCTCACCTAACCTTTACCCTCAACCTAACCCTCACACTAGCCCTAACCCTCACCCTAACCCTCACCCTACCCCTCACCCTATCAATGATACAAACTTTAAACCTAAACCTTAACCTAACTATCACCCTCAGTCTAACCCTAAACCTAAACTTAATTCTCACCCCTTCCCTAACACTCAACCTGACGCTCACCCTCACCCTAAACCTCACCCTAACACTTACCCTCACGCTAAACCTCACCCTAACCCTAACCCTAACACTAACCCTCACGCTAAGCCTCACACTAACCCTAACCCTCAATCTAACCCTCACCATAACCCTCACCCTAACCCTAACCCACACACTCACCCTAACCCTAACCTTCACCCAAACACTTACCCTCACCCTAACCCTAAACCTAACCTTTTCCCTAAACCTAAACCTAACCCTCACACTAAACCTAACCCTAAAGCTAAACCTAACAATCACCCTCACCCTAACCCTTACCCTAACCCTCACCCTAACCCAAACCCTCACCCTCACCCTTATCCTAACCCTAACCCCTACCCTACTCCTAACCTTAACCCTCACCCTCACCCTAACTCTCACCCTAACCCAACCCTTACCCTCACCCTAACCCTAACACTAACCCAAACCCAAACCTCAGAGTCACCCTAAGCCTAACCCTCAACAACACCCCAACATCACCCTTAAAAGAACCCTCACACTCACCCTCATATTAAACCTCACCCTAAACCGAACCCTCACACTAACCCTAACTCTAACCCTCACCCTAACCCTAAACTCCAACCTCCGCCTCACCCTCACCCCAAGCCGAACACTCACCCTAAACCTAACCCTAACCCTCAATCTAACCCTAAACTTAACCCTAAACCTCAACTTAACCCTCATCCTCAACCTCAGCCTAACCCTATAAAAACCCTAACCCTAACCCTAATCATAAGCCTAACCCTCACCCTAACCCTAAAGCTAACCCTCACCCTAACCCAAACCCTCACACTCATCTTCACACTCACCCTCAATCTAAACCTAACCCCAACCCTAATCCTAACCGTAACCCTCACCCTCACCCTAACTGTTACCCTAACCCAACACTACACCTCACCATAACTCTAAACCTAAACCAATCCCAACCCTCACCTTCAAACTAATCCTCACCCTATCCCTAACCCTCAACCACACCCTATCCCGAACCCTCACTCGAACCCTCACACTCACCCTAACCCTAAACATCACCCTAAACCGAACACTCACCATAACCCTAACACTAACCCTCACCCTAAACCCCAACCTCACCCTCACCCTAAGCCGAACACTCACCCTAACGCTAACCCTCACCCTAACCCTAACACTAACCCTAACCATCAGCCAAACTCTAACCCTCACCCTAACCCTAAACCTAACTCTCACCGTCACCCTAACCTTAATCCTAACACTAACCCTCACCCTAATCCTAACCCAAACCTCACCCTCACACTAACCCTCACCATCACCCTAAACCTCACCCTAAACCTAACCCTCAACCACACCCTAACCCTCACAATCATCCAATTACTTAGCCTCACACTAACCCACACCCTGGCCCTAAAGATCACCTTAATCCTAACCCTCACCCTAATGTTAACCCTAACCCTCACCTAATCATAAACCTCACCCTCACACTCACCCTAAGCCTAACCCTAAACCTAACATTAATCCTATCATAACCCTAACTCTCACCCTCACCCTAACCCTAACACTCACCCTAACCCTAACCCTAAGCCTAAATCTCACATTAACCCAAACCCTCACCCTCACCCTAACTCTAACCCTAACCCAAACCCAAACCTCACATTCACCTTCAGCATAACCCTAACACTAACGCTAATCCTAAACATAACCCCCACACTCAGTCTCACCCTAAACCTAACCCTAACACTAACCCTGACCCTAAACCTAACCCTCACCGTCACCCTCACCCTAACCCTTACCCTAACCCTTAGACACACCCTAAACCTAACCCTAACCCTAAACCTCACCCGAACCCTAAAACTAACCCTCACCCGAACCCTAAAACTAACCCTCACCCTATCCCTAACCCTCAACCTCACCCTCACCCTCAGCCTAAACCTAACCCTAACCCTAACCCTAACTCTCACCCTAATTCTAACGCTAAAACTAAACCTGACCCTCACCCTAGCCCTCACACTAACACTAACCCTATCCAAAACCGTAACCCTCACCTTAACCCTAACCCTAACCCTCACCCTAAACCTAAACCTAAACCTAGCCAGCACCCTCACCCTAGCCCTCACCCTAACAGTATTCTTAAACCTAACCCTCACCCTAAACCTAACCTTCAATCAAACCCTAACCCTCATCCTCAAACTCCCCCTAACCTCACCCTAACCCTAACATTAACCTTAACCCTCTCCATAAGCCTCACCATAACCCTAAGCTTAACCCTAATCCTGACCCTAAACTTCTCCCTCCCCCTCCCCCTCACCCTCAGACCAACCCTGAACCTAATCCTAATCCTAACACTAACCCTCAGTCTCACCCTCACCCTAAACCTAACCCTAACCCTAAACCTCACCCACACCCTTACCCTCACCCTCACCTTCAACCTACCTAAGCCTAACCTTCACCCTAACACTAACCCTAACCCTAACCCTCACACTAAACCTAACCCTCAACCTAACCATAAACCTACCCCTCTAACCCTCACCCTAACCCTAACCCTAATCTTCTCCATATCGCTAAATCTAACCCTAAACCTCACCCTCACCCTAGCCCTCAGCCTAACCCTAACCCTAAACCTAAACCTCACCCTCACACTAACCCTCAGCCTAACCCTAACACTCACTCTGACCCTAACCCTCATCCTAAGCTTAACCTAATCATAACCCTCACCATAACCCTCACCCTAACCGTAATCCTAACACTAACACTCAGCCTACGCCTCACCCTAACTCTAACACTAACACTCACACTCACCCTAACCCTCACCCTAACATTTTCCCTCACTCTAACCCTCACATTAACCCTAAACCTCACACTAGCCCTCACCCTACCCCTCACCCTAACAAAGATCCTAACACTAAACCTAAACCTAAACCTAACTATCACCCTCTGTCTAACAATAAACCAAAACCTAATCCTAACCCCTTCCCTAACACTCACCCTGACCCTGACCCTCACCCTAACCCTCACCCTAAGCCTTACCCTCACACTAAACTTCACCCTAAACCTAACCCTCACGGTAACCCTCACACTAACCCTCACCCTAAACCTGACCCTCACCAAAACCCTCACCGTTACCCTAACCCTAACCCTAAGCTTCACCCTAAGCCTTACCTTCACCCTAACCCTAAACCTAATTGTTTCCTTAACCCTAAACCTAACCCTCACACTAAACCTAAACATTACCCCATCCCTCAACCTATCCCTAACCCTAACCACCATTCTAACACTAACCCTAACGCTAACCCTAACCCTCAACCTCACCCAAAACTTCACCCTCACCCTCACCCTTATTCTAACCCTAACCCCAACCCTAATCCTAACCCTCACCCTCACCCTCACCCTAAATCTAACCCTAACCCAACCCTAACTCTCACCCTAACTCTAACCCTAACCCAACCCCAAATCTCACCTTCACACTAATCCTCACCCTATCCCTAACACTCAACCACACCCTATCCCGAACACTCAACCAAACCCTCACACTCACCCTCACCCTAAACATCACCCTAAACTGAACACTCACCCTAACCCTAAACCCCAACCTCACCCTCACCCTCACCCTAAGCTGAACACTCAACCTAAAGCTAACCCGAAACCAAACCCTCACCCTAACCCTAACACTAACCCTAACCATCACCCAAACCCTATCCCTCACCCTAACGCTAAACCTAACCCTCACTGTCACCCTAACCTTAATCTTAACCCTCACCCTCACCCTAATCCTAACCCAAACACTCACCCTCACCCTAACCCTCACCATCACCCTATCCCTCACCCTAAACCTAACCCTCAACCGCACCCTAACCCTCACAATCACCCAATTGCTCAGCCTCACACTAACCCTCACCCTGGCCCTAAACATCACCTTAACCCTAACCCTAACCCTCACACTGAACCTAACCCAACACCTCAGCCTAAATCTGACCCTAAGCCTAATCCTAACCCTAATCCTCTCACTATCCCTAACCCTAACCCTAAACCTCAACCCCAATCTAGCCCTCACCCTAACCCTCACCATGACCCTAAACCTCAAACTAACCCTAACCCTCACCCTAACCTTAACTTTCACCCTGACCCTAAACCTCACCCTAACTCTAACCCAAACCCTCGTCCTAGCACTCACCACAACCATAACCCTAAAACTAACCCTCACCCTACGTCTCAACCTTACCCTAAACCTAACCTTAACCCTCACCCTCACCATAACCCTAACCCTAACCCTTACCCTGACCCTATTCCACACCCTAACTCTAACCCTCACACTAACCCTAAACCTCACCATAAATCTCCCACTAACCCTAACCCTCACCCTCACACTAACCCTCAACCTAACCCTTAACCTCACCCTAACCCCAACCCTAACCCTAATCCTCACTCTAACCCTAACCCGAACAGTAACCCTAACCTACAACCTAACCCTCACCTTCACCTGCACTCTCGCCCTAACCTAACCCTCACCCTCAACTTAAACATCACCCTAACCCTAACTCTAAGCCTAATCCTAATCCTAACCCTTACCCTAACCCAAACCCTCAACCTAACCATCACCGTCACCCTAATCCTCACCCTAATCATAACACTAACCCTTCCCTAACCCAAACCCTCACCCTCTACTCACCCACACCCTAACCCTAACCCTCATTCTAGCTCTCAACCTAACCCTAACCCTAACCTTAACCCTAAACCTAAATCCAATCCTTACCCTCACCCTCACCCTCAAGCTCACCCTAACCATAAACCTAACCCTAATCCTAACCCTAAACCACCCCTCTCCCTCACCCTAACCCTAACACTCACCTTAAGCCTAACCCTCACCCTAACCCTAATCCTGACCCTCACCCTAACACTAACACTCACACTGAACATATCCATACCCATCAGCCTAAACCTCACCATAACTCTAACCCTAACCCTAATCCTCTCCTTATACCTAAAACCAACCCTAACCCTCAACATAAATCTAGTCCTCACCCTAATGCTAACCCTAAACCTAACCCTCACCCTAACCGTAACCCTCACCCTGACCCTCTAACTCACCTTAACCCTAAACCTAACCCTCACCCTCAACCTAAAACTCACCTGAACCCTTACCGTCACCCTAACCTAAACCCTAACCCTAAACCTCACAGTATACCTCACCCTGAACTTAACTCTAATGCTACAACTCAGCCCAGCCCTCACTCTCACCCTAAAGCTAATTCCAACCCTCACCCTAAACCTCACCCTAACCCTAACAATCACCCACACCTTAAACTTTACCCTCACTAGAACCCCTACCCTAACCCTCACCTTAACCCTCACCCTAACCCTAACCATCACCCACACCCTAAACCTCACTCTAACCTTCACCCTAAACTTAACCCTAAATCTAACCCTCACCCAACGCCTCACCCTAACACTAACCCTTACACTTACCTTCACCCTAACCCTCACCCTAAAACTTACCCTCACCCTAACCCTCACCCTAACCCTTACCCTAACCGTAAACCTCACCCTAACACTCACCCTAACCCTAACCCTAACCCTAAACTCAACCCTAACCCTCAACTTAACCGTAATCCTCAACCTGTCCCTAACCCTGACCATCACCCTAACCCTAACACTAACCCTAACCCTCACCCTAACCCTCACCCTAGCCCTACACTAACCCTCACCCTCACCCTGAGCCTAACCCTAAACCTAAACCTAATCAACCTAATCATAAACCTATCCCTCACCCTAACCCTAACTCTGATCTTATGCCTTACCCTAACCCTAACCCGAACCCAAACAGTCACCCTAACCTTCACCGTAACCCTAATTCTCACCCTAAACATAACACTAACCCTTCCCTAACCCAAAACCTCACTTTCTTCCTCACCTTCACCCTAAACCTCACCCCTAACCTAGCCCTTACGCTAACCCTAACCCTAAACTTAACCCTAACCCTAAAGCTAAACCTAACCCTCACCCCCACCCTCACACACAAGCTCACCCTAAAACCTAATCCTAAACCTAACCCTCACCCTCACCCTCACCCTAACCATAACCCTAAAACTAATCCTCATCCTAACCCTAACCCTCACACTAACCCTAAAACTAATCCTCTCCCTTTCCCTAACAATAATCGTAACCCTCACCCTCACACTAGCCCTCACCCTTAGCCTAACCCTAAACCTAACCCTCATCCTAACCCTAACCCTCACATTAACCCTGACACTCACCCTGACACTCACCCTCATCCTAACGCTCACCCTAATCCTTACTCTTACCCTCACCCGAACCCTCACCCTAACCCTAAACCTAACCCTCAAAATAACCCTCACCCTAAACCTAAACCTTAAACCAACCCTCATCATAAATTTTACCCGAACCCTAACCCTAATTCTTAACCTCACGCTAATCCTCAGCCTAACCCTCACCCTCACCCTAACCCTAAACTAAACCCTAACCCTAACTCTAAACCTAACAGTCACACTAATCCTAACCCTCACCCTAGCCCTCAACCTACCCCTAACCCTAACCCTCATCCTAACCCTAACCCTAAGCCTAAACCTCACCCTCACCCTAACCCTAAGCCTAAACCTCACCCTAACCCAAACCGTCACCCTCAGTCTAACCATATACCTAACCCTAATCCTAACCCTAACCTTCAACCTCACCCTAACTCTAACCCAAACCCAACCTTAACCCTCACTCTAACTCTAAACCTAAACCAAATGAAAACCTCACCATCATCCTATCACTCACCCTAACCTTAACCTAAACCACACACTAAACCTGACCCTCACCTGAACCCTCACGCTCACCCTCTCCCTCACCCTAAGGCGAACCCTCACCCTCACCCTAAGCCTCACCCTAAACCTCACCCTAAACCTAATCCTAACACAAACCCTCACCCTCACCGTCACCCTAAACCTAACCCTAAACATAAACCTAACCCAAACTCTAACCCTCACACTAAACCTAATCCTCACCCTAACCCTAACCCTTAACTTCAACCTCATTCTAACCCTCTACCTAACTGTTACCATCACGCTAACACTAATTCTTATCCTAATCCTAACCTTCACACTAAACCTAACCCTCACCCTAACGCTAATTCTAACCGTAACCCTAACCCTCACCCCAACCTCAACCTCACCCTCAGCCTAACTTAACCCTAACCCTTATCATAAACCTAACCCCCACCCTCAGTCTCACCCTAATCCTAACCCTAACCTAACCTCACCCTAACCCTAAACCTAACTCTAACCCTAACCCTAACCCTAACCCTCACCCTAAACCTAAGCCTAAACCTAACGCTCACCCCGATCCTAGCCCTCACCTTAAACCTATTCCTAACCCTAACCCTCACCCTAACCTTAACCTTCAACCTAACCCTAACGCTCATCCTTAAACTCCCCCTAACCCTCACCCTAACCATAACACAAACATTAATCCTAACCCTCACCATAACCCTCACCATAACCCTAAGCTTAACCCTAACCGTAACCCTAACCCTCACCCTAACCCTCAGCCTAACACTAACCCTGACCCTAACCCTAACCCTTATCCTAACCCTGACCCTAACCCTAACCCTCACCCTAACCCTCACCCTCACCATCACCCCCACCCTAACTCTTACCGTAACTCTTAGACTCACCTTAAACCTAAACCTAACCCTAAACCTCACCCTAGCACTAACCCTCAGACTCACCCTCACCCTAACCCTCAACCTAAACATATACCTAAAACTAACCCTCTCCCTACTCCTCACCTTAACCCTAACCCAAAACCTAAGCCTCACACTCACCCTAACACTAACCCTAACCCTCATACTAAACCTAACCCTCACCCTTACCCTAACACTCACCCTCACCCTAGCCATAACCCTAATCTTCACCCTAATCCTCACCCTAAACCCTCACCCTCACCCTAACCCTAACACTCAACCTAACAATCACCCTCACCCTAACCCTCACCCTAACACTAAAAAACACACCAAACCTAAACCTCATGCTAACCCTAACGCTACACCTCAGCCTAACCCACATACTAACACTAACCCTAACCTTAACACTCACCCTCACCCTAGCTCTCACCCTAACACTAACCCTAACTCTAACCCTCACATTAACGCTAAACCTCACCCTAATCATAAACCTCCCCATGAACCGAACCCTCAGCCTAAAACTAACCCTAACCCTAACCCTTACACTAACCGTAATCCTAACACTAAGACTCACCTTACGCCTCACCATATCCCAACCCTAACCCTCAACCTCACCCTAACACTCACCCTAACCCTTAACCTCAACACTAAACCTCACCCTAACCCTAACCCTAACCCTCACAATAAACATAAACCTCACTCTAAACCTAACCGTAACCCTCGCACTAAACCTAACCCTCACGCTAACCCTAAGCCTATAAATCAGCCTAAACTTCACCCTCACCCTAACCCTAACCCAAACCCTCACATAACCCTCACCCTAATCCTAACACTAACCCTCACTCTCAGACTAAACCTAACACTAACACTACTCCTAACCCTCACCCTCACCCTCACCCTCACCCTAACACTAACCCTAACCCTCACCCTAACCCTAACCCTAATCCTCACCCTCACACTAACCCTCACTGTCACCATAACACTAACCCTAATCCTAACCCTCACCCACAAAATTACCCTCACCCTTACCCTAAACCTCTCCCTAACCTTAACACTAACCCTTACCCTAACCCTAACACTCACCCTCACCCTCACCGTCACCCAAAACCTCAAGCTCACCCAAGCCCTCACCCTAACGGTAACTCGAAATCTAACCCTAACCTTAACCCTAAACCTCACCCGCAAACTAATCCTCACCCTCAGCCTAATCCTAACCCTAATGCTAATGCTAACCCTAAACCTCAACCTAACACTCACCTTAATCCAAACACGAAGCCTCACGCTAACCCTCACCCTAACCCTAAACCTAACACTCACCCTAACACTCACAGTAACACTCAGGCTAACGCTAAACCACACTCTCACCCTAACCATCACCCTAAACCTTACACTCAGCTTAACCCTAACCATAACCCTAACCCTAATCCTCACAGCAAACCTAACCCTCACCCTAACCCTAACCCTAACCATCACCATAACCCTAACCCTAAATCGAACACTCACCCTCACACTAGCCCTCACCCTAAATCTAATCCTAACCCTAAACCTCACAGTAACCCTAAGCCTAACATGTATCTCATCCCTCACACTAACCCTGACACTTATCCTAAACCTAAACCTAAACCTAACCCTCACCTTGAGCCTAACCCTCACCCTAACATTAACCATGATGATCACCCTCACTCTCACCCTAACCCTCAGCCTAAACCTCACCCTAACCCTCACCCTATCCCTAATCCTCACCTTATCCCTAAACCTAACACTCACCCTCACCCTAGACGTCATCCTAACCCTAACCCTCACCCTAACCCGTACCCTGAACCCATCCCTCACCCTAACCCTAACCCTAACCCTAACCTTCACTCTAACCCTCACCCTAATCCTAACCCTCACCATAACCCTCACTCTAACCCTAAACCTAACCCTCACCCTCACACTAAACCTCAACCTAACCCTTTACCACACCCTAAGCCTAAGCCTAAACCTAACCCTAACCCTCATACTAACCCTAACCCTTACTCTAACCATAACCCTACCCCTCACAATAACCGTCATCCTAACCCTAACCCTAACCCTAACACTCACCCTGACCCTAACCCTAACCGTACCACTAACCTTCACCTTAACACAAACCCTCACCCTCACACTCACCCTCACCCTAACTTTAACCCTAACCCAACCCTAACCCTCAACCTAAATTTAACCGTAACCCAACCCGAAAACTCACCCTCACCCTAAACCTCACCCTAACCCTTATCCTCACTCTAAACCTGACCCTAACCCTAAACCTAACCCTCACTCTAATCCTAACACTAACCCTAACCCTAAACCTAAACCTCACCCTAACCCTCACCCTAACCCTAACCCTCACCCTCATACCTAACCTAACCCTAGCCATCACCCTAACCCTAAACCTCAGCCTAACCTTAACCTTCAACCTGAACCTTACCCTCAGCCTAATACTAACCCTAACCCTAACCCTCACCCAAACCCTCACCCTAAGGGTAATCCTAACACTAAGCCTCACCCTATGCCTCACCATAACCCTAAACCTAACCAAGACCCTCTCCCGAGCCCTCACCTTCACACCAACCCTAACCCTAAACCTCACCCTAACCTTCACCCTTATCCTAACACTAACCCTCACCCTCCACTCACCCTCAGACTAAACCTAACCCTAACACTAATCCTAACCCTAACCCTCACCCTAACAGTAACATTAACCCTAACCCTCACCCTAACCCTAACCTTAACCCTCACCCTCACACTAACCCTCACTTTGACCCTAACCATCACCATAATCATAACCCTCACCCAAACCAAAACCATCACCTCACCCTAATCCTCTCCCTAACCCTCAAAATCACCCAAGCCCTCACCCTAACCATAACTCGAACTCTAAATATCACCCTAACACTAAGCCTCACCCTCAACCTCACCCACACCCTCAGCCTTATCCTAACCCTAACGCTAATCCTTACCCAAACCCTCACCCTCAACCTAACCTAACCCGAAACCTAACCCTAACCCTAACATTAACCCTAACCCTCAATCTAACACACATCCTAATCCTAACCCTTACCCTCACACTAAACCTAACCCTCACCCTAACCCTCACCCCAGCACTCAAGCTAACCCTAACCCTCACCCTCACCCTAACCCTCACCTTAACCCTTAACCTCACCCTAACACTAACGCTAACCCTAACCCTCGCACTAAACCTAAATTCAGGCTAACCCTAACCCTACCCCTCAACCTAATCCTCACCCTCACCCTAACCCTCACCCTAACCCTAACCCTAACCCTAACCCTGACCCTCACCCTAGACCTCACAATAAACCTAATCCTAACCCTAACCCTCATGCTAACCCTATACTTCACCCTAACCCTCACCCTCACCCTCACCCTCACCCTCACCCTAACCCTAAAATTAATCCTAACTCTTACCGTAACCCTGACCCTTACCCTTTAAATAAACCTAAATCTAAAACTAAACCTGAGCCTAACCCTCACCCTAACACTCACCCTAACAATAACCCTCACCCTTACCTACCCCGCAGCCTAAACCTCACCCTAACCCTAACCCTAACCCTAATCCTCACCCTATCCCTAACCTTAACCCCAACCCTCAATGTCACCCTAGACCTCACCCTAACACTAAACCTAAACCTGACCGTCACCCTAACACTAAACCTCACCCTAACTCTAACCCTAAACCTCACCCTAACCCTAAACCTAACCCCCACCCTAACACTAACCCTCACCCTAACCCTAACCCCTCACCCTAACCCTAACCCTAAACCTCACCCCAACCCTAAACCTAACCCTCACCCTAACACTAACCCTCATCCTATCCCTCACTCTAACCCTAACCCTAAACTTAACCCTCACCCTAAACCTAACCCTCACCCTTACACTAACCCTCACACTCACTCTAACCCTAACCATAAATCTAACCCTCACCCTAACCCTCACCCTAACCATATACCTAACACTAACCCTCTCTCTACGCCTGACCTTAATCCTAACCTTAACCCTAAGCTTCACCCTCACCCTAAACCTAACCCTAACCCTCATATTAAACCTAACCCTCACCCTTACCCTAAACCTCACCCTCAACCTAGCCCTAACCCTAATCATCGCCCTAACCCTCACCCTCACCCTAACCCTAACACTCAACCTAAAAATCAACCTCACCCTAAGCCTCACCCTAACACTAAAACTCACACCAAACCTAAACCTCACGCTTTCCCTAACCCTAACCCTAACTCTCAAACTAAACATAACCCTCACTCTAACCGTAACCGTAACCCTCGCGCTAAACCTAACCCTCACGCTAACCCTAAGCCTACACCTCAGCCTAACCTTCACCCTCACCCTAACCCTAACCCAAACCCTCACCCTAACCCTCACCCTCATCCTAAAACTAACCCTCACCCTCAGACTAAACCTAAACCTAACACTACTCCTAACCCTAACGCTCACCCTCACCCTAACACTAACCCTAACCCTCACCCTAACCCTAACCCTAATCCTCACCCTCACACTAACCATCACTGTCACACTGTCACCATAACACTAAACCTAATCCTAACCCTCACCCACAAAATTACCCTCACCCTAAACCTAATCCTCTCCCTAACCTTAACACTAACCCTTACCCTAACCCTAACCCTCACCCTCAAACTCACCCTCAGACTATTCCTAACCCTAACGCTAATGCTAGCCCTAACCCTCACCCTAACCCTCACCATAACACTCACCCTAATCTGAACACGAACCCTCACGCTAACCCTCACCCTAACCCTAAACCTAACACTCACCCTAACACTCACAGTAACACTCAAGCTAAACCTAAACCACACTCTCACCCTAAACATTACCCTCACCTTAACCCTAACCATAACCCTAACCCTAATCCTCATAGCAAACCTAACCCTCACCCTAACCCTCACCCTAAACCGAACCCTCACCCTCACCCTAGCCCTCACTCTAAATCGAATCCTAACCCCAAACCTCAAAGTAACCCTAAGCCTAACATGAATCCCATCCCTCAAACTAACCCTGACACTTACCCTTACCATAAACCTAACCCTAACCCTAACCTTGAGCCTAACCCTCACCCTAACCCTAACCCTAATGATCAAACTCACCCTCACCCTACCCCTCAGCCTAACCCTCACCCTAACCCTAACCCTAACCCTAATCCTCACCTTATCCCTAACCCTAACACTCACCCTCACCCTAGACGTCATCCTAACCCTAACCCTAACCTTAACCCACACCCTCACCCTAATCCTCACCATCAACCTTACCTTCACCCTCACCCTTACCCTCACACTAATCCTAACCCTCAACCTAACCCTAACCTTCAATCTCACAATCTCCCTAACACTCACCCTCACCCTCATCCTTACACTAAACCTAACGGACACCCTAACCCTCACCCTAACCCTAACGCTCACCGGAATCTTAAACATAACCCTCAAACTCACCCTCAACCTAATCCTAACCCTAATGCTTAACCCTCACCCTAACCCTATTGCTAACCCTAGCACTCACCATAACTCTAAACCTCACCCGAACTCTAACCCTAACACTCAAACTAAACCTAAATCTCACCATTAACAGAACCCTACCCCTCAGCCTAACCCTCACAATCCTAACCCTAAACCTCACCCTAACCCTAACCCCCATCCTAAACCTAACCCACACCCTACACCTCATCCTATCACTAACCCTAACCCTAACCCTCACACTAATCCTAACCCTCACCCTAACCCTAACCCTCACCTTGAACCTTACCCTCAGCCTAACCCTAACCCTATCCCTAACCCTAACCGTCACCCTCACCCTAACCGTAACCCTAACCCTAACCCTCACCCTACACCTCACCATATGCCTAACCCTTACCCTAACTCTCACCCTGACCCTAACCCTCACCCTAACCCTTAACCTCACACTAAACCTCACCCTAAACCTAACCCTAACCCTAACCCTCACCTCAATCCTCACCCTAACCCTAACCCTAACCTTAACCCTCACACTAAACCTAACCCTCACGCTAACCCTAACCCTACCCCCAGCCTAACCCTCACCCTAACCCTAACCCTAATCCTAAACATCACCCTATCCCTAACCCTAACCCTTACTCTCACCCTCACACTAGCCCTCACCCTAACACTAACACTAACACTAAAATTAACCCTCAACCTAACCCTCAAACTAACCCTCAAGCTAAACCTAACCCTCACTCTCACCCTAAACATAACCATAACCCTTACCCTCACCTTAACCCTTACCATAACCCTAACCCTAATTCTAACGCTAACCCTCTTTCTCACCCTCACCCTAAATCTAACACTAACACTAAACCTCACTCACACCCTCAACCTCACCCTAAACATAACAATAACCCTAACCCTCACCCTAACACTAACCCTAACCCTCACCCTAATCCTTACCCTCAACCTTACCCGCACCCTCACCCTAAAGCTAACCTTAATCTTCTCCCTATCCATAACTCTAAACCTAACCCTCAACATCAATCTAGTACTCACCCTAAGGCTAACCCTAAACCTAACCCTCACCCTAACTCTAACTCTCAAACGAACCCTAACCATCACCCTGACCATAACCCTCACCCTAAACCTAAACCTAACCCTCACCCTAACCGTAATCCTAACCCTAACCCTCACCCTAACCCTAACCCTCACACTAACCCTCACACTAATCCTAACCCTCACCATAACCCTCACCCTAACCCTAAACCTAAACTTCACCCTCACCCTAACCCTTAACCTAACGCTAAGCCTAACCCTAAACCTACCCCTAAACCTCACACTAACCATAACACTCACCCTAACCATAATCCTACCTCTCACAATAACCCTCATCCTAACCCTAACCCTAACCCTAACACTCACCCTTACCCTAACCTAACCCTTCCCCTAACCCTCAACCTCACCCAAACCCTCACCCTCACACTCACCCGCATCCTAACTCTAACGCTAACCCAACCCTAACCCTCAACCTAACTCTAAACCTAACCCAAGCCTAACCCTCAACCTCACCCTAAACCTCACCGTAACCCTTATCCTCACAATAAACCTGACCCTAACACTACACCTAACACTCACTCTCATCCTAACCCTAACCCTAACCCTAACACTAAAACTCACCCTAAGCCTCACCCTAACCCTATCCCTAACCCTCACACCAAACATCACCCTAATCCTCACCCTAACCATTAACCTCAACCTAAGACTAACCCTAACACTACAACTAACCCACACACTAACCATAAACCTCACCCTAACCATAACCCTACCCCTCACAATAACCCTCATCCTAACCCTAACCCTAACCCTAACCCTGACACTCACCCTCAACCTAACACTAACACTTCCCCTAACCCTCACCCTAACCCAAACCCTCAACCTCACACTCACCCGCACTCTAACTCTTACCCTAACCCAACCCCAACCTTCAACCTAACTCTAACCCTAACCCAAGCCTAAGCCTCAACCTCACTCTAAACCTCACCCTAACCCTTATCCTCACTCTAAACCTGACCCTAACCCTAAACCTAACCCTCAGTCCCATCCTAACCCTAACCCTAACCATAACCCTAAAACTCACCCTAACCCTAACCCTCACACCAAACCTAACCCTAACCCTCACCCTAACCCTCAGCCTAAACCTAACCCTCCCTCTCAAATTCATCCTCACCCTAACCCTACCAATAACCCTAACCCTAACCCTAAACCTCACCCTAACGCTAACCCTCACCCTCACCCTCATCCAAACCCTTAGATTCAGCCTAACCCTAAACCAAACCCAACCCTCAAACTAAACCTAAAACCTCACCCTTTCACTACCCCTCAACCTAATCCTAATCCTAACAGTAACCCTAACCCTCACCCTAACCCTAACCCTCACCCTCACACTTTCGCTAACCCTCCCCATCACCCTAAAACTAACCCACACCCACACCCTAACCCTCATCTTCACCCGAACTCTCACACTAACCTAACCCTCACCCTCACCCTAAACATCACCCTAAGCCTATCTCTGAGCCTAACCCTAATCCTAAACCTCAACCTAAAGCAAACACTCACCCTAAACCAAACCCTCACCCTAACCGTCCCTGTCACCCTAATCCTCACCCTAAACATAACACTAACCCTTCCTTAAACCAAACCCTCACCCTCTCCCTCACCCTCACCCTCTCCCTCACCCTCACCCTAACACTAACCCTAACCTTACCCTTAAAAGGAAACCTAACCCTCACACTCACCCTCACACTCAAGTTCACCCTAACCCTTATCCGAACCCTAATCCTAACACTAACCCTCACCCTCACCCTCACTCTAACCCTAATCCTCACTTTAACCCTAAACCTGACCCTAACCCTAATACAAATCCTAACCCTAACCCTCATTTTCACCCTCACCCTAAACCTAACCCTAACCCTAAAACTCACCCTCACCCTCACCCTCACCCTCACACTCACCCTCACCCTAACAATAAACCTAACCATAAACCTAAATCTAACTCTAACCCTCACCCTAACACTAACCCTAACCCTAAAACTCAAACTGAAACTAAACCTACACCTCAGCCTAACCCTCACCCTCACCCTCACCCTAACCTAATCCTCTCCCTATCCCTAACCCTAAACCTAACAATCAACCTCATTCTAGCCCTCACCCTAACCCTAAACCTCATCCTCTTGCTAACCCTCCCCGTCACCCTAATCCTCACCCTAAACCTAAACCTAAACCTCACCCTCACTCTAACCCAAACCCTTAGACTCACCCTAACCCTAACCCAAACCCAACCATCAAAGTAACCCTAACCCTCACCCTAACCCTAAACCTAACCCTCACCCTGTCGCTAACTCTTCCCATCACCCTATCCCTAACCCTAACCCACAACCTAACCCTCACCTTCAGCCGAACTCTCACCCTAACCTAACCCTCACCCTCACCCTAAACATCAGCCTAACCCTATATCTGAGCCTAACCCTAAACTGAACCCTCACCCTAACCGTCACTGTCACCCTAATACTCATCCTAAACATAACACTAATCCTTCCTTAACCCAAACCCTCACCCTCTCCCCCACCCTCACCCTAAACTTCACCTTCAACCTAGCCCTCACACTAATCCTAACCCTAAATTACCCCTAAACCGAAAACTAACCCTCACACCCACACTCACGTTCAACCTAACCCTAATGCTAACCTTCAGCCTCACCCTCACTCTAAACCTAACCCTCACCTTAACCCTAAACCTCACCCTAAACCTAACCCTAACCCTAATACAAATCTTAACCGTAACCCTCACTCTCACCCTCACCCTAAACCTAACCCTAACCCTAAAAGTCACCGTCACCCTTTACCCTCACCCTAACCGTAACCCTAACAATAACCCTAACCCTAAACCTAACTCTAACACTAACACTCACCCTAACACTAACCCTAACCCTAACCCTCAAACTGAACCTAAACCAACAACTCAGCCTAACCCTCACCCTCACCCTAATCCTCTCCCTATCCCTAACCCTAACCCTAACCCTCAACCTCAATCTAGCCCTCACCCTAACCCTAACCCTAAACCTAACTCTTACCCTAACCCTAACCCTCACCCTAACACTAACCCTCATTCAGACCCTAAACCTCACCCTACCCTAATCCTAACCTAACCCTCACCCTAACCACAACCCTAACCCTAACCCTCACCCTAAGCCTAACACAAAACCTAACCCTAACCTTAACTCTCACACTAACCCTAACACTCACCCTAAACCTAACCCTACCACAAAATTTAAACCTCACCCTAAAGCTCAACCTAACAATAACTGTAAGCCTAAACCTAACCTTAACCCTCACCCTACAACTCACCCTAACCCTCACCCTCATCCTAAACCACACTCTAACCCTTATCCTCCCCCTACTCTAACCCTAACCCTAACCCTAACCCTCACCCTAACCCTAACACTCACCAAAACCCTAAGCCTAATCCTCACCCTCAGCCTAACCATCACTGTCACCCTTACCCTGAACGTAATCTTAACTCTCACCCAAACCCTAACTCTCACACTCACCCCAACCTTCACCCTCACCCTAACCCTCAGTCTCACCCTAAACATCATCCTAACAATAAGCCTCATTCTAACCATAAACCTAACCTTCACCCTAACGCTAACCCTCACCCTAACCCTCAACTCACCCTAATACTCTCCATAACCCTAACCCTAACCCTTACCCTAACCCTAACCCTCACCCTCACCCTCACCCTAAGCCTCATGCTCACCCTAGCCCTCACCCTAACCCTAACTCTAACCCTAACCCTAAACTTCACCCTCACACCCTGCCTAAACCTATCCCTATAGCTAATCTTAAACCTATACTTCAACCTCAACCTAACCCTAACACTAACCTTAACCCACACCCTAACCCTAAACCTAACATTAAGCTTAACCCTCACCCTAAACCTCACCCTAACACTCAGCCTAATCCTAACCCTCAACTTCACGCTAACCCTCACCCTAACATTAAACCTCACCCTCACCCTAACCCTCAGCCTAAACCTAACTCTAACAATAATCCTAACCCTAAACTTCACCCTCACCCTAACCCTAACACTGAACCTAACCATAAACCTAACCCTCAACCTAACGCTAACCCTAACCCTAACCCTCAACCTCACCCTAAATCTCACCAAAACCCTTACCCTAAACCTAACCAGAACCCTAAACCTAACCTCAACCCTCACACTAATCCTAACCATCACCATAACCCTAATCCTAACCTTCAACCTAACCCTCACCCTAACACTAACCCTAACCCTAACCCTCACACTAAACCTAACCCTAAACCTCACCCTCAGCCTAACCCTCACTGTCACCCTAACCCTTAACCTAATCTTAACTTTCACCCACACCCTCACTCTCACCCTCACTCCAACCCTCACCCTCACCCTAACTCTCACCCTCACCCTAAAAATAATCCTAACAATAAGCCTCACCCTAACACTAAACCTAACCTTCACCCTCACCCTAACCCTAACCCTAAGCATAAACATAACCCTGACACTTACCCTAACCCTAACATTAACCCGAAACCTCACCCTAAACCTCACCCTAACACTAACCATAATCCTAACACTCAAATTCACGCTAACCCTCACCCTAACCCTAAAACTAACCCTCACACTAACCCTCACCCTAACACTCACTTTAACTCTAACCCTCACTCTCAACCTAACCCTCAACCTAAAACTTACCCTCAACCTAAACCTAACCCTAACCCTAACTCTACCTTCACACTAAACCTAACCTTCACCCGACCCCTAACCCTAAACCTCACACTAAACCTAACCCTAAACTTCACGCTAACCCTCACCCTAACCCTAATCCTAACCCTCACATTAACCCTCATCCTAACACTCACTCTAACCCTAACCCTCACGCTCAACCTAATCCTCAACCTATCCCTTACCATCACCCTAACCCTAACCCTAACTCTAACTCTAAACCTCACACTAAACCTAACCTTCACCCGAACCCTACCCCTACCCCTTAACCTTACCCTCACCTTCACCCTAACCCTAACCCTCTAACTAACGCAAACACTAACCCTAACTCTCAACCTCAACCTAGCCCTCACCCTAAAACTAATCCTAACCATAACCCTCAACCTAAACCTAAACTTCACACTAACCCTCACCCTCACCCCCACCCTAACCCTCACCCTAAACCTAACCCTAATATTAACCCTCACCCTCACCCTCTGACCCTTAAACTAACCCTAAACCTAAACGTAACCCTACCCCTGAACCTAATTCTCACCTTAACCCTTATCCTCAAACACACCCTAACCCTCCCCCTCCCCCTCACGCTAACCCAAACCATCACCCTAAACCTCACCCTAAACCTAATGCTAACCCAAACACTCACCCTCAACCTAACCCTCACCCGAAGCCTTACCCTCACCCTAACCCTAACCCTAACCCTCAAACTAAACCTAACCCTCACCCTAAAACTAACTCTACCACTCAGCCTAACCCACACCCTAACCCTAACCCTAATCATCACCCTAACCCTAAACCTAACACTAAACCTCACCCTCATCCTAACCCTTACCATGACCATATCCCTCACCCTAACCCTAACCCTAACCCTAACCCTCACGCTAACCCTCACCCTAACCCTAAACCTCACCATAAACCTCACCCTAATCCTAACCCTCATCCTAACCCTAAACCTTAACCTCACCCTAGCCCTAAACAAAACCCTACCTCTACCCTCACATTAAACCTAACCTTAACCCGAACCCTAAACCTAACCCTAAACCTAACCCTCACCCTAAACGTAACTCTAAACTTCATGCTAACCCTCACCCTAACCCTAAACCTAACCCTCACACTAACCCACACCCTAACACTCACTCTAACCCTAACCCTCAATCTCACCCTAACCCTCACCCTAACCATTACCCTCACCCTAACCTTAATCCTAACTCTAACTCTAAGCCTCACACTAAAACTAACATTCACCCGAACCCTAACCCTATCCCTCAACCTAACCCTCAACCTAACCCTAACCCAAACCTTCACACTAACCCTCACATTAACCCTAAACATAACCCTCACACTAAACCTAACCCTCAGCCTCACCCGAACACTAACTCTACACCTAACCCTATCCATAATACTAAATCTTACCTTCACACTCACACTAGCCCTCACCCTAACACTAACACTAACCCTAACCCTCACCCTAACCGTCACCGTCACCCTAACAGTAACCCTCACCCTCAACATAAACCTAACCCTAACACTAATCCTAACCCTAAACCTCACCCTCACCCTCACCCTAACTCTAACCCTAACCCTAACCCTAACCCTCACCCTAATTCGAACGCTAACCCTAACCCTCACCCTCACCCTAAACCTCACCAAAACACTGACCCTCACCTTAACCGGAAACCTAACCCTCACCCTAAAACTAACACTAACCCTAATCCTCACCCTAAACCTAACCCTAATCCTCACCCTCAGTCTAACCCTCATAGTCACCCTAATCTTCACCCTAATCTTAACCTTCACCCACACCCTAACTGTCACACTCACCCCATACTTCACCCTCACCCTAAACCTCACCCTCACCCTAAACATCATCCTAACCATAAGCCTCACCCTAACCCTAAACCTAACACTCACCCTAACCCTCACCCTCAACAGAACCCTCATCCCAACCCTAATCCTCTCCAGAAACCTAACCCTAACACTTACCCTAACCCTAACCCTCACCCTCATCCTCATCCTCACTCTAAGCTTCACGCTCACCCTAGTCCTCACTTAACCGTAACTCTAAACCTAACCCTAAGCCTCACCCTCACACTCAGCCTAATCATAACCCTAACGCAAATCCTAACCCTAACACTCACTCTCACCCTAACCCTAACCCTAACCTTAACCCTCACCGTAACCTTAACCCTAACATTAACCCCAAACCTCACCCTAACCCTCACCCCCAACACTAACCCTAACCCTAACCTTCAGCCTCACTGTAACCCACACCCTAACAATAAACCTAAACCTCACACTATCCCTCACCCTAACCCTCACCCTAACCCTAACCCTCACTCTAAACCCTAACCCTCACCCTAACTTTTAACGTCACATTAACCCTAACCCTAACCCTGACTCTAACCATTACACTAAACCTAACCTTCACACGAACTAAAATCCTACCCCTCACCCTAACCCTCAACCTAGCCCTAACCCTAACCCTCACCCTAAACCTAAACTTCACCCTAACCCTCACCCTTACGCTCACCGTTACCGTAACCCTAAACCTAACCCTAACCCTGACCCTAATTCTCACCCTAACCCTAACCTTAACCCTCACCCTCAACCTCACACTAACCCTCACCCTCACCCTCATGCTAAACCTAACACTAAGCCTAACCCTCACCCTAACCATAATGCTAACCCAAACACTCACCCTCACTCTAAACATCACCTGAAAACTTACCCTTACCATAACCCTAACCCTAACCCTCACACTAAACTTAAGCTCACCCTAACCCTAACTCTACCACTCAGCCTAACACTCAGCCTAAGCCTAAACCTAAACCTAATCCTAACCCTATCCCTAACCGTAACCCTAACCCTCACCCTCATCCTAGACCTCACCCTAAACCTAACCCTAACCCTCACCCTATCCCTAACCCTCACCCTAAACCTAACCCTCACCCTCACCCTAAACCTCAACCTAACCCTTATCCTAACCCTCAAACTAACCCTCATCCTAACCCTAAGCCTAACCCTCACCCTAAACCTCACTCTAACCCTAAACTTAAACCTCACCCTAACCTCACCCTCACCCTAATCCTTACCCTGACCCTAACCCTCACCCTAAACCTAAACCTAACTGTAACCCACAACTTAACCCTAACTGTACCCCTCATGCTAATCCTCAAACTATCCCTAACTCTAACCTTCAGCCTAACCCTCACCCTAAACCTAACCCTCACCCTAACCATCACTCTAACCCTAACCCTAAACTTAACCCTCACCCTCCCACTCCCCCTCAAGCTAACCCTTACCCTGACCATATCCCTAACCATAAACCTAACCCTAACCCTAACCCTAACAATCACCCAAACCCTAACGCTACCCCTCACGCTAAACCTCAACCTATCCCTAACCCTAACCCTAACCCTCAACCTAAACATAACCCTCACACAAATCCTCACCCTTACCCGAATCCTCTGGCTAACCCTAAACCTAATCTTTACTTAAATGAAACCCTCATCCTCAACCTCACCCTAACTCTAACCTTACCGCTACCCCTCAGCTTAACCCTCACCCTATCCCTATCCGTCACCCTCAACCTGACCCAAATCCTTACCCTAACCCTTAGCCTAACCCTCACCCTCACCCTAAATCTCACCCTAACCCTTACCCTCACCCTAACACAAAACCTAATCCTAAACCTAACTCTCACACTAACCCTAACTCTCAGCCTAAACCTTACCCTAACACTAAATCTAAACCTCACCCTAATCCTCACCCTAACAATATCTGTAACCCTAAACCTAACCCTAAACCTCACCATACCACTCACCCTAACACTCACCCTCATCCTAAACCTCACCCTAACCCTTATTCTCACCCTACTCTAACCCTAAACCTAACCCAAACCCTCAGCCTAACCCTAACACTCATCCCTAACACTCATCCAAACCTAAGCCTAATCCTCACCCTCAGCCTAACACTCACTGTAACCCTAACCCTCACCCTAATCTTAACTCTCACCCACACCCTAACTCTCACCCTCACCCCAACCCTCACCCACACCCTAACCCTCAATCTCACCCTAAATATCATCCTAACAATAAGCCTCACCCTAACCATAAACCTAAACCTCACCCTAACCCTAAACCTCACCCTAACCCTCACCCCACCCTAAACCTCTCCATAACCCTAACCAAAACCCTTACCCTCACCCTAAACCTCACCCTCACCCTCACACTCACCCTAAGCCTCACGCTCACCTTAGCCCTCAAGCTAACCCTAACATTAACCCTAACCCTAAACTTCACCCTCACACTCTGCCTAACCCTAACCCTAACGCTAATCTTAAACCTAAACCTCACCCTCACCCTAACCCTAACACTAACCTTAACCCTCACCCTAACCCTAAACCTAACATTAACCCTAAACCTCACCCTAACACTAACTCTAATCCTACCCATCAACTTCACGCTAACCCTCACCCTAACACTAAACCTCACCCTCACCCTAAACCTCAGCCTAAACCTAACTCTAACATTAATACTAACCCTAAACCTCACCCTCACCCTAACCCTAACACTAAACCTAACCATAAACCTAACACTCAACCTAAAGCTAACGCTAACCCTAACCATCCACCTCTCCCTAAACCTCACCAAAACCCTTACCCTCACCCTATCCGGAACACTAAACCTAACCCCAACCCTCGCACTAATCCTAACCCTCACCATAACCCTAATCCTAACCCTCACCCTAACCCTCACCCTAACACTAACCCTAAACCTAACCCTCACCCTCACCATTAACGTAACCCTAACCTTTATCCTCATCCTAATCTAAGCATAACCCTAACCCTAACCATCACACTAACCCTAACACTCACCAAAACCCTAAGCCTAACCCTCACACTAAACCTCACCCTAAACCTCACCCTTACCCTAGCCCTAACCCTAACCCTCACCCTACACCTCAACCTAACCCTAAAACTAAACTTAACCCTCACCCTCACCCTAACACTTACCCTAACCCTTAACCTCACCCTAATATTTAACCTCATCCTAATCCTAACCCTAACCCTAACCCTCACCCTAACCCTAACGCTAACCCTAATCCGAATCTTAACCCTAAACCTAACCCTAAACATACTCCTCACCCTAACCCTCATACTAACCCTAACCCTAACCCCAACCCTCACCCTAAACCTAATCCTAATCCTAACACTAAACCTCACCCTCATCCTCACCCTCAGCCTAACCCTAATCCTAAGCCTAACACTCATCCTCAACCTAACCAGAAATCTAAACCTAAACCTAACCCTAACCCTCACCCTCACCCTAAACCTCAACTGAAACATTACCCTCACACTAAACCCAATGCTAACCCTAACCCTCCCCCTAACCTTAAATCTAATCCTCAACCTCAACATAAACTTAACCCTTACCCTAAACCTCACACTAAATCTAACCCTCACCCTCACCCTAACCCTTACCATAACCCTAACCCTAACCGTAACCCTCACCCTCACCCTCGCCCTAATCCTCACCCTAAACCTTAACCTCACCCTCACCCTTACCTTCAAACTAACCCTAAAAACAACCTAACCCTAACCCTAACCCTCACCCCCACCCTAAGCCTAACCCTAACACTAACCCTAACCCTAACCCTCACCCTAACCTTAACCCTAACATTAACCATAACACTCACCCTAACTCTCACCTTAACACTAAGCCTAACGCTAACCCTCACCCTCACGCTAACCCTCACACTAACCCTTACACTCATCCTAACCCAAACCCTCACACTAAACATAACCCTCACCCTAACACTTACCCTAACCCTCACCCTAACCCTAACCATAAACCTAACTCTAATCGTCACCCGAACCCTCACCTTAACCCTAACACTAAACCTAACCCTCATCCTCACCCTAACACTCACCCTCACCCTAACCCTAACCGTAATCCTAACCCTCACACTAACCCTAACACTCACACTAACCCTTACCCTACCCCGCACCCTAACCCACAACCTAACCCTACCCCTCACCCTAACCCTCATCCTCACTGTAAACCTGACCCTAACCCTCACCCTCAACCTCAACCTAACCCTAACCATCACCCTAAATCTTACCCTCACCCTACCCTAACCCTAACACTAACTGAAACCTCATTATAACCCAAACACTCACCCAAACCCTAACACTAACACTAAACCGAACCCTCACCCCAACCCTCAGGCCCACCTTAATCCTCTCCCTAGCCCTAAACCTGACCCTTACCCTAACTATAACACTCACCCTAAACCTCAACCTAAGCCTAAACCTAACTTTAACCCTCACCCTCAACCTCACCCTCACCGTCAGCCTCACCCTAACTCTAACCCTAACCCTACCCCTCAGCTTAACCCTCACCCTAACCCTAACCCTCACACTCAACCTGATCATAATCCTTAACCTAAACCTTAGCCTAACCTTCAACCTCACCCTAAACCTCAACCTAACCCTTACCCTCACCCTAACCCAAAAGCAAAACCTAACCCTAACACTCACCCTAACCTTAAACCTAAAACTAAATCTAAACCTCATCCTAACTCTCACCCTAACCATAACTGTAAATCTAACCCTAAGCCTAATCCTTACACTACCACACACCCTAACCCTAACCCGAAACCTAACACTCACCCTCACCCTAACGCTCACCCTAACCCTTATCCTCACCCTACCCTAAAACTAAACATAAGTCTAACCCTCACCCTAACCCTAACACTCACCTAAACCCTAAGCCTAACACTAACCCTAACCCTCACACTAACCCTAACCCTCACCCTCACCCTAAACCTAACCCTAAACGTTACCCTTCACCTCAACCTAACCCTAACACTAAACTTAACCCTCACCCTCACCCTTCACCTCAAACTAACCCTAACACTAAACCTAACCCTCACCCTCACCTTAACACTCACCCTAACCCTTAACCTCACCCTAACCTTCACCTCACCCTAACCTTAACCCTAACCCTCACCCTCACCCTTACACTCACCATAACCCTAAACCTAACCGTAAACCTCACCCTCACCCTCAACCTAACCCTCCTTATCACTAACCCTAACCCTAACCCTTACCCTCACCCTAACCCTAACCTTCACCCTCACCTTCACCCTAACCCTAATCCTAACCCTACCCCTCACCCTAACACTCATCCTAACCCTAACCCTAAGCCTAACACTAACCTTAACACTAACACTAAACCTCACCCTCACCCTAACACTCACCCTAAACCTTACCCTAAATCTAACCCTCACCCTCACCTTAACCCTAACCCTAACCCTCACCATAAGCCTCACCCTAAATGTCAGCCTCAACCTAAACTTCACCCTCAACCTAACCCTCACCCTAACCCTAACTCTAAAACTCACCATCATCCTAACCCTCAACCTAAACCTTACCCTCACCATAACCCTAACCTTAATCCTAACCCTAACCCTCACCCTAACCCTAACCCTAACCCTAACCCTCAGACTAAACCTTAACCTCACACTAACCCTAACACTATCCCTCAGCCTAAGCCTCACCCTAACACTAACCCTAACCCTAAACCTCACCCTATCCATAACCCTGACCCTTACCCTCACCCTCACACTAGCCCTCACCCTAACACTAACCAAACACTCACCCTAACCGTCAACCTCACTGTAACAGTAACCTTCACCCTTACCTTCACCCTCAGCCTAAACCTTACCCTAACACTAATCCTAACCCTAAACCTCAACCTCAGCCTCACCCTAACTCTAAGCCTAAGCCAAACCCTAACCATCACCTCACGCTAAACGTCACCAAAACCCTTACCCTCACCCTAATCCGAAACCTAACCCTAACCCCAAACCTCACAATAATCCTAACCCCAACCCTAACCCTAATCCTAACCCTCAACCTCACACTCACCCTAACACTAACGCTAACCCCAACCTTCACCCTAACCCTAACTCTAATCCTCACCCTCAGCCTAACCCTCAACTTCACCCTAAACATCAACCTAACCATAAACCTCACCCTAACCGTAAACCTAAACCTCACCCTAATTCTAACCCTCATTCTAACCCTCACCAACTCCCTAATCCTCTCCATAACCCTAACCCTAATCCTTACTATAACCCTAACCCTCACCCTCACCCTCATCCTCACTCTAAGCCTCATGCTCACCATAGCCCTCACCTAATCTAACTCTAACCCTAACCCTAAACCTCACCCTCACACTCATCCTAATCATAACCCTAACGCAAATCGTAACCCTAACCCTAACCCTCACCCTAACCCTAACCCTAAACTTAACCCTCACCCTAACCCTCACCCTAACTCTAACCCTAACCCTAACCCTCACCCTCACACTAACCCTCACCATAACCCTAAACCTAACACTCACACTAACCCTGACCCGAACACTCACTCTAAACCTAATCCTCACTCTCACCCTAACCCTCACCTTAACCCTTTCAGTCAAAATAACCCTAACCGTAACTCAAACCCTCACACTAAACCTAAACTTCAAACCAACCCTAAACCTACCCCTCACAATAACCCTCAACCTAGCCCCATCCCTAACCCTCACACTAACCATAACACGAACCCTAACCCTCACACTCAACCTAACATTCACCCTAAACCTAATCCTAACCCTAACCCTCACTCTAACCCTAAACTTCAACCTAACATTCACCCTCACCCCCATCTTAATCCTCACCCTAAACCTAACCATAAAATTCACTCTAACATTCAACCTAACCCTCACACACACATACCCTAACCCTAAATTTAAACCTAACCCAAACCCTGATCCTAATTCTCACCCTAACCATAACCTTAACCCTCACCCTCACCCTCAAACTAACAGTCACCCTCACCTTCACGCTAAACCTAATGCTAACCCTAACCATCACCCTAACCCACACACTAAAACTAATGCTAAGCCAAACACTCATCCTCACCCTAACCCTCATCCAAAACCTTACCCTCACCCTAACCCTAACCTTAACACTCACACAAAACCTAACCCTCACACTAACCCTAACTCTACCACTCAGCCTAAACCTAAACCAAACCCAAATCCTCACCCTATCCCTAACCCTAACCCTAACCCTCACCCTCACCCTAGACCTCACCCTAAACCTAACACTAACCCTCACACTAAACCTAACCCTCACCTTCACCCTAAACCTCAGCCTAACCCTAAACCTAACCCTCAACCTAAAACTCACACTAACCTCAACCCTAACCCTCAACCTAAACCTCACTCGAACCCTAACCTTAACCCTTAGCCTGAACCTATCCCTCACCCTAACCCTAACACTAACCCACAAACTAAACCTAACGCTAAACCTAAACCTATCGCTAACCCTAACCCTAAACCTCACTTTAACCCTCAACCTAACCCTAACCCTCACCCTAACCATCACTCTAACCCCATCCCTAAACTTAACCCTTACCCTCACCCTCACCCTCACCCTAACCCTTACCCTGACCCTATCCCTCATCCTAACCCTAACCCTAACCCTAATGCTAACATTAACTCTAATGCTACCCCTCACGCTAAACATCAACCTATCCCTAACCTAACCGAAACCCTCACCCTAACCCTAACCCTAAGCCTCAACCTAAACCTAACAATCACCCTAATCCTCACCCTCACCCTAATCCTCTGGCTAACCCTAAACCTAAACCTTACTTAACCAAAACCCTCACCCTCTCCCTCAAACTAACTCTAACCCTAACCATAAACCTCAGCTTAACCCTCACCCTCACCCTAACCCTCACCCTCAACCTGACCCAAATCCTTACCCTAACCCTTAGCCTAACCCTCACCCTCACCCTAACCCTCACCTTAACCCACACCCTCACCCTAATCCAAAACCTAAACCTAACCCTAACTCTGAAACTAACCCTAACCCTAACCCTCAACTAACCCTAACCCTCATCCTCTCCATAACCCTCATCCTCACCCTAAGCCTAACCCTAACCCTAACCCTAACCCTAACCCTAACCCTCACCCTACCTCATCATAACCCTAACACTAACCCTAAGCCTCACCCTCACCCTAATCCTCACACTAAAACTTACCTTCACACTCACCCTTATCCTCACAATAACCCTAAACATCAACCTAAACCTCAGCCTAACCCTAACCCTCACGATCAACCTCAAGCACAGCCTAACTCTCACCCTAACCCTAACGCTCACCCTCACCCTCACCCTACACTCACCATCACCCTCACCCTCACACTAACCCTAACGGAGACCCTAACCCTCACCCTAACCCTAACGCTCACTCGAAACTTTACCCTAATCCTCAAACTCACCCTCACCCTAACCCTAACCCTAACGCTAACCCTCACCCTAGTCCTCACCCTAACTCTAACCCTACCCCTCAGCCTAACCCTCACACTAATACTAACCCTCACACTAAACCTAAACCTCACCCTAACCCTAACACTAACCCTAACCCTCACACTAAACCTAACACTCACCCTAACCCTAACCCCCACTCGATACTTCACCCTCACCCTAGCCCTCACACTAACACTAACGTAACCCTAACCTTAATGCTAACCGTAACACTCACCCTAATCCTAACCCTCACCCTGAACCTAACCCTCAGCCTAACCCTAAACTTATTATTAACCCTAAACCTTACCCTCACCCTAACCATAACCCTAACCCCAACACTCACCCTATACCTTACCATAACCCTACACCTAACCCTGATCCTCACCCAGACCCAAACGCTCACCCTAACATTTACCCTCACAATAACCCTCACCCTAACCCTAATCCTAATCTAACCCTCACACTAAACCTAACCCTCACCCTAACCCTAACCTTAACCCTAACCCTCACACTAAACCTAACCCTCACGCTAACCCTAACCTTACCCTCAGCCTAACCCTCACCCTAACCCTAACCCTAACCCTAAACCTCACCCTATCCCTAACCTTAACTCATAACCTTACCCTCACACTAACCCTCAACCGAACACTAACACTAACCCTAAACCTAACCCTCACCCTAACCGTCACCCTCACCCTAACCATAACCCTCATCCTCATGCTAACCCTCAGCCTAAACCTAACCCTAAATTTAATCCTAACCCTAAACCTCACCCTCACCCCAACCCTAACTCTAAAGTTAACCACAACCCTAACACTGAACCTAATGCTAATGCTAACCCTAACTCTTACACTCAAACTAAACCTCACCAAAACCCTTACCCGAACCCTAACCCGAACCCTAAACTTAACCCCAATGATCACACTAATCCTAACCCTCACCATAACCCTAATCCTAACCTTCACATTAACACTCACCCTAACACCAAACCTAAACCTACCCCTAACCCTAACCCTAACCCTAAACCTCACCCTCAGCCTAACCCTCACTGTCACCCTAAACCTCACCCTAATCTTAACTCTCACCCACACCCTAACTCTCACCCTCACCCCAACCCTCACCCTCACCCGAACACACACCCTCACCCTAAATATCATCCTAACAATAAGCCTCACCCTCACCCTCACCCTAAGCCTCACGCTCACCTTAGCCCTATCCATAAACCTAACTCTAACCCTAACCCTAACCTTCACCCTCACACTCAGCCTAACCATAACCCTAACGCTAATCCTAACCCTTAACACTCACCCTCACTCTAAACCTAACCCTAACCTTAACCCTCACCCTAACCCTAACGCTCACCCTAAACTTCACCCTAACATTAACCCTAATCCTAACCCTCAACTTCACGCTAAACCACACCCTAACCCTAACCCTAACCCTAATCTTCACACTAACCCTCATGCTAACTCTTACTCTAACTCTAACCCTCACTCTCACCCTAACCCTCACCCTAACACTTACACACACCCTAACCCTAACCCTAACCCTTACTCTAATCTCACACTAAACCTAACCTTCACCCGAACCCTAACCCTAACCCTCAACCTAACCCTAACCCTTACCCTCACCCTAAAAGTAACCCTAACCCCAACACTCACCCTACGCCTCACCATAACCCTCACCTTAACCCTTACTCTCACACTAACCCTCACCTAACCCTAACTCTAAACCTAACACTCACCTCAACCCTCACCCTAACCCTAACCCTAACTCTAACCCTCACACTAAAACTCACCCTCACCCTAACCCTAAACCTAACCCTAACCCTCACACTAAACCTAACCCTCACCCTAACCCTAACCCTACACCTCAGCCTAACCCTCACCCTAACACTAACCCTAACCCTAAACCTCACCCTATCCCTAAACCCTAACCCTTACCTTCCCACTCACAGTAGCCCTCACCCTAACACTAACATTAACATTAACCCTCACCCTAACCATCACCCTCACCCTAACAAAAACCCTCCCTCTCACCCTAACCCTCAGCATAAATCTAACCCTAACATTAATCCTAACACTAAATCGCACCCTCACCCTAACCCTAACTCTAAACCTAACCATAACACTAACCCTCAACCTAACTCTTTTTTTTTAATTGTATTTTATTTTATTTGTGAACATACTGTACAGAAGGGTTACAATTACATGGGTAGGATAATGCGTACATTTCTTACCAAGCATTGCACCCTCCTCCTTTGGTTTACCCTTCACATCCCTTCCCAGCCTCCCCCCTCCCCCCAATCCCAATCCTTCTCCTTCCCTCCCCCTTCCCCCCCCCGCACCGACATTGTAAAACTCATTTTGGACATGACAACTTGTACTTCTCATTGTTGCAACAAGTCCACCTGTATCCTTAAACAACTGGTTTTTCCCCATCTCCTCCACAAGTTATACTGACATCAAATATAGGGAAAGCGGGGGTTATACTGTGGGGGAGGGACATACAAAGCAACAAAGAGATAATCTTATAAATGCGTTAGAAACACATGCATGAAAGAAAAAAATTAAAATACATATCTAAGGGTTCATTTTCCTGACCTCACATTATCTGACCTTTTCCGCTTGACTCATACATATACTAGATATTGCAAATAAGGGAAACCATGGGACCTATGTTTCTTTGGGCCTGGCTTACTTCACTTAATATAATTTTTTCCAAGTTTTTCCATTTCCTAACAAATGGGGCAATGCCATTCTTTCTGATGGAGGCATAGAATTCCATTGTGTATATATACCACATTTTCTTGATCCATTCTTCTGCTGATGGACATCTGGGTTGGTTCCATATCTTAGCTATGGTAAATAATGCTGCAATAAACATTGTTGTGCTGGTAGCTTTAGTGTGGTCTTGTTTGTAAACATTTGTGTAATTGCCCAAAAGTGGGATTGTTGGGTCATAGGGGAGATCTATGTGAAGTCTTTTGAGGAACCTCCATACTGCTTTCCAAAGTGGTTGAACAAGTTTACATTCCCACCAACAATGAAGTACGGTTCCTTTCTGTCCACATTCCCTCCAGCATCTGTTGATGTTAGAGTTCTTGATTTTTGCCATTCTAAATGGGGTGAGGTGATATCTCAATGTTGTTTTGATTTGCATTTCTTTTATGGCTAGGGATGTTGAACATTTCTTCATGTGTCAATTGGCCATTCTTCTTTCTTCTTCAGAGAAGTTTCTCTTTAAGTCTTTTGCCCACTTATTTATTGGGCAGTTGTTTCTTTGAAGATTTGTTGTTGGGGGGTTTAATTTTTTGAGTTCCAAGTATATTTTAGATATGAGACCCTTGTCCGTGGTATGGCTAGTAAAGATCTCCCAATCCGTGGGCCTTCTATTGATCTTGCTAGCTATGTCATTTACCCTGCAAAAGCTCTGCAACTTTATGCAATCCCATTTGTCCAACCTTTCTTTGATTTGTTGTGTTTCCGGGTCTCTATTCAAAAAATTTTGGCCTGAGCCAAGGAGACCTAGGGTTTCTCCTATTCCATCCTGTAATGTTTTCAGAGTGTCTGCTTTGCCTTCAAGGTCTTTGGAGTTGATTTTGGTGCAGGGTGATACATAAGGATCTAGCTTTAGTTTTCTACATGTAGTTAACCAATTTTGCCAGCACCATTTACTGAAGAGGCTGTCTTTCTTCCATTCTATTGTTTTAGCTCCCTTATCGAAGATTAGATGGCTATAGGTCTGTAGGTTAATTTCTGGGTTTTCAATTCTATTCCATTGGTCCTGAGGTCTGTTCTTATGCCAGTACCAAGCTGTTTTGATTACTATGGCTTTATAGTAGAGTTTGAAATTTGGTATTGATATTCCTCCAGCAGTGTTCTTTCCGTTGAGGAGCGTTTTTGGTATTCGGGGTCTTTTATTTCAACCTAATTCTTATGTTCACCCTAACCCTCACCCTGACCCTAAACCTCACCAAAACCCTTACCCGAACCCTAACCCGAACCCTAAACCTAACCCCAACCTTCACACTAATCCTAACCCTCACCATAACCCTAATCCTAACCCTAACACTAAGGCTCACCCTAACCCTAACCCTTAAACTCACCCTCAGTCTAACCCTCACTGTCACCCTAAACCTCACCCTAATCTTAACTCGCACCCACACCCTAACTCTCACCCTCACCCCAACCCTCACCCTCACCCTAACACGCACCCTCACCCTAAACATCATCCTAACAATACGCCTCACCCTAAACCAAAACATAACCCTCACCCTAACCCTAATCCTAACCCTCACACTCACCCCCCCACTCTCACCCTAAACTTAACCCTAAACTTCACACTATCCTTAACCCTAACCCTAACCCTAAATCACACACTAACCCTAATGCTACCCTGCACGCTAACCCTCAACCTATGCCTAACCCTAACCCTAAACCTCACCCTAATCCTCACCCTAATCCTCTGGCTAACCCTAAACCTAACCCTTACCTGAACCCTCACCGTAACCCTAACCCTAACCCTCACCCTCACCCTAATCCTCACCCTAAACCTCACACTCACCCTCACCCTTACCCTCAAAATAACTCTAAACCTCAACCTAACCCTAACCCTAACCCTCATCATCACCCTAAGCCTAACCCTAACGCTAACCCTAACCCTAACCCTCAACCTAACCCTAACCCTCACCCTAATGCTAACCCTCACCGTAACCCTTACCCTCACAATAAAACCTCACCCAAACCTATACTAAACCCTCAACTTAACCATCAGCCTAAACCTAACCATTACCCTAACACTAAACGAAAACCTCACACTAAACCTAAACCTCAACCTAATCCTAACACAAACCCTAACCCATCACCCTCACCCTAAAGCTCACCCATACCATTACCCGAACCCGAACCCGAACCCTACACCTAACCCTAACCCTCACACTAATCCTAACCCTCAACCTAACCCTAATCCTACACCTCACCCTAACACTAACCCTAACCCTAACCATCACCCTAACACTAACTCTAATCCTCACCCTCGCCCCAACCCTCATTGTCACCCTAACCGTCACCGTAATCCCAAACCTCAACCACACACTAACTCTCATACTCACCCGAAACGTCACACTCACACTAATCCTCACGCTCACGCTAAACATCATCCTAACCATAACCCTCACCCTAACCCTAAACCTATCCCTCACCCTAACCCTAACCCTTACCCTAACCTTCAGGCTCACCCTAGTCCTCTCCCTAACCCTAAACTTAACCCTTAACCTAACCATAGTACTCAACCTCACCCTCACCCTAACCCTAACCCTAACCCTCACCCTCAACCTCACCCTCAACCTAAGCCTAACCATAACCCTAACCTTAATCCTACCCTAACCCTAACCCTAATCCTAACCCTCACCCTAATCTTAACACTAACATTAACAATGACACTTACCCTAAACCTCAACTTAACACTAACCCTAACCCTAAACCTCACCCTCACGCTCCACTTCACCCTAACACTTACCTGCACCCTAACCCTGACCCTCACACTAAAGATAACCCTCACCCTAACCCTAACCATACCCCTCAACCTAACCCTCATCCTAACACTAACCCTAAACCCAACCCTCACCCTAAACCTAACCCTAACCCTAACCCTCACCCTAACCCTCAACCTCACCCTCACCCTCAGCCTAACCCTAATCATAACCCTAACCATCAGCCTCAACCTAACCCTAACTCTAACCCTAACCCTAACCCTAACCCTCACCCTCACCCTAAACCTCACCCTAAACCTTAACCTCACCCTAACCCCAATGCTAACCCTAACCTTCACGCTAAGAGTAACCCAAATCCTCACCCTAAACATAAACCTAACCCTAAACCTAACCCTCACACTAAACCTAAACCTCACCATTACCCTAACCTTTACCGTAACCGTAACCCTCACCCTAACCCTAATCCTCACACTAAACCTTAGCCTCACCATCACATTCACTCTCAAGCTAACCCTAAACCTCAACTTAACCCTAATCTTAACCCTCCCCATCACCCTCACCCTAAGCCTAACCCTAACCCTAATCCTAACACTCACCCTAACCCTAAACCTCACCCTAACCCTAACCCTCTCCATAACCCTAACCCTCACATTAACCCTCACCCTCACCCTAACCTTAACCCTAAACTTAACCCTCAGCCTTAACCTAACCCTAACCCTAACCCTCATGCTCAACTTGAGTCAGCCTAAACCTAACCCTTACCCTAACACTAACCGAAACCCTCACACTAAACCTAACCCTCACCATAACCCTAAACCTAACCCTAACCCTTACACTAAATGTAAACCTCACATTAACCCTAATCCTACCCCTCAGCCTAACCCTCACCCTAACCCTAACCGTAACCTTAAGCCTCACCCTATCCCTAACCCTAACCCTAACCCTCACCCTAAAACTCACCCTAAACATTACCCTCACCCTAACCCAATGCTAACCCTAACCTTCACGCTAACAGTAAACCTAATCCTCACCCTCAACATAAATCTAACCCTAAACCTAACCCTCACACTAAACCTAACCCTCACCCTTACCCTAACCTTTACCGTAACCCTAACCCTACACCTAACCCTCACCCTTACCCCAATCCTCACACTAAACTTACCCTCACTCTCAAACTTACCCTCAAACAAACCCTAAACGTCAGCCTATCCCTAACCCTAAACCTCACCATCACCCTCACCCTAAGCCTAAGCCTAACCCTAACCCTAACCCTAACCCTCACCCTAAACCTATCCCTAACATTTACCATAATACTCTCCCTAACCCTCACCTTAACACTAACCCTAACCCTAACACTCACCCTCACGCTAAACCTAACTCTAACCCTTAACCTCACCCTAAACCTAACCCACACACTAAATATAACCCTCACCCTAACCCTTACCCTAACCCTAACCCTCACCCTCACCTTAACCCTAAACCTAAATCTAACCGACACCCTAACCGTCACCCTAACCCTAACCCTAAACCTAACCCTCATCCTCACCCTAACACTCACGCTCACCCTCACCCTAACCTTAATCCTAACCATCACACTAAACTTAACCCTCAAACTAACCCATACCCTACCCCTCACCCTAACCCACAACCTAAGCCTAACCCTAATCCTAACACTCATCCTAGTCCTAACCCTCACACGAACCCTCACACTAACCATTGCCCGAACCCTAACCCTAAACGTCACCCTCAACCTAATCCTCATCCTCACCCTAAACCTAAGCCTAACCTCACCCTAAATCTTACCCTCACACTAACCTAACCCTAACACTAACCCGAACACTCACTCTAACCCTAACACTCGCTCAAACCCTAATCCTAACACTAAACCGAACCCTCACCCTAACCCTCACGCTCATCCTAATCCCCTCCCTCACCCTAACACTAACCCTTACCCTAACCATAACCCTCACCCTCATCCTCACCCTAACCCTAATCCTAAACTTCACCGTCAACCTCACCCTCACCCTCAGCCTCACCCTAACTCTAACCCTTACCCTACCGCTCAGCTTAACCCTAACCCTTTCCCTAACCCTCACCCTCAAACTGACCCAAATCCTTACCCTAACCCTTAGCCTAAACCTCACCCTAACACTAAACCTCACGCTAACCCTTACCCTCACCCTAACCCAAAACCTACCTTAACCCTAACTCTCACACTAACCTTAACACTCACCCTAATCCTAAACCTAAACCTAACCCTCACCCTCGCCCTAAACCTCACCCTAACCCTTATCCTCACCCTACTCTGACCCTAACCCTATCCCTAACTGTCATCCTAAAACTAGCACTCACACAAAACCTAAGCCTATCACTAAGCTTCACCCTCAACCTAAATTTCACCTAACCCTAACCCTAACCCTAACCCTCACCCTACACCTCACCCTAACACTAACACTAACCATAACCCTCACCCTCAACCTAGCCCTCACCCTAAACCAAACCCTAACCCTAACCCTCACCCTAACCCTAACATTCACCCTAACCCTCACCCTCACCCCCACCCTAATCAGCACCCTAAACCTAACCCTAAAATTAAACCTAACCTTCAAACTAACCCTCACTCTTACCCTAACCCTAAACCTAAACCTAACCCTAACCCTGACCCTAATTCTCACTTTACCCCTAACTTTAATCCTCACCCTCATCCTAATCCTTACCCTCACCCTCACCCACAAGCTAACCTTAATGCGAACCCTAACAATCATCCTAACCCTCACCCTAAAACTAATGCTAACCCAAAAACTCACCCTCACCCTAACCCTCACCCGAAACCTTACCCTCGCCCTAACCCTAAATTTAACCCTCACACTAAACCTAACCCTCACCCGGACCCTAAATCTACTATTCAGCCTAACCCTAAATTTAAACCTAATCCTCACCGTATCCCTAAACCTAACTCTAAACCTCACCCTCTCCCTAGGCCTCACCCTAAACTTAAGACTAAACCTAACCCTATCCCTAAACCTCACCCGAACCCTAAACCTCACCCTCACCCTAAACATCACCCTAACCATAACTCTAACCCTCACCTTAACGCTCACCCTAACCCTACCCTAAACCTCACCCTAAACCTCACTCTAACCCTAACCTTAACCCTCACCGTCAACCTCACCCTCACCCTAACACTTAGCCTCACCCTATCCCTCACCCTAATCCTAACCCTAACGCTAAACCACACCCTAACCCTAACGATACTCCTCACACTAACACTCAACCTATCCCTGACCCTAACCCTAAACCTCACCCTAACCCTCACCCTAACCCTAACCCTAAGCCTCAAACTAAACCTAGCCCTCACCCTAATCCTAAACCTCAACCTAATCCTCTGTCTAACCCTAAACCTAACCCTTACTTAACCTAAACCCTCACCTCAGCCTCACCCTAAATCTAATACTAAACCTTCCCCTCAGCTTAACCCTCACCCTAACCCTAACCCGCACCCTCAACCTGAACCAAATCCTTACCCTAATTCTTAGCCTAACCCTCACCCTCACCCTAACCCTCACCCTAACAGTTACCCTCACCCTAACCCAAAACCTAACCCTAACCCTAACTCTCACACTAAACCATAACACTCACCCTAATACTAAATCTAAACCTCACCTTAACCCTCACCTTAACAATAACCGTAAACCTAACCCTAACAGTAACCCTCACCCTACTACTCAGCCTAACCCTAACCCAAAACCTAACACTCACCCTCATCCTAAACCTCACCCTAAAACTTATCCTCACCCTACTCTAACCATAACCCTAACCCTAACCCTAACCCTAACCCTAACACTCACTCAAACCCTAATCCTAATCCTCACCCTCAGGCTAACCCTCACTGTCACCCTAACCCTCACCCTAATCTTAACTCTCACCCACACCCTAACTCCCACTCTCACCCCAACCCTCACCCTCACCCTAACCCTCAACCTCACCCTAAACATCATCCTAATAATAAGCCTCACTCTAAACCTAAACCTAACCCTCACCCTAACCCTAACCCTAAACCTAACCCTCACCCCACCCTAATCCTCTCCATAAACCTAACCATAACCCTTACCCTAACCCTAACCCTCACCCTCACCCTCACCCTCACCCTCACCCTAAGCCTCACGCTCACCCTTGCCCTCACCCTAACCCTAACTCTAACCCTAACCGTAAACTTCACCCTTATATTCAGCCAAACGCTAACCCTAACGTTAATCCTAAACCTCACCCTAAACCTCACCCTACCACCCACCCTAACACTAACCCTAAACCTAACACTCACCCTCATCCCAAACGTCACCCTAACCCTTATTCTCACCCTACTCTAACCCTAAACCTAAACCTAACCATCAACCTAACCCTAACACTCACCAAAACCCTAAGCCTAACACCAACCCTAACCTCACCCTAAACTTCATCTTCAACCTTGCCCTAACCCTAAACCTCACCCTACACCTCAACCTAACCCTAACCCTAAACCTAACCTTCACCCTCATCCTAAACCTCACCCTGAACCTTATCCTCAACCTACTCTAACCCTCAACCTAACCCTAACCCTCACCCTTACCCTAACACTCACTCAAAACCTTAGCCTAATCCTCACCATCAGCCTAACCCTCACTGTCACCCCAACCCTCACCCAAATCTTAACTCTCACTCACACTCTTACTCCCACTCTCACCCCAACCCTCACCCTCACCCTAACACTCAATCTCACCCTAAACATCATCCTAACAATAAGCCTCACACTAAACATAAACCTAACCCTCACACTAACCCTAACCCTCAGCCTAACCCTCACGCCACCCTAATCCTCTCCATAAACCTAACCATAACCCTTACCCTAACGCTAACCCTCACCCTCACCCTAAGCCTCACGCTCACCCTAACCAAAACTCTAACCCTAACCGTAAACTTCACCCTTATATTCAGCCAAACGCTAACCCTAACGTTAATCCTAAACCTCACCCTAACCCTCACCCTACCACCAACCCTAACACTAACTGTAAACCTAACCCTCACCCTCACCCTAAACCTCACCCTAACACTTATTCTCACCCTACTCTAACCCTAAACCTAATACTAACCATCAACCTAACCCTAACACTCACGAAAACCCTAAGCGTAACACCAACCCTAACCTCACCCTAAACCTCACCCTCCACCTAGCCCTAACCCTATCCCTCACCCTACACTTCAACCTAACCCTAACACTAAACCTAACCCTCACCCTCACCGAAAACTCATCTAAACCCTTAACTTCACCCTAAACCTCAACCTCACCCTAACCCTAACTCTAACCCCAACCCTCACCCTAACAATCACCATGACCCTAACCTTAACCCTAACCCTCACCCTCAACCAAACACTCTCCCTAACCCTAACCCTAACCCTAACCCTCAGCCTCACCCTAAACCTAACATGCACCCTAACCTTCACCCTCACCCTAATCCTAAACCTACCCCACTCTCTAACCCTCATCCTAACCCTAAACCTAAGCCTAACTTTAACCGTAACACTAACCCTAACCCTTACCCTCACACTCACACTCACCCTCAGCCTAACCCTAACAATCACCCTAACCCTTACCCTTACCCTACCCTAATCCTAACCCTAACCCTCATCCTAACCCTAACACTCACCCTAACCCTAACCCTAAAACTAACAGTATCCCTAAAGCTAACCTTGATCCACACCATAATCCTTAACCTCATCTGAACACTCACACTCACACTAACCCACACCCTCACCATAAACATCACACTAACTCTAACACTCCCCCTAAAATTAATCCTAACAATAACCCTCAAAATCATGCTAACCCTAATCCTAACCCTAACCTTAACACTCACATAAATCTACAGCTAAAAATAACCCTAACCTTATCCCTAAACCTTAGCCTCACGCTAAACCTAACACTCACACTATCCCTCACCCTTGCCCTAAACCTCACCCGTACGCTAAACCTAACACTAAACCTCATCCTCACCCTAATCTTCACACTAAACCTTACCCTCACCCTCACCCTTACCCTCACACTAAGACTAAACCTCAACCTTACCAATAGCCTAACGCTAACTCTAAATCTAAACCTAACCCTCATCATCACCCTTAACCTCAGCCTAACCCTAACCCTAACACTAATCCAAACCCTTACCCTCACCCTAAAACTCAACCTCACCCTCACCCTCATCTTAACACTAACCCTAACCCTAAACCTCACCCTAACCCTCACCCTAACCCTAATACTAACCCTAACACTCACCCTCACCATAACACTCATCTGAAGCCTTGCCCTCACCCTAACCATAACCCTCACCCTAACCCTCGCTCTAAACCTAACCCGCACACTAACACTATCCCTAACCCTAACCCTCACACTAAACCTAACGCTCATGCTAACATTAACCCTACCCTTGAGCCTAACCCTCACACTAACCCTAACCCTAATGCTAGACCTCACCCTATCCCTAAGCCTAATCCTAACCCTCAACCTCACCGTAGCCCTCAGCTAACACTAACCCTAATCCTAACCCTCACTCTCACCCTAACCCTAACACTCACCCTAAACCTAAACCTCAGCCTGAACCTATCCCTCAGCCTAACCCTAACCCTCACCCTCCCACTAACCCTCACTAAAACCAAAACCCTAACCCTCACCCTAACCCTCACCCTAACCCTGACCCTCACACTAACCTCCAACCCAAACTAAACCTAACTTTCACCTTAATCCTAACCCTTACACTAAGCCATTCCCTCACCCTCACCCTCACCCTAACCCTAACCCTACCCCTAACCCTAACGCTGACCCTCACCTTAATCCTAACCCTAACCCTCACACTAACCCTAATCCTTACCATAACCCTAACCCTAACCCTCAGCCTCACCCTAACTCTCACCCTAACCCTTACCCTCAACTTAACCCTAACTCTAACCCTAACCCTAAACCTCATACTAAACCTAACCGTATCACTAAAGCTAACCCTAACCCTATCCGTAACCTCACCCCCACACTCACCCTTAGCTTCAGCCTAAACCTAGCCCTAACACTAATCCTAACCTAACCCTCACCCGCAGCCTTTCCCTAAACCTAACGCTAACCCTAACCCTCACCCTAACTCTAAAGCCAAAAATAACCCTATCCTAATCCTAATCCCAAACCTCACCCTAACCCTAACCCGAAACCTAACCCTCACCCCAACTCTAACCCTAACCCTCACCCTAAACCTAACCCTAATCCTCACCCTCACCATAATTTAGTGTGACCCTCACACTAAATCTAACCCCAACATTAACATAACCCTCACCCTAACCCTAACCCTATCCCTCACCCTCACCATAATCCTCACCGTAAACCTTACCCTCACCCTCACCCTTACCCTCAAACTAAACCTAACCCTCAATCTAACACTAACCCTAAACCTAACCCTCACCCTCACTCTCACCCTAAACCCAACCCTGACCTTCACAGTATCCCTAACCCTAATCCTTATCCTCACCCTAACCCTAATGCTAACCCTAACCCTAACCCTCACACTCACCCTAACCCTCACCCTAACCCTCACCCTCACCCTAACCCTCACCCTAAGTCTAACCCTCACCTGAACCCTAACCCTCAAACTAAACCTAACCCTCACACTAACCATAAACTTACCCCTCAGTCTAACCCTCACCCTAACCCTAACCCTAACCCTAAACCTCACCCTATCCCTAAACCTAAACCTAACCCTCAGCCTCACCCTAGCCCTCACCCTAATACTTACCCTAACCCTCACCATAAACATCACCCTCTCTAACCCTCATTCTCAACCTCACCCTCAGACTAAACCTAACCCTAAAGCTAATCCTAACCCTCACCTTCACACTCAACCTCAAACTAACTCTAACCCTAACCCTAACCCTACACCTCAACCTAAGCCTCCCCGTCACCCTAGACCACACCCTAACCATAACCCTAACCCTCACCCTAAACATTACCCTCACCCTCACCCTAACCCTCACCCGCACCCTAACCCTAACCCTAACCCTTACCCTAACCATCACTCTAACTCTAACGCTAACCCTCACACTACCCCTCACTCTAACGCTAACCCTAAACTTCACCCTCACCCGAACACTTACCCATACCCGTGCCCTGACACTAACTCTCACCCTAACCCGAACAATCCCAGTAAACCTAACCCTCACCCTTACCCTAAACCTACCCCTCAGCCTAACGCTCACACTGACCCAAACCCAAAAACTAATCCGCACACTATCCCTAACGCTAACCGTAACCCTCACCTTAACCCTAACCCTAACACTAACCTTAACCCTAACCCTCACCTAAGCCTAACCCTCATCCTCACCATAACCCTCATCCTCACCCTAAGCCTAACCCTCACCCTAACGCTAACCCTCACCCTACATCACCATAACACTAACACTAACCTAAGCCTCACCCTCACACTAATCCTCACCCTAAACCTTACCTTCACCCTCACCGTTACACTCACACTAACCCTAACCATCAACCTAAACCTAAACCAAACCGTAACCCTCACGATCGCCCTCACCCACAGCCTAACTCTAACCCTAACCCTAACACTGACCCTCACCCTCTCACTACACTCACCATCACCCTCACCCTCACACTAACCCTAATGGAGGCCCTAACCCTCACCTTAAACCTAACGCTCACCTGAATCTTAACCCTAATCCTCAAACTCACCCTCACCCTAACCTTAACCCTAACGCTAACACTCACCCTAACCATAATGCTAACCTAACCCTCACCCTCACCCTAATCCTCACCCTAACTCTAACCCTACCCTCAGCCAAACCCTCACACTAATCCTAACCCTCACACTAAACCTAAACTTCACCCTAAACCTAACACTAACCCTAACCCTCACACTAAACCTAACACTCACCCTAACCCTAACCCCCACACGAAACCTCACCCTCACCCTCACCCTAGTCCTCACACTAACACTAAGCCTAAACCTAACCTTAATGCTAACCCTAACACTCACCGTAACCCTAACCCTCACCATGAACCTAACCCTCAGCCTAACCCTAAACCTATTCGTAACCCTAAACCTTACCCTGACCCTAACTTAACCCTAACCCCAACACTCACCCTACACCTTACCATAACCCTAAACCTAACCCTAACCCACACCCAGACCCAAACCCTCACCCTAACACTTACCCACACAATAACACTCACCCTAAGCCTAACCCTAATCTAACCCTCACACTAAACCTAACCCTCACCCTAACCCTAACCCTCACACTAAACCTAAACCTCATGCTAACCTTAACCCTACCCTCAGCCTAACCCTAACCCTAACCCTAACCCTAACCCTAAACCTCACCCTATCCCTAACCTTAACCCATAACCTCACCCTCACCCTAGCCCTCAACCGAACACTAACACTAACCTTAAACCTAACCCTCACCCTAACCGTCACCCTCACCCTAACCGTAACCCTCACGCTCATGCTAACCCTCAGCCTAAACCTAACCCTAAATTTAATCCTAACCCTAAACCTCACCCTCACCCCAACCCTAACTCTAAAGTTAACTGTAACCCTAATACTCAACCTAATGCTAATGCTAACCCTAAACCTCAACCTCAAACTAAACCTCACCAAAACCCTTACCCGAACCCTAACCCGAACCCCAAACTTAACACCAAGGCTCACAATAATCCTAACCCTCACCATACCCCTAATCCTAACCCTCACACTAACCCTCACGATAACACTAAACCTAAACCTATCCCTCACCCTAACCCTAACCCTAAACCTCTCCCTCAGCCTAACCCTCACTGTCACCCTAACCCTCATCCTAATCTTAACTCTCACCCACACCCTAACTCTCACCGTCACCCCAACCCTCACCCTCAACCGAACACTCACCCTCACCCTAAACATCATCTTAACAATAAACCTCACCCTCACCCTCACCCTAAGCCTCACGCTCACCCTAGCCTTAACCCTAAACCTAACTCTAACCCTAAACCTAACCTTCACCCTCACACTAAGCCTAACCATAACTCTAACGGTAATCCTAACCCTTAACACTCACCCTCACTCTAACCCTAACCCTAAATTTAACCCTCACCCTAAGCAAATCCCTCACCCTAATCTTCACTCTAACACTAACCCTAATCCTAACCCTCAACTTTACGCTAAACCTCACCCTAACCCTAAACCTAACCCTCACACTAACCCTCACCCTAACACTCACTCTAACTCTAACCCTCACTCTCACCCTAACCCTCACCCTAACACTTACAGTCACCCTAACCCTAACCCTAACCCTAACTCTACTCTCACACTAAACCTAAATTTAACCCGAACCCTAACCCTAACCCTCGACCTCACCCTCACCCTAATCCTAACCCTAAACTTGACGCTAACCCTCACCCTAACCTTAAATCTAACACTCACACTAACCCTCACCCTAACACTCACTAACCCTAACCCTCACTCTCACCCTAAACCTCACCCTAAACTTTACCCTCACCCTAACCCTAACTCTAACTCTAACTCTAACCCTCACACTAAACCTAACTTTCACCCTAACCCTAACCCTACCCCTCAACCTAACCCTCACCCTCACCCTAACCCTAAGCCTCTCCCTAACCCAAACACTAACCGTAACCTTCATCCACAACTGAGCCCTCACCCTAAACTTAATCCTAACCCTAAACCTAAAATTCACTCTAACCCTCACCCTCAACCCCACCCTAACTCTCACCCTAAACCTAACTCTAACATTAACCCTCACCCGCACCCTTTCTCTCACCCTTAACCTAACCCTTAACCTAAACCTAACCTTAACCCTGACTCTAAATCTCACCCTAACCCTAACCTTAACCCTCACACATACCCTCACCCTAACCCTCAACCTCACACACATGCTAACTTTAACGCTAACTCTAACCATCACCCTAACCCTCAGCCTAACCCTATTGCTAAACCAAACACTCACCCTCACCCTAACCCTCATCCGACCCCATAACCTCACCCTAACCCTAACCATAACCCTCACACTAAACCTAACCCTCACACTAAAACTAACTCTACCACTCAGGCTAACCCTCACCCTAACCCTAACCCTAATCCTCACCCTATCCCTAACCCTAACCCTAAACCTCACCCCCACCCAAGACCTCACCCTAACCCTAACACAAACCATCACTCTAACCCTAACTCTCACCCTAGATATAACCCTCACGTTCACCCTAAAACTCAACCTAACCCTGACCCTAACCCTCACACTAACTATCACCCTAACCTAAAACCTAAGCCTCACCCTAAACCTCACTCTAACCCCAACCATAACCCTAAACCTCACCCTCACCCTTACCCTGACCCTATCCCTCACAATAACCCTATTCCTTACCATAACCCACACCCTAACCCTAACGCTAACCCTCATGCTAAATTTCAACATATCATTAATCATAACCCTAACATTCACCTTAACCCTCACCCTAACCATAAACCTCACACTAACCCTCTCTCTAACCCTAACCCTAACCTTAACCCTCCCCTACCTCTCTCCTCACCCTAACACTTACTGTGACCCTATATCTCACCCTAACCCCAACCCTAACCCTAAAACTAACCCTCACCCTAACCCTAACGCTACCCCTCACGCTAAACCTCAACTTATCCCTAACCCTAATCCTAAACCTCACCCTCACCCTAACCCTAACCCTCAACCTAAACCTAACTCTCAACCTAAACCTAACCCTCATCCTAATCCTCACCCTTACCCTAATCCTCTGGCTAACCCTAAACCTAACCCTTACTTAACGAAACCTTCACCCTCAGCCTCACCCTAACTCTAACCCTAACCCTACCCCTCAGCTTAATCCCCAGCCTAACCCTAACCCTCACCGTCAACCTGACCCAAATCCTTAAACTAACCCTTAGCCTAAACCTCACCCTCACCCTAACCCTCACCCTAACCCTTACCCTCACCCTAACCCAAAACCTAACACTAACCCTAACTCTCACACTAACGCTAACACTCACCCTAACCCTAACCGTAAAACTAAACCTAAACTTCACCCTAACCCTCACCCTAACAATTACCGTAAACCTAACCCTAACCCTAATCCTCACCCTACCATTCATCCTAAACCTAACCCTAAACCTAACCCTCACCCTCACCCTAAACCTCACCCTAACCCTTATCCTCACCCTACTCTAAACCTAAACCTAACCCTAACTGTCACTCTAATCCTAACACTCACCCAAACCCAAAGCCTAACACTAACCCTAACCCTCACCCTAAACCTCTCCTAAAACTAACCCTAAACCTAACCCTCACCCTAAAACACAATCTAACCCTATCACTAAACCTAACCCTCACACTTACCCTAAGACTCACCCTAACCCTTAACCTCACCCTAAACCTCAACCTCACCCTAACCCTAACACTAACCCCAACCTTCAACCTAACCCTCACCATAACCCAACCCTAACCCTAACCCTCAACCTTACCCAAACCCTCTCCCTAACCCTAACCCTAACCCTAACCCTCACCCTCACCCTTACCCTAACCTTGACCCTCACCTTCACCCTCACCCTAATCCTAAACTTACCCCTCTCCCTAACCCTCATCCTAACCCTAACCTAAGCCTAACATTAACCGTAACACTAACCCTAACCCTTACACTCATACTCACACTCATCCTCAGCCAAACACTAACAATCACCCTAACCCTTACACTCACCCTACCATAACCTTAATGCTAACCCTCACCCTAACCCTAACCCTAACCCTAAAACTCACACTAACCCTACCCCTACCCCTAACCTAGCCCTCACCCTAACGCTAACCCTCATCCACACCCTAATCCTTACCCTCACGCGAACACTCACCCTCACACTAACCCACACCCTCACCATAAACATCACCCTAACTCAAACACTCACCCTAACCCTAAACCTAACCCTAACCCTCAAACTCATGCTCACCCTAATCCTAACCCTCACATAACTCTATAGCTAACAATAACCTTAACCCTAACCCTAACCCTAAACCTCACAATAACCCTAACCCTAACCCTCACCCTATCCCTCAGCCTTACCCTAACACTCACCATAACCCTAATCCTAACACTAACCCTCACACTCACCCTAATCTTCAACCTAAACCTTACCCTCACACTCATACTTACCCTCACACTAAGCCTAACGCACAACCTAACCCTAAACCTAACCCTCCGCATCTCCCTTACTCTCAGCCTAACCCTAACCCTAACCCTAATCCTAACCCTAACCCTCACCCTCACCCTCAACCTAACCCTCAATCTCACACTCACCCTCACCCTAACACTACCCCTAACCGTAAACCTCACCCTACCTCTAAAGCTCACCCTAAACTTAACCCTAAACGTCACACTCACCCTCACCCTAAACCTAACCCTCACCCTAACCCTCACCCTAACCCTAATACTAACCCTATCACTCACCCTCAACATAACCCTCATCTGAACACTTAACCTCACCCTAATCCTAACCCTAACCCTAACCCTCACCCTAAACCTAACCCTCTGCTAACCCTAACCCTAATGCTATACCACACCTTATCCCTAACCCTAACTCTAACCCTCAACCTCACCCTAGCCCTCAGCTAACACTAACCTTAATCCTAACCCTCACCCTCACCCTCACCCTAACACTCAACCTAAACCTAACCCTCACCTTGAAGCTAACCCTCAGGCTAACCCTAACCGTAAACCCCAACCTCCCACTAACCCTCACTCTAACCAAAACCCTAACTCTCACCCTAACCCTACGCCTCAACATAACAATGACCCTAAGCCTAAACCTCACCCTCACCCTAACCCTCACGATAACAATTACCCTCACCCTAACCTAAACCTAACTTTCATCTTAATCCTCACCCTTAAATTAAACCTATCCCTCACCCTCATCCTAACCCTAACCATTACCCTAACCCTAAACCTCACCTTAAGATTAACCCTAACCCTAAACCTAACCCTCACCATCACCCTAATCCTAACCCTAAACCTCACCCTCAACCTCACCCTCAGCCTATCACTAACACTAACCATAACCCTCATCCGCACCCAAACTCTAACCTTACCCTCACCCTCAACCTCAACCTCACTCTCACCCTAAACCTAAACCTAACCTGCACTCTATCCCTAACCCTAATCCTTATCCTCACCCTAAATCTAATACTAACCCTTACCATAAACCTCACACTAACCCTAACCCACACCCTAACCCTAACCCTAAACCTCACCCTCAACATAACCCTCATCCTAACCCTTACCCTCAGCCAAACCCTAACTCTAACCCTAACCCTAACACTCAAAATAAAACTAAACCTCGCTCTAACCCTAACCCTAACCCTTTCTGTAACGCTCAAACCCACACTCACCCTTACCTTCAGCCTAACCCTAACTCTAACACTAATCCTAAACCTAACCCTCACCCTCAGGCTCATCCTAAACCTAACCCTAACCCTAACCCTCAGCCTAACTCTAAAGCTAACATAACCCTATCCCTAATCCTAACCCTAAACCTCACCATAACCCTAACCCTAAACCTAACCCTCACCCTAATCCCAACCCTAACCCTAACGCTCACACTAACCTTAACCCTAATCCTCACCCTCACCATAAACCTAACCCTAACCCTAACTCTCACTCTAAACCTATCCCTCACCTTTCACCCTTACCCTAACCCTCACCTTAACCCTAACTCTAATCCTCACCCTCACCCTAATCCTAACCCTAAACCTTATCTTCACCCTCGCCCTTACCCTCAAACTAACCCTAAACCTCAACCTAACCCTAACTCTAACACTCACCATCACCCTCACACTAAACCTAACCCTGAACTTAACCCTAACCCTAACCCTCACCCTAACCCTAACCCTCACCCTAAACCAACCCCTCACCCTAAAACTTACCCTCACTTACACTCATCATAAACCTAACCCTATGCCTCACACTAACCCTAACCCTCAACCTAACCATAACCCTAACCCTAACTCTAACCCTAATCCTCACCATAAACCTTAGCCTCACCCTAACACTTACCCTCAAACTAAACCTAAACCTCAACCTAACCCTAAACCTAACCCTCATTATCACCCTCACCCTAAACCTAACCTTAACCTTAACCCTAACCCTAACCCTCACCTAACCATAACCCTCACCCTAACCCTAACCCTCACACTAACACTTACCCTCACTTACCATCACCCTAAACCTAACCCTAACCCTCACACTAACCCTAACTCTCACCCTAACCCTAACCCTCACCCTGAAACTAATCCTCATCCTAACCCTAACCCTAAACCTCACACTAACCCTAATCCTAACCCTCACCCTAAGCATCACCCAAAACCTCACCCTAACCCTCAACTTAACCCTATCACTAACAGTAACCCTAACCCAAAACCTAGACCTCACCCTAACCCTAACTCTAACCCTCAGCCTCACAAAGATCCTAACCCTCAACTTCACCCCAACTCTCACCCTCACCCTAACACTCACCCTCACCCTAAACCTCACCCTAACACTAACCCTCAGCCTATCCCTAACCCTCACCCTCACACTGACCCTAACCCTCACCGTCACCCTAATCCTCACCCTAAACCTAAACTTACCCAAACCCTCACCCTCACCCTAAACTTCACCCTCAACCTAGGCCTCACCCTAACACTAACCCTAACCTTAACCCTTAAAGGAAACCTAATCCTCAAACTCACCCTCATCCAAACCCTCTCCCTAACCCTAAACCTAACACTAACCCTCACCCTAACACTAACCCTTAACCTTACCCTCACCCTAACACTCACCCATACCCTATCCATAACCCTCTCCCTAACCCTCACCCTAATCCTAACACTCACCCTCACCCTCACCCTCACCCTCACACTAACTCTACCCCTCACCCTCACCCTCACACTTACCCTAACCCTAAACTTCACCCTAACACTAATGCTAACCCTAATCCTCACCCTAAACTTAACCCTAAACCTAATCCTCATCCTCACCCTCAGCCTAACCCTCACCCTAACTCTAACCCTAATGCTCACACTAACCCTCACCCTAAAATTAACCCTAACCCTCATCCTAAATCTAACCCTAACCCTTACCCTTACCCTCACCCTTACCCTAATCCTAACCCTCACCCTAACCCTAACTCTCACCCTAAAACTAATGCTAACCCTAATCCTCACCCTAAACCTAACCCTCACCCTCACCCTCACCCTCAGCCTAACACTCACACTAACTCTAACCTTAACCCGCACCCTAAGCCTCACCCTAAACTTAACCCTAAGCATCATCCTAAATCTTACCCTAACCCTAACCCTCACCCTAACCCTAACCCTTACCCTAACCCAAACCGTACACCTCACCCTCAACATAACCATAACCCTAAACCTAAACTTCAACCAAACCGTCAACCTAACCCTAACGCTAACCCAAACCCTCCCCCTCACCTTAAACCTCACACTAAACCTTACCGTCACCCTAACCCTAAACCTAACCCTAACTCTACCACTAATCCTAACCCTAACCCTAACTGTAACCCTAACCCTCACCGTCACCCTATCCCTCACCGTCAACCTAACCCTCACCCTCACCCAAACCTTCACACTCACCCGAACCTTCACCCTCACCCAAAACCTCACCCTGACACAAACCCTCACCATAACACTCACCGTCAACCTAATTCTCCCCCTAAACATAACCATAACATTTACCTAACCCAAACACTCACCCTGAACCTCACTCTAAACCCCACCCTCACCCTATCCATAATCTAACCATACCCCTGACTTAACCCTCACTCTAACACGAAACCTAACCCACAACCTCACCCTAACACTCACCGTCACCCTAAACCTCACCCTAACACTAAAACTCACCCACACCCTAAGCCTCACCCAAAATCTCACCCTCACTCTAAAACTAGCCCTCACCCTAACTATAACCCTAACCTTAACCCTAAACCTAACCCTAATCCTAAAACTAACCCTCACCCTCACATTAACCCTAACCCTCACCCTAACCCTCACCCTAACCCTAACACACTATCCCGAAACCTCAACCTCTCCCTAACCCTCATCCTAACACTTACCCTCACCCTAAACCTCACAGTAACCCTAAACCTTACCCTAACACTAACCCTCTTCTCCCCCTCCCCCTCACCCAAACCCTAATGCTAACCCTAACCCTCACCCTAACCCTAAGCCTAACCCTCATCCTCACCCTAACCCTTACACTCCCACAAACCCTCACACTCACGCTAACCCTCACCCTCACCCAAAACATCACCCTAACCTTAATCCTCACCCTCAACCTAACCCTAACCCTCACCCTAACCCTAACCCTCCCTCTAGCCCTCAAACTCAACCAAATCCTCACCCTAACCATAACCCTAACCCTTACCTAACCCAAACCGTCACCCTCACCCTAACCCAAACCCTCAACCTAGCCCTCACCCTAACCCTAACCCTACCCCTCAGCCTCATTCTCACCCTAACCCTCAGCCTACCCCTAACCCTAAACCTAAACCTAACCCTAAACTTCACCCTCACCCTCACCCTCATCCTATCCCTAACCATAACTAAAACCATGACACTAACATAACCCTCAGCCTACCCCTCACCATAAACCTAACCCTAACCCTCACCCTAACACTCAACCTCATCCTAACTCTCAACCTCACCCTAAACATTAATTTAACCCTAAACCTCACCCTAAACCTAACCCTAAACTTCACCCTAACAATCACCCTCACCATCACCCTAACACTAAGCCTAACCCTAACCCTAAAACTAAACCTAACCCTAACACTCAACCTAAACCTAACCCTAAAACTCACCCTCACACTAACGCTAACCCTAACCCTCACGCAAACGATAACCCTAACCTTCACCCTAACAATAACCCTCACCCTTACCCTAACACTAAGCCTAACCCTAACCCTAACACTAAACCTAACCCTAACCCTCATCCTAAACCTCACCCTCACTCTCACGCTAGCCCTAACCCTAACCCTAACCATCACCCTAACCCTAACCCTAACCCTCACCCTCACCTTAAACCTAACCCTAACACTCACCCTAACCCAAACCCTAACCCTAAGGCTAACCCTAAACCTCACCCTCATCCTAACACTTAACCTAACCCTTACCCTCACCCTAATCCTAATGCTATCCCTAAACCTAACCCTCACACTAACCCTAACCCTCACTCTAACCATAACCCTACGCCTCACACTAGCCCTCAACCTATCCCTAAACCTATCCCTATCCCTTACCTAACCGAACCCCTCATGCTCACCCTCAACCTAACCCTAACCCTCACCTTAACCCTAACACCAACACTCACCCTAACCCTCACCCAAACGCTAATCCTCTCGCTAACCCTAAACCTAAACCTTAATTCACCGAAACGCTCACCCTCACCCTCACCCTAACACTCACAATAAATCTTACGCTCGCACTAACCCTAAACCTACCCCTAATGCTAACCCTCACACTAACCCTAACACTCTCCCTAACCCTAAACCTAACACTAACCCTAAATCTCACCCTAACCCTAACCATAACCCTAACCCTAAACTTCACCCTCACCCTAATCCTAAACCTAAATCTCACCATCATCCTCACGCTAAGCCTAACCGTATCCCTAACCCTAACCCTCAACCCAACACTCACCCTAACCCTAAACCTAACACTAACCCTAAACCTCACCCTAACCCTAAACATAACACTAACGCTATCCCTGACCCTCACCCTAACCCTAAACCTAACCCTAAATGTGACCCTAACCCTAACCCTAACCCTAACCCAAAACCTCATCCTAACCCTAATACTCACCCTCACTATAACCCGAAACCTAACCCTAAACCTCACCCTAACCATATACCTAACCCTCATCCTCACCCTAACACTCACCCTCACCCTAACCCTAACCCAAAACTTCACACTAACCCTAACCTTCACACTAACCCTTACCCTACCCCTGACCATAAACCTCAACATAAACCTAACCCTAAACTTCACCCTCATCCTAATTCTAACCCTCACCCGAACACTCACCCTAACCCTAAACCTATCCCTCACCCCTAAACCTTACCCTCAACCTACCCTAACCCTAACACTAACAAAAACCCTCACCCTAAATCTAATACTCACCCAAAACCTAACCCTAACACTAACCCTAACCCTCACCCTAAACCTCACCCTAACCCTAACCCTAAACCTAAACCTAAACCTAACCCTCACCCTACCCCTCACCCTAACCCTAATAATAACCCTCACCCTCACCCTAACCCTAACCCTACCCCTCACCCTAACCCTCATCCTAACCCTAAACCAAACCCTAACACTCATCGTAACACTAAGCCTAACCCTAACTCTCACCCTCACCGTCACCCTCAGCCTAACCCTAACCCTCACTCTACCCCTTACCCTCACCCTACCATAACCCTAACCCTAACCCTATCCCTCACCTTAACTCTAAACCTAATCCTAACTCTAAACCTAACTCTAACCCTAAATCTCACCCTCAACCTAACACTCACCCTAACCCTTACACTTGCCCTAACCATAACCCTCACCCTAAACCTCACCCTAATCCTAACCCAAACCCTAACACTCACACTCACCCTAACCATAACCCTAACACTAACCCTCACCCTAACCCTCAACCTAACCCTAACGCTAACCCCAAACCTCACCCTCACCCTAAACCTCACCCTAAACATTACACTCACCCTAACCCCAATGCTAACCCTAACCCTCACGCTAACCCTAACCCTAATCCTCACCCTCAACAAAAACCTAATCCTAACCCTAACCCTCACACTGAACCTAACACTTACCCTAACCCTAACTCTAACCCTAACCCTCACATTAAAAATAACCCTCATGTTAACCCAAACCCTACCCCTCAGCCTAACACTCACCTTCACCCTAACCCTAACCCTATATCTCAACCTAACCCTAAAACTAACCCTCACCCTCACCCTCACAATAAGCCTAACCTTAACCCTAACCCTAACCATTACCCTCACCCTAACCCTAACCCTCACCCTAACTCTAACCCTCACCCTAACCCTTACCCTCACACTAACCGTCACCCTAACCCTAACCTTAACCCTCACCTTAACCCTCACCCTTAACCTAAACCTAACCCTAACCCTCACCCTCACGCTCACCTTAACCGTCAGCCTAAACCTCTCCGTAACCCTAACACTAACTGAAACCCTCACACTAAACCTAAACCTCATCCTAACCCTAAACTTAACCCGAACCCTCACACTAAATGCAACCCTCACAATAACCCTAATCCTATCCTTCAGCCTAACCCCCACACTAACCGTAACCATAAACTTAAGCCTCACCCTATCCCTAACCCTATCCCTAACCCTCACCCTCACCCTAGCACTCACCCTAACACTGACCCTAACACTAACCCTCACCCTAACCCTCACCTCACACAAAACGTAACCCTCACCCTCACCCTAACCGTAACTCTCACCCCCCTCCTAAACCTAACCCTAACCCTAAACCTCAACCTAAACCTGACCCTAACCCTCACTCTACCCCTCATCCTGACCCTAATACTCACCCTATCCCTAACCCTAACCCTAACCCTCACCCTCACCCTAACCCTCATGGTTACCCTAACCCTCACCCTAACCCTAACACTCACCCACACCCTAACCCTCAACCTCACCCTCATCCTCACCCTAAACGTCAGCCTCACTCTAGCCCTCACCATAACCTTAACACTAACCCTAATCCTTACCTAACAGAAACCCTCACCCTCACCCTCACCCTCACCCTCAACCTAACCCTAAAACTCACCCTCACCCTAACACTTACCCTCACCCTAACCCTCACGCTAACCCTAACACTCACCCTCTCCCTCACTCTCAGGGTCACCCGCACCCTAACCCTAACCCACACCCTCACCCTAACCCTTACATTCACCCTAACCCGAACCGTCATCCCCACCCTCACCTCACGGTAACCCTCACGCTCACCCAAAACATCACCCTAACCCTAACCCTAACCCTAACCCTAACCCTAACGCTCACCCTAACCCTAACACTAACCCTAAACCTCACCCTCACCCTCACTCTCACGGTCACCCGCATCCTAACCCTAACCCTAACCCTCACCGTCACCATAACCCTTACCTTCACCGTAGCCCGAACCCCCATCTGAACCCTCACCTCACGGTAACACTCACCCTGACCCAAAACATCACCCTAACCCTAACCCTGACCCTCACCCTAACCCTAACACTCACCCTAAACCTAACCCTCCCTCTAACCCTCAAAATCACTCGAATCCTCACCATAACCATAACCCTATCCCTTACTTAAGCGAAACCCTCACTCTCACCCTCACCCACATCCTACCCCTAACCCAAACTGTAACCCTTACCCTCACCCTACCCTAACCCTAACCCTAACCCTCACAATAACCCTAACACTCACCCTAACCCTAACCCTTACACTAACCCTAAACCTAACCTTAACCCTCACCCTAACCCTAACCCTCAACCTACCCTCACCATAAGCATAACCCTAACACTCACCCTCACCCTAAATCTCACCCTAAACATCACATTCACCCTAACCCACACCCTCACTCTAACCCTAACCTTAACACTAACCCTAACCCTCACACTAACCATAATCCTCACCCTAAACGTCACTCTCACCCTAATTCTCACCCTAACGCTACCACTAACCCTTACCCTAACCCTCACCCTCACCATCATTCTAAACCTAACCCTAACCCTAATCCTAAACCTAACCCTCAGCCTCAAATTCACCCTAACTCTAAACCTAACCCAACCCTAACCCTCACCCTAATCCTATGCCTAAACTTAAACTTTACCTCAACCTCACCCTAATTCTAACACTAACCCTAAAACCTAAACCTCACCCTAACCCTAAAACTCACGCTAAACTTCAGCCTAACCCTCATTTTCACACTAACCCTAACACTAAACATCACCTTCATCCTAACCCTCACCCTAAACCTTACCCTCACCGTAACCTTAATCTTAACCCTAACCCAAACCCTCACACTAACCCTAAACCGAACCCTCTCCCTAACCCTAACCCTAACCCTCACCGTAAATCTAACCCTCACCTCACCCTCACCCTCACCCTAAGCCTAACAATCACCGTAACCGTCACCCTAAACCTAACCCTCAACCTAACCCTAACCGTAACCCTAAGACTCAACCTCACCCTAACCCTCACCCTAACCCTAACACTCAGGCTAACCCTTACCCTTACCATCACCCTAACCCTCACACTTAACCTGACCGTCACCCAAACCCTAACCCTCACCTTCACCTGAACATTCACCCTCACACTAAACCAAACCCTAACCCTAAACATCAGCCTAAACCTAACCCTCATCCTAACCCTAACCCTAAACCTCACCCTAACCCTCACCCTCACCCTCACCCTAAGCCTAACCTTAAACCTAACACTAACCCTAATCCTAACTCTCACCCTCACCCTTAAACTAACGCTAACCCTAACCCTAACCCGAAAACTCACCCTCACCGTAACCCTATCCCTCACCTTCACCCTCACCCTAACCTTAAACCTAACAATAAACCTAACACTCACCCTAACACTAACCCTCACTCTATACCTAACCCTCACCCTGACCCTAAACCAAACCCTAACCCAAACATAAACCTAACCCTCAAGCTAAACCTCACCCTAAACATAACCCTAACCCTAACCCGCACCCTAAGCCTCACCCTTCCCCTAACCCTCAGGCTAACCCTTACCCTCACCCTAACTCTGACCGTAACCCTCATCCTCACCCTATCCCTCATCCTAACCCTTATCCTCACCCTAACTCTAACACTAATCTTCACACTAATCCTAAACCTAACCCTAAATTACAAACTAAACCTCACCCTCACCCTAATCCAAAACCTAACCCTAACCCTATCAATTACCCTCACCCTCACCCTAACCCTCACTGTCACCCTAAGCCTAACCCGCAACCTAACCCGCAACCTAACCCGCAACCACACTCTAACCCTCACCCTCACCCGAACACTCAACCGAACACTAACCCACACCCTCATCCTAAACCTAACCCTCACACTAACCCTAACCCTAATCCTCACCCTAACCCTCACCATCAACCTAACCCTATCCCTCACCCTCATCCTCACCCTAACCCTAACCCTAATTCTAAACCTAACCCTCACACTAAGCCTCACCCTAACCCTAACCCTAACTTTCAACTTAATCCTGACCCTTATCCTAAACCTATGCTTCACCCTCAACCTAACCCTAACCCTAACAATAACACTAACCCTAACCCTCAATCTAAGCCTAAACCTAACCCTAACACTAATTTTCACGCTCACCCTATTCCTAACCCTAACCCTCACCCTCACCCTCACCCTCAGCCTAACACTAACTGAAACTCTAACCCTCACCCTCAACCTCACCCTCACCTTAACGCAGATCCTAACCCCAACTCTAATCCTAACCCAAAACTAACCCTCCACTAACCCTAACACTAACCCTAAACCTTATCCTAACCCTCACCCTCACCAGAATCCTAACCCTAACCCTAACCCTCACCCTCACCCTCACCCTAACACTCACTCTAACCCTAATAATAACCCTAAACCTCATGCTCACCCTAAACCTCACCCTAACCCTTATACTCACTCTATCCCTGACCCTAACCCTAACCTTAACCCTCACACTAATCCTAACCCTAACCATAACCCTAACCCTAAATTTCATCCTAATCCTCACCCTAACCCTAACCCTAACCCCAACCCTCACCCTAACCTTAACCCTACAGTTAACCCTCACCCTCACCCTAACCCTCACCGTCACCTTAACTCTAACACTCAACCACACTGTAAACCTCACGCTCACCCGCACCCTCACCCAAAACTTAACACTAAACATCATCCTAAACCGAACCCTCAATCTAAACTTAACACTCACCCTCATGCTAAAACTAACCCTCACCCTCACCCGCACCGTCATCCTAAGCCTAAACCTCACCCTAACCCTAACCGTAACCCTCACCCTAACGCTAACCCTAACACTAACACTCAACCTGGCCCTAACCCTCACCCTCACCGTAACCCTAATGCTCAACCTCAACCTAACCCTCACACTCACCCTCACCCTCACCCTCACCCTAAGCCTAACCCTGAAACTAACACTAATCCTAAACCTAAATCTCACACTCAACCTCACCCTTACACTAACCCTAAACCTAACCCTAACCCTCACCCTCACAATCACCCTAAAACTAACCCTAACCATAACCCTCACCCTAAACTTCACCCTCACCCTAACCCTATTCCTCACCCTCACCCTCAGGCTAACCTAAACCTAACCCTCACCCTCACCCTAACGCTAACCCTAACACAAACCCTAACCCTTAACCTCACCAGATCACTCACCCTCACATTAACCCACACCCTCACCCTAAACATAACGCTAATTCTAACACTCACCCTCACCCTCACCCTTACCCTAAGCCTAAACCTAAACGTACTACCAACCCTAAACCTAACTCTCACCCTCACCATCACCCGAAGATTAACCCTAATCCTAACACTAACTCTCACCCTCATCCTCACCCTAATCCTAAACCTATCCGTCACCCTCACCCTAACCCTATTCCTCACCCTCACCCTCACCCTATCCCTAACCCTAACACTAAACCTAAACCTAACCCTCAACCTATGCCTAACCCTGACCCTAAAACTAACCCTCACCCTCACCCTAATCCTAAACCTAAACCTCTCCCTCACCCCCACCCTCAGCCTAACACTTACCGTAACACCAAACCTCACCTGCACCCTCACCCTCACCCTAACCCTAAACCTCACCCTAACCCTCACCCTCACCCTAACCCTCACCCTAAACCTAATCCTAAACCTTACAACATTCCTAACCCTAAACCTTATCCTCAGCCTAACCCTATCGCTAAACCAAACTATAAACCTCACCCTAACCCTAACCCTAACTCTCACCCTCACACTAATCCTCACCCTAACCCTAAACCTAACCCTTACCAAACTTTCCCTCTAACTCTAACCCTTCCCAACACTAACCCTCACCCTAATCCTATCCCTAACCCTAAACTTTACCCTAACCCTCATTTTCACCCTAACCCTAACCCTAAGCCTCACCCGCATCCTAAACTTCACCCTAACCCTTATCCTCACCATACCACTAATCTTAACCCTAACCCTCACCCTAAACCTAACCCTAACCCTCACCCTAAACCTTACCCTCACCGTAACCCTAACCATAACCCTAACCCTAACCTTCACATTAACCCTAACACTAACCCTCACCCAAAGCCTCAACCGAAACCTAACTCTAACCCTAACCCTCACCAAAACCCTAAACCTAACCCTCAAACTCACCCTCAGCCTTACCCTAACCCTAACCCTACCCCTCACCCTAACACACATCCTAACCCTAACCCTAACCCTAACACTCACACTAACACTAACACTAACCCTAAAACTCACCTCAACCTCACCCTCAGCCTAACCCTAACCCTAAACCTAAACCTACACCTAAAACCTCAACCTCACCCTAATTCTAACCCTAACCCTAAAACCTAAACCACACCCTAATCCTAACACTCACCCTAAACTTCACCCTCACCCTAATCCTCACCCTAACCCTACCACTAACCCTTACCCTAACCCTCACCCTCACCCTCTTTCTAACCCTAACCCTAATCCAAATCCTAACCCTAACCCTCAACCTAATCCTAACCCTAACCCTCACCGTCACCTTCACCCTAACTCTAACCCAACCCAACACTAACCCTCACCTTAAACATCATCCTATCCATAACTCTGAGACTAATCCTAACCCTAACTCTAACCCTAACCCAAAAGCTCATCCTAACTGTCACCGTCACCCTAATCCTCACCCTAAACATAACACTAACCCTTTCCTAACCCAAATCCTCACCTTCTCCCTCAACCTCACCCTAACCCTCACCCTCAACCTAGCCTTCACCAGAACCCTAACCCTAAACTTACACCTAACACTAAACCTAACCCTCACAATCACCCTCACACTCAAGCTCACCCTAAACCTAATCCTAACCTTAATCCTAAGACTAACCCTCACCCTCACCGTCACCCTAATCCTAACCCAAACCTTAATCCTAAACCTCAACCTATCCCTAACCATGAACCTCAACCTAACCCTCACCCTAACTCTAACATTAAAGCTCACACTCACCCTCACCCTATACCTAACCCTAACCCTAACCTTCCCCCTCCCTCTCCCCCTCCAACTCACCCTCACACTAACCCCATCAATAACCCTAACCCTAACACGAACCCTCACCCTAAACTTCATCCTCAACCTCACCCTCACCCAAACCCTTAGACTCACCCTAACCCTAACCCAAACCCAACCTTCAAACTAACCCTAAGCCTCACCCAAACCCTACCCCTCACCCTAAGCCTCATCCTATCCCTAACCCTAACCCTCACCCTGTCGCTAACCCTCCCCATCACCCTAACCCTAACCTTCACCCACACCCTAACCCTCAACTTCACCCGAACTCTCACCCTAACCTATCCCTCACCCTCACCCTAAACATCACCCTAACCCTATCTCTGAACCTAACCCTAATCCTACCCCTCACTCTAAACCAAACCCTCACCCTAAACCAAACCCTCACCCTAACAATCACTGTCACCCTAATACTCACACTAAACATAACACTAAGCCTTCCTGAACACAAAACCTCACCCTCTCCCTTACCCACACCCTAAACCTCCCCCTCAACCTAGCCCTCACCCTAACCCTCACCCTAACCTTACCTCTAAACCGAAACCTAACCTCACCCTCCCCCTCACTCTAACCCCAACCCTCACCTTAACCCTAACCCTCACCCTAACCCTAACCCTAACCCTAATACAAATCCTAACCCTAACCCTCACTCTCACCCTCACCCTAAACCTAACCCTAAACCTAAAAATCACCCTCACCCTCACCTTCACCCTAACCCTAACAATAACCCTAAACCTAAACCTAACTCTAACCCTAACCCTCACCCTAACACTAACCCTAACCCTAACCTTCAAACTGAACCGAAACCTAAACCTCAGCCTAATCCTCACCCTCACCCTAACCCTAAACCTAATACTCTCCCTATCCCTAACCCTAAACCTAACCCTCAACCTCAAGCTAGCCCTCATCCTAACCCAACCCTAAACCTCACCCTCACCCTAACCATAACCCTCACCCTAACCATAACCCTCATCCTGACCCTAACCCTCACCCTAACACTAACCCTCAACCTAACCCTCACCCTAACCGTAATCCTAACCCTAAACCTCACACTACGCCTCACCATTAACCTAACCCTAACCTTAACCCTCACCCTCACCCTAACCCTCACCCTATACCTTACCCTGACCCTATCCCTCACCCTAACCCTAACCCTAACCCTAATCCTCCCGCTAACCCTCAAACTAACCCTACAACTCACCATAACCCTCACGCTAATCCTATCCCTCATCCTAACACTAACCCTCTCCCTAAACCTTAACCTCACCCTAACACTAACACTAACCCTAACCCTCACACTAACCCTAACCCTCACCCTAAACCTAAATCTACCCCTAAACTTAAGCCTCATCCTAACCCTTTCCCTAAACCTCACCCTAACGCTAAACCTAACCGTAAACCTAACCCAAACCCTAACCCTCACCCTCACCATAAATATAACCCTAACCTTAACTTTCAGCCTAACCCTAAACCTAACCCTCATCCTAATCAGAACCCTCACCCTAACCCTTACCCTCACACTAACCTTCAACCTAACCCTAACTCTAACCCTAACCCTCACCTCAAACCTCACCATAACCCAACCCTAAACCTAAACCTAAAACTAATCCTCACCCTAACCCTAAACCTAACCCTAAACCTAACACTAAACCTAGCCCTCAGGCTAACCCTAACCCTACCCCTCAGCCTAACACTCACCCTCACTCTAAACCTAACCCTAAACCTCACCCTATCCCTAAACTTAACCCTTACCCTCACCCCCACACTAGCCCTCACCCTAACACTAACACTAACCCTAACCCTCACCCTAACCTTGACCCTCACCAAACAGTAACCCTAACCTAACTCTAACATTAATCCTAACCCTAAACATCAGCCTAACCCTAACACTAACACTAAACCTAACCATAACCATAACCCTCAACCTAACGCTAATGCTAACCCTAACCCTCACCCTCACCCTAAACCTCATCAAAACCCTTACCCGAACCCTAACCCGAACCCTAAATCTAACCCCAACCCTCACACTAATCCTAAACCTCAACATAACCCTAATCCTAAACTTCACCCTAACCCTCACCCTAACACTAACACTAACCTTAACCCTAACCCTCACCCTCACACTAACCCTTATCCTGACCATATCCCTCACCCTAACCGTAACCCTAACTCTAACCCTCATGCTAACGCACGCCCTAATCCTAAACCTCACCATTACCCGCACCCTAACCCTAACCCTCATTCTAACACTAACCCTCACCCTAAACCTTAACCTCACCCTAACCGTAACCATAACCCTAACTCTACCCTCAAACTAAACCTAACCTTCACCCCAACCCTAACCCTAACCCTCAACTTAATCCTCACCCTAACCCTAACTCTAAACTTCATGCTAACCCTCACCCTAACCCTAATTCTAAACTTCATGCTAAACCTCCCCCTAACCCTAAACCTAACCCTCACACTAACCCTAACCCTAACACTCACTCTAACCCTAACCTCACTCTCAGCCTAACCCTAACCAAAACCCTTACCTCACCCTAACCTTAACCCTAACTCTAACTCTAACCCTCATACTAAACCTAACCTTCACCCGAAACCTAACCGTACCCCTCAACCTAACCCTCACCCTAACCCTAACACTAAGCCTCTCCCTAACCCAAACACTAACTCTAACCCACACCCTCAAACTAGCCCTCACCCCAAACCTAATCCTAACCCTAACCCTCACCCTAACCTTAAACTTCACCCTAAACCTCACCCTGACCCCCACCCTAACCCACACCCTAAACCTAAACCTAATATTAACCTTCACCCTCACCCTAACTCTCACCCTTAAAGTAACCCTAAGCCTAATTCTAACCCTAATCCTGACCCTAAATCTCACCCTAACCCTAAACTTAACCCTCACCCTCACCCTAACCGTCACCCTCACACTCCCGCTAACCCAACACTAACCCTAACCATCACCCTAACCCTCACCCTAACCCTAATGCTAACCCAAACACTCACCCTCAACCTAACTCTCTCACCTGAAGCCTTACCCTCACCCTCACCCTAACCCTCACACTTAACCGAACCCGCACCCTAAAACTAACTCTACCACTCATTCTAACCCACACTCTAACCCTAATCCTAATCCTCACCCTATCGCTAACCCTAACCCTAATCTTCATCCTCACCCTAGACCTCACTCTAACCCTAACCCAAACCATCACCCAAACCCTAACCCTCACCCTAACCCTAACCCTCACGCTCACCGTAACACTCACCCTAACCCTAACCCTCACCTTCACCCTAACCCTCATCCTAACCGTAACTCTAACCCTCACCCTAAACCTCACTCTAACCCTAACCCTAACCTTAACCCTCACCCTCAGACTCACCCTCACACTAAACCTTACCCTGACCCTATGCCTCACCCTAACCCTAACCCTAACCCTAAACCTAATCCTCATCCTAATACTAACCCTCCCCCTAAAGCTTAAACTCACCCTAACACTAACCCTAACCCTATTACTCACACTCACCCTAACCCTCAACCTAACCCTAAATCTGCTCCTCATCATAATCCTCATTTTAAGCCTAACACTCACCCTAACCGTAAACCTAACACTAAACCTAAACCTCTCCCTAACCCTCACCCTAACCATAACCCTAACCCTTACACTAATACTCACACTAACCCTAAACCTAACCCTACACCCCAGCCTAATCATCACCCTAACCCTAACCCGCACACTCAACGTGATCCTAATCTTTACCCTAAATCTTAGCCTAACTCTCACCCTCACCCTAACCCTCACCCTAACCCTGACCCTCACCCTAACCCAAAACCAAACCCTAACCCTAACACTCACATTAACCCTAAACTTAAAACTAAAGCTAAACCTCATTCTAACCCTCACCCTAACCATAACCCTAACCCTAACCCTCAAACTTATGCTCACCCTAATCCTAACCCTAACCCTAACCCTCACATAACTCTAAAGCTAACAATAACCCTAACCCTAAACCTAACCCTAAACCTCACCCTAACCCTAACCCTAACCCTCACCCTATCCCTCACCTTTAAACTAACCCTCACCCTATCCCTAACCCTAACACTAACCCTCAACCTCACCCTAATCCTCACCCTAAACCTTACCCTCACCCTCACACTTACCCTCTCACTAAGCCTAACCCTCAACCTAACCCTAAACCTAACCCTCACCATCACCTTCATCTCAGCCTAACACTAACCCTAATCCTAATCCTAACCGTCACCTCACCCTCAACCTAACCCTCACCCTCAACCTCAATCTCACCCTAACACTATCCCTAAACCTCACCCTCACCCTAAACCTAACCCTAACCCTAACCCTCACCCAAACCCTCAAAATACCCCTAATAATAACCCTATCACTCACCCTCACCATAACCCTCATCTGAACCCTTACCCTCACCCTAACCCTCACACTAAACCTAACCTTCACCCTAACACTAACCTTAACCCAAACCCTCACACTAAACCTAACCCTCATGCTAACCCTAACCCTAAAACTGAGCCTAACCCTCACACTAAGCCTAACCCTAATGCTACACCTCACCCTATCCCTAACCATAACCCTAATCCTAAACCTCACCCTAGCCCTCAGCTAACACTAACCCTAATCCTAACCCTCACCCTCACCCTCACCCAAACACTCAACCTAACCCTAACCATAAACCCCACCCTCCCACTAACCCTCACTCTAACCAAACCCTAACTCTCACCCTAACCCTATGCCTCATCATAACAATAACCCTTCTCCTAACCCTCACCCTCACTCTAACCCTCACCCTAACCTTTGCCCTCACCCTAACCTAAACCAAAATTTCACCTTAATCCTCAACCTTACCCTAACCTTATCCCTCAACCTCACCCTAACGCTAACCCTTACCCCAAACCTAACCCTCACCCTATGCTTAACCCTAACCCTAACCCAAACCCTCACCATCACCCTAATCCTAACCATAAACCTCACCCTCAACCTCAACTTCAGCCTAACACTAACCCTAAACATAACCCTCACCCTCACCCTCACACTAAACCTAAGCTAAACCTAACCCTCAGCCTAAGTGTAAATCTAACAATAACCTAATCCCTAATCCTAAACCTAAAACTCACCTTAATACTAACTCTAACCCTAACCTTCACCCTAACCCCAAACCTAACCCTAATCCACTCCCTAACCCTAACCATAATTCTCACCCTCACCATAAACCTAACCCTAACCCTAACCCTCACACTAAACCTATCCCTCACCCTTAACCTAACCCTCACCGTAACCCTAACCCTCACTCTCACCCTCACCCTTATCCTAACCCTAAACCTTACCCTCACCCTCACTCTTACCCACAAACTAACCCTAAACCTCAACCTAACACTTACCATCACCCTCACCCTAAACCTAACCCTAAACTTAACCCTAACCCTAACCCTCACCCTAACCCTAACCCTTGCCCTCACCCTAACACTTACCCTCACTTACCCTCACCCTAAACCTAACCCTAACACTCACACTAACCTTAACCCTCAAACTAACCCTAACCCTCACCCTAACCCTAACCCTCATCCTAACCCTAACCCTAAACCTCACCCTAACCCTAAAACTAAGCCTTATCCTAACCCTTAACCTAACCCTACCACTAATCCTATCTCTAACCATAACCATAACACAAACCCTAGACCTCACCCTACCGCTAACACTTACCCTCAGCCTCACAAACATCCGAACCCTCACCTTCATCAGAACACGCACCCACACCCTAAACCTCACCTGAACAATAACCCTCAGCCTAATCCTAACCCTAATCCTCACCCTGACCCAAACCCTCACGCTAACCCTTACTGTAACCCAAAATCTCACCCTAAACCTAACCTAACCCAAACCCACACTCTAAACTTCACCCTCAGCCTAGCCCTCACCCTAACCCTAACCCTAACCCTAACCCTAACCCTCACCCTAACCCTAACCCTAATGCTCACCATAAACCTTACCTTCTCCCTCAAACTGACCCTCAAACTAAACATAAACCTCAACCTAACCCTAACCCTAACCCTCACCATCACCTTCATCCTAAACCTAACCTTAACATTAACCCAAACCCTATCACCCTAACCCTAACCCTCACCCTAAACCTAACCCTCACCCTAACACTTACCCTCACTTACCCTCACCCTAAACCGGACCCTAAACCTCACCCTAATATTAAACCTCACCCTCACCCTAACCCTCACCAAAACCCTCACCCTAACCGTACTCCTAACCCTAACCCTAACCCAAACCCTAGACCTTACCCTAAACCTAACTCTTACCCTCAGCCTCATAAACATCCTAACCATCACCTTCACCCGAACTCTCACCCTCACCGTAACACTCACCATTACCCTAAACCTCACCCTCACTCTAACCCTCAGACTAATCCTAACCCTAACCCTCACCCTGACACAAAGCCTCAACCTAACCATTACTGTCACCCAATTTCTCACCCTAAACCTAACCTAACCCAAATCCTCACCCTCACCCTAAACTTCACCCTCATCCTAGCGCTCACCCTCACCCTAACCCTAACCTTAACACTTAAACTAAACCTAATCCTCACCCTCACCTTCACCCAAACCCTCACCCTAACCCTAAACATAACACTAACCCTCACCTTAACACTCACCCTTACCCTTACCCTCATCCTCACACTCACCCTCACCCTAACCCAAACACTAACCCTCACCCTAACCCTCTCCCTAATCCTCACCCTAATCCTAACCCTCACCCTTACACTCAAACTCACCCTCACACTAACCCAACCCCTCAACCTCACCCTCACCCTTAACCAAACCCTAACTCTCACCCTAACCGTAACCCTCACCCTAACACTAATGCTAAAACTAATCCTCACCCTAAACCTAACCCTAAACCTAACCCTCACACTCACCCTCAGCCTAACCCTCACACTAACTCTAACCCCAACGCTCACCCTAACCCTCACCCTAAACTTAACCCTAATGCTCATCCTAAATCTAACCCTAACCCTAACCCTAATCCTCACCCTAAACCTAACCCTCACCCTACCCCAAAACCTAACCTTCACCCTCACCCTAACCATAATCCTAACCCTAAAATTCACCCTAACCCTAAACCTAACCCTAATGCTAACATAAACCCTCACCCTCACCTTAAACCTCACCCTAAACCTTACCCTCATCCTAACCCTAAGCCTAACCCTAACCGTCCCACTAATCCTAACCCTCACCCAAACTGTAACCCTAACCCTCACCGTCACCCTAACCTTCAAGGTCAACCTAACCCTCACTATAACCCTAACCATCACCACACCCTAACCCTAACCATCACCCACACCCTAACCTCACGCAAACCTTCATCCTCACCCGAACCCAAACCCTCACCCTAACACTCACCCTGACACACACCCTCACCCTAACACTCACCTTCACCCTAATCCACACCCTAAAAATAACCATAACATTTACCTAATCCAAATCCTCACCTTCACCCTCAACTGAAAACCCACCCACACCCTATCCATAACCCTAACAATACCCCTCACCCTAACCCTCATCCTCACCCTAACCCTCATCCTCACCCTAACCCTAACCCATACCCTCACCGTAACCCTCACCGTCACCCTAACACTCACCCTAACACTAAGACTCACCCACACCCTAAACCTCACCCAAAACCTCACCCTCACCCTAACCCTAGCCCTCACCCTAACTCGAACCCTAACCTTAACCCTAAACTTAACCCTAACCCTCAAATAACTCTCACCATAACGCTAACCCGCACCTTAACCCTAGCCCTCACCCGCACCCAAACACTAAACCTAATCCTCATCCTAACCCTCACCCTCACCCTAAAACTAACTCTAACTCTCACCCTCTCCCTAACCCTCACCCTAACACTTACCCTCACCCTAACCCTCACCCAAACTATCACACTCACGCTAGCCCTCACCCTCACCCAAAACCTCACGCTAACCGTTCCCTCAACCAAACCCTAAGCCTAACCCTAACCCTAACACTAATCTTAAGCATAACCCTCACACTAAACCTAAACCTGAACCTCAACCTCACACTCACCCTAACCCTAATCCTCACCCTATCCCTAACCCTAAACCTAACTCTCACCCTCACCCTAGCCCTCACCTTAACACTGACCCTAACCCTAACCCTCACCCTAACCATCACCTCACCATAAACGTAACTCTCAACTTCACGCTAACCATAACCCTCAAACTCACCCTCACACTCACGCTCAGCCTAAACCTAACCCTAGCACTAATCCTAAACCTAACCCCCACCCACATCCTCAAGCTAACTCTAACCTTAACCCTAAACCTAAAACTCACCCTAACCCTAACGCTAACCCTAACCCTCATCCTCAACCTCAACCTCACCAGAAACCTAACCTTCAACCTAAACCGAACCCTAAACCTAAGCCTAACCCTCACACTAATCCTAACACTAACCCTAACCCTAATCCTACGCCTCACCTTAACCCTCACCTTAACACTGACCCTAACCCTAAACATAACCCTAACAATAACCCTAATCCTCACCCTCACCCCAACCCTCATTGTCACCCTAACCCTCACGCTAATCCTAACTCTCACTCACACACTAACTCTCATCCTCATGCCAACCCTCACCCTCACACTAATCATCACCCTCACCCTAAATATCATCCTAACCCTAACCTTCACCCTAACCCTCACCCTAACCCTAACCCTAAACCTAACCCTAATCCTCACCCTAACACTCAACCTCACATTAACCCTAACCCTAATCCTAACCCTCACACTAACCCTAACCCTCACACCAACCCTTACCCTACCCCTCATCCTAACCCACATCCTAAACCTTACCCTAATCCTAAGGCTCATCCTAACCCTAACCCTCAGCCGAAGCCTCACCTTCACCCAAACCCTCACCGTAACCATAAACCTACCCCTCACCCTACTCCTCACCCTCACCCTAAACCTAATCCTAATCCTCACCGTCAACCTCAACCTAACCCTAACCCTCACCCTAAATCTTACCCTAACCCTACCCTAAACCTAACACTAACCCTCACCCTCACCCTAATCCTAACACTCACCCAAAGGCTAACACTAACACTAACCCTCACCCTCACCTTAAAGCTCACCCTAACCCTAACCCTCAACCTAACCTTAAACATAACCCTCACCCTAACCCTCACCCTAACACTATTCCTAACCCTAACCCTCACCCTCACCCTAATACTCACCCTAACACTTACCCTCAACCTAACACTCACCCTCACCCTAATCGTAACCCTCACCCTCACCCTCACCCTAACCCTAACCCTACTCGTCACCCTTACTCTCATCCTACCCCTAAACCTAACCCTAAAACTCAACATAACCCTAACCCTAATCCTAACCCTAACCCTCACCCTCAGCCTAACTTTAAGCCTCACCCTACCCTAAACCTAACCCTAACCGTAACAGTCACCCTAACCCTAATGAACACCCTAACTGTAAACCTAACACTAACCCTAAACCTCACCCTAACCCTCACATTAAAACTAACCCTAACCCTAATTGTAACCATCACCCTACACCTCATTCTAACCCTAACACTAACAATAAATCTCACCCTCACCCTAACACTCACCATAACCGTTAACCTCGCCCTAACCATCACCCTCAACCTAACCTAACCCTCACCATAAACCTAAAACAAACAGTAATCCTTACCCTCACCCTCACCCTAACCCTAACCCTAAACCTCAACCTAACCCTAACGCTAACCCAAAACCTCACCCTCACCCTAACCCTAACCCTAACCCTCACACTAATCCTAACCCTCACCCTAACCCTAACCATACCCCTCACCCTAACCCCCACCCTAACACGAACACTAACCTAATCCTCACCCTAACCATAACCGTAACAGAATCACTCACTGTAACCCTCACAGTCACCCTAAACCTCAACCTAAACCTAACCCTCACCCACATCCTAACCATCACCTTAACCCTAAACCTAAACATCACCCTAACTGTAAGCCTAAAGCTAAACCTCACCCTAACCCTTACCCTCAAACAAAACATAAACCTCAACATAACCCTAACCATAACCCTCACCATCACCCCCACACTAAGCATAACCCTAACCCTAAGCCTAACCCTAACCCTCACCCTAACCCTAACCCTCACCCTACCCGAACCCTCATCATAACCCTTTACCTCACCCTAACTTATCGTTAACCCTCACCTTAAACCTCACCCTTAACCTAACCCTAACCTTCCTCTCACGCTTAACCTTAACAGTCAGCCTAACCCTAAGCCTAACCCTAACACTAATCGAAAACCTCACACTAAACCTAACCATCACCCTAACCCTAAACCTAACCCTAAGCCTCACACTAAATGTAATCCTCACAATAACCCTAATCCTACCCCTCAGCCTAACCCTCACCCTAACCCTAAACATAACCTTAAGCCTCACCCTATCCCTAACCCTAACCCTAACCCTCATCCTCACCCTAGCCCTCACCCTAACACTGACCCTAACCCGAACCCTTACCCTAACCCTCACCTCACCCTAAACGTAACCCTCACCCTCACCCTAACCGTAACCCTCAACCTCACTCTCACACTCACCCTCAGCCTAAACCTAACACTATCACTAATCCTAACCCTAACCCTCACCCTCACCCTCAAGCTAACTCTAAACTTAACCCTAAACCTAAACCTCACCCTAATACTAACGCTAACCCTAACACTCACCCTCACCCTAAAACTCACCCAAACCCTTAACCTCACAGTAACCCGAACCCTAAACCTAACCCTAAACCTCAAACTAATCCTAACCCTCACCCTCACCCTAATCCTACACCTCACCCTAACCCTCACCCTAACACGAACCCTAACCTTAACCATCACCTTAACACTAACTATAATCCTCACCCTCACCCCAGAACTCATTGTCACCCAACCCTCACCCTAATCCTAACCCTCACCCACACACTAACTCTTATCCTCACCTGAACCCTCACCCTCACACTAAGCCTCACCCTCACCCTAAACATCATCCTAACCATAACCCTCACCCTAACCCTAAACCTAGCCCTCAACCTAAACCTAACCCTCACCCTAACCCTCAAGCTCACCCTAATCCTCTCCCTAACCCTAACCCTCACCCTCAACCTCACCCTCACCCTCAGCCTAACCATAACTCTAACCCTAATCCTACCCTAACCCTAAACCTTACCCTCACCCTAACCCTAACATTAACCATAACACTCACCCTAACCCTCACCTTAACACTATCCCTAACCCTAACACTCACCCTCACACTAACCCTCACCCTAACAATAACACAAACACTAAACATAACCCTCACCTTAACCCTAACCATACCCCTCACCCTCAACATCATCCTAAACCTAACCCTAACTCCAAATCTCACCCTAAACCTTACCCTAACCCTAAACCTCACCCTCATCCTAACCCTTTTCCTAACCCTAACCCTCAGCCTCAACCTAATCCTAACCCTAAACTTAACCATCACCCTCACCCTAAACCTCACCCTAAACATTACCCTCACCCTAACCCTAACCCTTACACTAACCCTCACACTAACCCTAAACCTAATCTTATCCCTAAACCTAACAATCACACTAACCCTAACCCTCACCCTAACCCTAACCCTAACTCTCACACTAACCATCATGCTAACCCTAACCCTCACCCTAACATGAACTCTCACCCTCACCCTCACCGTCATCCTAAACCTAACCCTACCCCTCATCCTAACCCGCATCCTAACCCTAACTCTAACTCTGACACTCACCCTAACCCTAAACCTAACCCTAACACTCACCCTCACTCTCACCCTCACCCTAACCCTTACCCACCCCCTAAACTTAACCCTCACCCTAACCTTCACCCTAAACCTAACCCTAACCCTAACACTAACACTAATCCTAAGCCTAACGCTCACTCTCACTCTCACCCTAAACCTAACCCTAAACCTCACCCTCATCCTAACCCTAATCCTAACCCTAACTCTGAGCCTCTAGCTAACCCTAACCCTAACCCTCACCCTTACCCTAAACCTCACCCTAAACATTACCCTAACCCTAACCCTCACCCTAACACTAACCCTCATACTAACCATAACTCTAATCCTATCCCTAAACCTAACCCTCACACTAAACTTAACCCACACGCTAACCCTAAACCTACCCCTCACGCTAACCATCACCCTAACCCTAACCCTCACCCTAACACTACCTCTCACCTTCACCTCACCCTAATCCTAAACCTAACCCTACCCCTCACCCTAACCCTCATCCTAACCTTAACCCTAACCCTGACGCTCACCCTAAACCTAAACCTAACCCTAACACTCATCCTCACCCTCACCCTCAGCCTAACCCTTACCCACACCCTAAACCTTAACCTCACCGTACCCTAAGCATAACCCTAACCCTAACCCTCACACCTAAACCTAACGCTCACCCAAAACCTAACCCTAACACTAAACCTAACGTTCACCCTAACCTTCACCCTAACCCTAAGCATAACCGTAACCCTAACCCTAACACTCACCCAAAACCTAACCCTAACACTAAACCTACCCTCATCCTAACCTTCACCCTCACTCTAATGCTCACTCTAAACCTAACCCTAACCCTTACCCTAACCCTAACCCTCACCCTCACCCAAACCCTCACCCTAACCCTCACCGTCACCCTAATCCTCACCGTATATCTAACCATAACATTTACCTAACCTAAACCCTCATCCTCACCCTCACCCTAAACCCCATGCTCACCCTATCCATAACCCTAACCATACCCCTCACCCTAACCCTCACACTAAAACGAAACGTAACCCACACCCTCACCCTAATCCTCACCATTACCCTAAAGCTCACCCTAACCCTAATACTCACCCACACCTTGACCCTCACTGAAAACCTGACCCTCAACTTAACCCTAATCCTCAACCTAATTCTAACCCTCACCTTAACCCTAACCCGAAACCTAAACCTCACCCTCACCCTAAACCTAACCCAAAGTTTCACCCTAACCCTCACCCTCACCCTCACCCTCACCCTAACCCTAAGCCTAACCCTCACCCTCACCCTCACCCTAAACCTAACCCTAAACCTCAACCTCACACTCACTGTAACCCTAACCCTAAACTTAACCCTCACCTTCACCCTAACCCTAAACCTAACCCTCAACCTCACCCAAACCCTCAACCTCACCCTAACACTCATACTAAACCTTACCCTCACACTAACCATAAACCTAACCCTAATGCTCACCCTCACACTAACCCTAACACTCACCCTCACCCTAAACCTAACACTAAGCCTAAACCTCACCCTAACCCTCAACCTAACCCTAACCATAACCCTATCCCTAACCCTCAACCTCACCCTAACCCTAACCCTAACCCTCATCCTAACCCTAACACTCACCCTCACTATAACCGGAAACCTAACATTAAACCTCACACTAACCCCAAACCTAAACCTCATCCTCACCCTAACACTCACCCTCACCTTAATTCTAACCCTAACCCTAACCCTCACACTAAGTCTAACTCTCATACTAACCCTTAAACTACCCCTGACCCTAACCCTCAACATAAACCTAACGCTAATCCTAACCCTCATCCTAACCCTAACCCTCACCCTCACTCTCAACCTCAACCTAACCCTCACCCTAAACCTTACCCTCACACTGCCCTAACCCTAACACTAACCTGAACCCTCACCCTAAACCTAACACTCACCCAAACCCTAACCCTAACATTAACCCTAAACTTTACCCTAAACCTCACCCTAACCCTAACAGTAAACCTAACCTTAAACGTAACCCTCACCCTACCGCTCACCCTACCACTAATCCTAACCCTAACCCTCACCCTCACCCTAACACTTACCCTAACATTTATCATCACCCTAACACTCCCCCTCCCCCTAACCCTTTCCCTAACCCTAACCCCAACCTAACCCTCACCCGCAACCTAACCCTATCCCTCAACCTCAGCCTCGCCCTAACCCTAACCCTCACCCTCACCTTCACCCTCAGCCTAACCCTAACCCTCACCCTACCCCTTACCCTCACCCAACCCTAACCCTAACCCTTACCCTCACCCTAACCCTAAATCTAAACCTAACACTAACCCTAATCCTCACTCTAACCCTCACCCTAAAACTAACCCTAACCCTAACCGTAACCATCACACTACCCCTCACCCTAAACCTAACCCTAACCCTAAATCTCACCCTCACCCTAACACTCACCCTATCCCTTACCCTCTCCATAAGCTTTACCTTCACACTAACCCTCACCCTAATTCTATCCCAAACCATAACCCTCACACTCACCCTAAACCTTACCCTCACCATAAAAATCACCTTCACCCTAACCCTCACACTAATCCTAACACAAACCCTAAGCTTCACATCCACCCTAATCATAACCCTAACTCTAACACTCATCCTAACCCTCAACCTAAACCTAACGCTGACCACAAACCTAACCCTCACCCTAAACCTCACCCTAAACATTACTCTCAACCTAACCCCAATGCTTAGCCTAACCCTCACGATAACCCTAAACCTAATCCGCACCCTCAAAAAAAAACCTAACCCTAACCCTATCCCTCACACTAAACCTAACCTCACACTAACCCTAACCCTAACCCTCACACTAAAACTAACCCTCACGCTAACCCTAACCCTATCCCTTAGCCTAACCCTCACACTAACCCTAACCCTAAACCTAAACCTCAACCTAACCCTAATCCTAAACCTAACCATCACCCTCACCCTAAACCTAACCCTCACGCTCACCCTAGCCCTCACCCTAAACTTAAACCTAACACTAACCCTCACACTAAAAATAACCGTCACAATAACCCTAATCCTACCCCTCAGCCTAACCCTCACCCTAACCATAACCATAACCTTAAGCCTCACCCTATCCCTAACCCTAACCCTAACCCTCACCCTCACCCTAGCCTTCACTCTAACACTGACCCTAACCCCAAACCTCACCCTAACCCTCACCTCACCCTAAACATAACCCTCACCCTAACCGTAACCCTCACACTCACCCTCACCCTCACCTTCAGCCTAAACCTACCCTAACACTAATCTTAAGCCTAACCCTCACCCTCAACTTCAAGCTAACTCTAAACTTAACCCTAAACCAAAACCTCACCCTAATCCTAAGGCTTACCCTAACCCTCACCCTCACTTTAACCCGAACACTAATCCTAACCCTAACCCTCACACTAATCCTAACCCTCACCCTAACCCTAATCCTACACCTTAATCTAACCCTCACCCTAACCCTTACCCTAACCCTAACCATCACTCTAACACTAACCCTAATCATCACCCTCACCCAACCCTCATTGTCACCTTAACCCTCATACAAAACTAACCCTCACTCACACACTAACTCTCTTACCCACCCTCACCCTCACTCTCACACTAATCCTCACCCTCCCTCTAAACATCAACCTAACCATAACCCTCACCCTAACCCTAAACCTATCCCTCACACTAAACTAACACTCACGCTAACCCTCACGCTCACCCTAATCCTCTCCCTAACCCTTACCCTAACCATAACCCTCAACCTCACCGTCACCCTAACCCTAACCCTAACCCTAACCCTCAATCTCACCCTCAACCTCAGCCTAACAATAACCCTAACCCTAATCCTAACCTAACCCTAACCCTAACCTTAACCCTCACCCTAACCCTAACACTAACTTTAACCATAACACTCACCCTAACCCTCACTTTAACACTAACCCTAACCTACCACTAACCCTCACGCTAACCATCACCCTAACACTTACCCACACCCTAACCCTAACCGTCAAACTAAACATAACCCTCACCCTAACTCTAACCATACTCCTCACCCTAAACGTCATCCTAACCCTAACCCTACCCCCAAACCTCACCCTAAACCTAACCCTAACCCTAACCCTAACCCTCACCCTCACCCTCACCCTTAGCCTAAACCTAATCCTAACCATAACCCTCAGCCTCAACCTGACCCTAACTCTAACCCTAATCCTAACCCTCACCCTCACCCCCACCCTAAACGTCACCCTAAACATTACCCTCACCCTAACCCCTATGCTAACCCTAACCCTCATGTTAACCCTAATCCTAAAACTCAACCTAACCCTCACCGTCACACTAACCCTAACCCTACCGCTTAGCCTAACCCTCACCCTCACCCTAACCCTAACCGTAAACCTCAACCTAACCCTAAACCTCACCATCACCATCACCCTCACCCTAAGACTAACCCTCACCCTAAACCTAACCCTAACCCTCAACCTAACCCTAACACTCACACTAACCCTAACCTTCACCAAAACCCTTACCCTCACACTAACTCTCACCCTAACCCTAACTTTAACCCTCACCTTAACCCTAAACCTTAACCTAACCCTAACCCTAAGCCTCACCCTCATTCTCACCTTAACCATCAGCCTAAACCTAACCCTAACCCTAACACTAATCGAAACCCTCACACTAAACCTAACCCTCACCCTAAACCTAAACCTAACCCTAAACCTCACACTAAATATACCCCTCAAAATAACACTAATCCTACACCTCAGGCTAAACCTAATGCTAACCCTAACCGTAACCTTAAGCCTCACCCTATCCCTAACCCTAACCCTAACACTCACCCTTACCCTAGCCCTCACATTAACACTGACCCTAACCCTAACCCTCACCATAACCCTCAATTAACCCTAAACATAAAGCTCACCCTCACCCTAACCGTAACCCTCACCCTCATCCTCATCCTCACCCTCAGCCTATACCTAAACCTAACACTAATCCTAACCCTAACCCTCACCCTCACCCTAAACCTCACCCTAAACATTACCCTCACACTAACACCAATGCTAACCCTAACCCTAAAGCTAACCCTAACCATAATCCTCACCCTCAACATAAACCAAACCCTCACACTAAACCTAAACCTCACCCTTACCCTAAACCTTACCGTAACCCTAACCCTAATGCTAACCCTCACCCTCACCCTAATCCTCACACTAAACCTTAACATCACCCTCACCTTTACCCTCAACCTAACCCTAAACCTCAACCTAACCCTAACCCTAACCCTCACCATCACCCTCACCCGAACCCTAAACCTACCCTAACCCTAACCCTCACCCTAAACCTAACCCTCACCCTAACCCTAACCCTCACCGTAACCCTTAACCTTACAGTAACACTCACCTTAACCCTAAACTTAAAACTCAGCTCAACCCTCACCCTTAACCTAACCCTAACCCTAACCCTCACCCTCACGCTCCCCTTAAACCTCAGCCTAAACCTAACCCTAACACTAACACTAATTGAAACCCTCACACTAAACCTAACCCTCACACTAAACCTAAACCTAACCCTAACCCTCACACTAACTGTAACCCTCACAATACCCCTAATCCTACCCCTCAGCCTAACCCTCATTCTAACCCTAACCCTAACCTTAAGCCTCACCCTAACCCTAACACTAACCCTAACCCTCACCCTCACCCTAGCCCTCACCTTAACACTGACCCTAATCCTATCCCTCACCCTAACCATCACCTCACCGTAAACGTAACCCTCACACTCACCCTAACCGTAAACCCCACCCTCCCCCTCACCCTCATCCTAAACCTATCCCTAACACTAATTCTAACCCTAACTCTCACCCTCACCCTCAAGTTAACTCTAACCTTAACCCTAAACCAAAACCTCACCCTAATTCTAACGCTAATCCTAACCCTCACCCTCACCCAAACCCTTAACTTCAACCTAACCCGAACCCTAAACCTAACCTTCACCCTCACACTAATCCTAACCCTCACCCTAACCCTAATCCTACACCTCACCCTAATCCTCACCCTAACACTAACCATAATCATAACCATCACCCTAACACTAACCCTAATCCTCACCCTCACCCCAACTCTCATTTTCACCCTAACATTCTCCCTAATCCTAAACATCACCCACACACTAAGTCTCATCCTCACCCTCACCCTCACCCTCAAACTAAAGCTCACCCTCACCCTAAACATCATCCTAACTATAATCCTCACCCTAACCGTGAACCTATCCCTCACTCTAACCCTAACCCTCACCCTAAACTTCCCGCTCACCCTAATCTTCTCCTTAACCCAAACCCTAACCCTTACACTAAACATAACCCTCAACCTCACCCTAACCCTAAACCTAACCCTAACCCTCACCCTCAACCTCACCCTCACCGCTAGCCTAACCATAACCCTAACCTTAATCCTACCCTAAACCTAACCTTAACCCAAATATTAACCATAACACTCACCCTAACCCTCACCTTAACACTAACACTAACCCTAACCCTCACCCTCACGCTAACCCTCACCTAATCCTTACCCTCATCCTAAACCTAACCCTCACACTAAACATAACCCTCACCCTAACCCTAACAATAACCCTCACCCTAACACTCATCCTAACCCTAACCCTAACCCCAACCCTCACCCTAAAACTAACCCTAACCTTAAGCCTCACCCTAAACCTCACCCTCACCCTCACTCTCACCCTCAGATTAACCTTAATCTTAAACCTAACCCTCAGCCTCAACCTATCCATAAGTGTAACCCTAACACTAACCATAAACCTCACCCTCACCCTAAACCTCACCCTAAACATTCCCCTCACAATAACCCAAAGGCTAACCCTAACCTTCATGCTAAACCTAACACTAATCCTCACCCTCAACATAAACCTAACCCTCACACTAAACCTAACTCTCACCCTTACAGTAACCCTTAACCTAACTCTCACTGTAACCCTCACCTTAAACATCACCCTTAACCTTACCCTCACCCTCACCCTCACCTTTCCACTCAAACTAACCCTAAACCTCAACTTAACCCTAACTCTAACCCTCACCATCACCCTCACCCTAACCCTAACCCTAACCCTAACCCTAAACCTCACCCTAACCCTAACCCTAACCCTAACCCTAACCCTCACGCTAACCCTTACCCTCATAGTAACCCTCACCCTAACCCTAACACTCACCCTAACTGTAATCCAAACACTAACCCTAACCCTCATCCTAACCCTCATCCTAAAACTAATCCTAACCCTAACTGTAACCATCACCTTACCCCTCACCCTAACCCTAACACTAACCCTAATCCTCACCCTCACCCCAACCCTCATTGTCACCCTAACCTTCATCCAATCCTAACCCTCACCCAGACACTAAATCTCAACCTCACCCGAAAACTCAACCTCACACTAATCCTCACCCTTACCCTAAACATCATCCTAACCATAACCCTCACCCTAAACCTAAACCTAAACCTAAACCAAACCCTCACCCTAACCCTCATGCTCACCCTAATCCTCGCCCTAACCCTGATCCTAACAATAACCCTCACCCTCACCCTCACTCTCACCCTCACCCTCACACTAACCCTAACCCTAACCCTCACTGTCACCCTCACCATCAGCCTAACCCTAATCCTAATCATTACTCTCTGCCTCAACCTAACCCTAACTCTAACTCTAAACCTAAACCTCACCCTCACCCTCAACATCACTCTCACCCTATACTTAACCCTAAGCTACACACTATCCCTAACCCTAATCCTTACCCTCACCCTAACCCTAATACTAAGCTTAACCCTAACCCTCACACTAATCCTAACCCCCACCCAACCCTAAGCCTAACCCTCACCCTCACCCTAACCCTCAACCTAACCCTTACCCCAGTCTAACCGTAACTCTAATCCTAACACTCACACTAAACCTAACCCAAACCCTAAACCAAACCCTAACCCTATCTGTAACCCTCAAACCCACACTCACCCTTTCCTTCAGCCTAACCCTAAACCTAACACTAATCTTAACCCTAACCCTCACCCTCAGGCTCATCCTAAACCTAACCCTAACCCTAACATTCAGCCTAACTCTAAAGCTAATAATAACCCTATCCCTAATCCTAAACCTCACCCTCACGCTATCGCTCACCCTAAACCTAACCCTCACCAAACCCTCACTCTAACCCTAAACCTAACCCTAACCCTCACCCTCAACCTCACCCACAACCTCAGCCTAACCATAACCCTAACCCTAAACCTACCCTAAACCTAACCCTAACCTAACCCTGACCCTAACCCTAACCCTAACATTAACTATAACACTCACCCTAACCCTCACCTTAACGCTCACCCTAACCCTAAACCTCACCCTCACGCTAACCCTCATCCTAAGCCTTACCCTCACCTAACCCTAAACCTCACACTAAACATAACTCTCACACTAACGCTAATCATACCCCTCACCCAAACCCTCATCATAAACCTAAACCTTACACCAACCCTCACCCTAAACCTTACCCTAACCTTAACCCTCACCCTAAACCTCACCCTCACTTTCAGCCTAACCCTAATCCTAGCCCTGACCCTCAGCCTCAATCTAACCCTCACCCTCAGCCTAACCCAACCCTGATATCTAACCCTAACCCTCACCCTAACCCTAACCTTCACCTAAACCTAACCCTGACCATAACCCTTACCCTCATACTAACTCTCACCCTAACCTAACCTTAACCTTCACCTGAACCTCACCCTTAACCTAACCCAAACCCTAAACCTCGCCCTCACGCTCACCTTAACCGTCAGCCTAAACCTAACCCTAACCCTAACACTAACGGAAAACCTCACCCAAAACCTAACACTCTCCCTAAACCTACACATAACACTAACCCTCACACTAAATGTAACCCTCACAATAACCCTAATCATACACCTAGGCCTACCCCTCACCCTAACCCTAACCGTAAACTTAAGCCATACCCTATCCCTAACCCTGACCCTAACCCTCACCCTCACCCTAGCCCTCACAATAACACTGACCCTAAACCTAACTCTCACCCTAACCCTCACCTCACCCTAAACGTAACCCTCACCCTCACCCTAAACCTCACCCAAACCCTTACATCACCCTAACCCTCACCCTAACCCTAAACCTAACATTAAACATAACACTCACCCTAACCCTCACCTTAACACTGACCGTAACCCTAACCCTCACCCTCACGCTAAGCCTCACCCTAAACCTTTCCCACACCCTAACCCTCATCCTAAATCTTACCCTCACCCTAACATTACCCTAACACTAACCCGAACACTCACGCTAAACCAAACACTCACCCAAATCCTAACCCTAACACTAACCCTAACCCTCACACTAAACCTCACACTAACTCTAACCCTAAACCTTACCCTAAACATAACCCTCACCCTACCCCTCACCCTAACCCTAATCCTAACCCTAACCCTCACCTTCACCCTAATATTCACCCTAACACTTACCCTTACCCTAACCCTCACCCTCATCCTAATCCTAACACTAAACCTAACCCTCACCCTTACCCTTACCCTAACGCTATCCCTAACGCTCACCCTAACCCTCTCCCTAACCCTCACCCTAACCTTAACCCTCACCCTCACCCTAAACCTAACCTTCACCCTCACCTTCACACTAACCCTAACCCTACCCCTCAACTTACCCCTCATCCTTACCCTAACCCTAACGCTAACACTCATTGTAACCCTAACCCTAACCCTAACCCTCACCCTCACCCTCAGCCTAACCCTAACCCTCAACCTACCCCTTACCCTCACCCTACCCTAACCCTAACCCTAACCATAACCCTAAAACTCACCCTAACTGTAAACCTAACACTGACCCTAACCCTCACCTTAACCCTCACCCTAAAACTAACCCAAACCCGAACTGTAACCATCACCCTAACCCTCACCCTAACCCTAACCCTAAACCTCATCCTAAATTTCACCCTCACCCTAATACTCAACCTAAACCTAACCAAAACCCTAACCCTCACGGTCACCTTAACCCTCACCATAAACCTAACCCAAACCCTAAACCTTACCCTAAACCCAATCCTCATTCTAACCCTCAACCTAACCCTAAAGCTAACCAAAACCTCATCCTCACCGTCACCCTAATCATAACCCTAACCCTAACCCTCATCCTAACCCTCACCCTACCCTAAACCTAACCCTAACCCTCACCCTAAACCTAACACTCACCCTAACTGTAAATGTAAAAGTAAATTTAACCCTCACCATAACTCTCACCCTAAAACTAAACCTAACCCTAACCGTAACAATCGCCCTACCCCTCACCCTAGCCCTAACCCTAACCCTAAATCTCACCCTCAACCTAAAAATCACCCAAACCGTTACCCTCCCCCTAACCATCACCCTCACCCTAACCCTCACGCTAAACCTAAACAAAACCGTAACCCTCACACTCACCCTAAACATAACCCTAACCCTCATCCAATCCCTCAACCTAACCTTACCGCTAACCCAAAACCTCACTCTCACCCTAAACCTCACCCTAAACTTTACCCTCACTCTAACCCTAACCCTAACCCTCATTCTAATCCTAACCCTCACCCTAACCCTAACCATACCCCTCACCCTAACCCCCACCCTAACACGAACACTAACCCTAACCCTCACCCTAACCATAACCCTAACACAACCACTGACCCTAAGCCTCAATGTAACCGTAAACCTCACCCTAACCCTAACCCTCACCCACATCCTAACCCTCACCTTAACCCTAAACCTAAACCTCACCCTAACCTTAAACCTAAACCTAACCCTCACCCTCACCCTAACCCTAATACTCACCATCAAGCTAACTCTATCCCTAACCCTATCCCTCATACTAAACCTATCCCTCACTCTTACCATAACCCTCACCATCACCCTAACCCTTACACTAACCCCTACCCTCACCCTCACCTTTACCCTCACACTAAGCCTAACCCTCAACCTAACCCGTAACCTAAACCTCAGCATCAACCTCACCCTCAGCCTAACCCTAACCCTAACCCTAATCCTAAACCTAACCCTCACCCTCACCCTAACCCTCAACCACACCCTCACCCTCACCCTAACACAAACCCTAACCCTAACCCTCACCCTCACCCTAACCCTCACCCTAAACTTAACACTAACCCTCACCCTCACCCTAAACCTAACCCTAACCATAACCCTATCCGTAACCCTCACCACCACACTCAAACTTACATTCAGCCTAACCCTAACCCTAACACTAATCCTAACCCTAAACCTCACCCTCAAGCTCACCCTAACTCTAACCCTAACCCTAACCCTCATCCTAACTCTAAAGCTAACAATAACCCTATCCCTAATCTGAATCCTAAAGCCCACCCTAAACCTAAACCTAAACCTAAACCTCAACCTAACCCCAACGCTAACCCTAACACTCACTCTAACACTAACCCGAAACCTCACCATCAACATAAACCTTACCCTAACCCTAACCCTTACCTTAACCCTAAACCTAATCCTCACTCTAACTATAACCCTAACCCTAACCCTCATCCTAAATCTAAAGCTAACTATAACCCTATCCCTAATCTTAATCCTAAACCTCATCCTAACCCTAAACCTAAACCTAACCCTCAACCTAACCCCAACGCTAAGCCTAACCCTCACGCTAACCCTAACCCTAATCCTCACCCCCAAAATGAACCTATCCCTAAACCTAACCCTCACACTAAACCTAACCCTCACCCTTACACTAACCCTCACCCTAACCCTAACCCTAACCTTCAACCTAACCCTAACGCTAACCCAAAACCTCACCCCCACCCTAAACATCACCCTAAACTTTACCCTCACTCTAACCCTAACCCTAACCTTCATTCTAATCCTAACACTCACCCTAACCCTAACCATTCCCCTCACACTAACCCTCACCCTAACACGAACACTAACCCTAATCCTCACCCTAAACAAAGCCCTAACACAACCACTCACCCTAAGCCTCACAGTCACAGTAAACCTTACCCTAACCCTAACCCTCTCACACATCCTAACCCTCACCTTAACCCTAAACCTAAACCCCACCCTAACCGTAAACCTAAACCTAACCCTCGCCCTCACCATAACCCTAATAATCACCATCAAGCTAACTCTAACCCTAACACTAACCCTCACACTAAACCTATCCCTCACCCTTACCCTAATCCTCACCATTACCCTAACCCTTACAATAACCCCCAACCTCACCCTCAGCCTTACCCTCACACTAAGCCTAACCCTCAACCTAACCCTTAACCTAAACCTCACCATCAACCTCACCCTCAGCCTAACCCTAACCCTAACCCTAATCCTAACCCTAACCCTCACCCTCACCCTAACCCTCACCCTAAACTTAACACTAACCCTCACCCTCACCCTCACCCTAAACCTAACCCTAACCCTAACCCTATCCGTAACCCTCACCCCCACACTCAAACTTACCTTCAGCCTAACCCTAACCCTAACACTAATCCTAACCCTAACCCTCACCCTCAAGCTCACCCTAACCCTAACCGGAACCCTCATCCTAACTCTAAAGCTAACAATAACCCTATCACTAATCTTAATCCTAAACCTCACCCTAACCCTAAACCTAAACCTAACCCTCAACCTAAACCCAACTCTAACCCTAACCCTCACGCTAAACCTAACCCTAATCCTCACCCTCAACATAAACCTAACCCTCACACTAACCGTCACCCTAACCCTAACCCTCACTGTAACCCTTACCCTCACACTAACCCTCAACCTAACCCTAACCTTCACCCTCATCTTAACCCTCACCATTAACCTAACCCTAACATTCATCCTCACGCTCACCTTTACCGTCAGCCTAAACCTAACCCTAACCCTAACACTAACCGAAACACTCACAGTAAACCTAACCCTCACCCTAAACCTAAACCTAACCCTAACCCTCACACTAAATGTAACCCTCACAATAACCCTAATCTTACACCTCAGCCTAAACCTCACCCTAACCCTAACCCTCAAACTCACCCTCACCTCACCCTAAAAGTAATCCTCACCCTCAACTTCAACCTCAGCCTCAGCCTAAACCTAACCCTAACACTAATCCTAACGCTAACCCTCACCCTCACCCTCAAGCTAACTCTAACCTTAACCCTAAGCCTAAACCTCACCCTAATCCTAATGTTAACCCTAACCCTCACCTTCATCCTAAACGTCACCCAAACCCTTATCCTCACCCTAACCCGAACCTAAACCTAAGCCTAACCCTAAAACTAAACCTAACCCTCACACTAACCCTAATCTGACACCTCACCTAACCCTCACCCTAACACTAACCATAATCCTAACCAACCTAACACTAACCCTAATCCTAACCCTCACCACAATCCTCATTTTCACCCTAACCCTCACCCTAATCTTAACCCTCACCCATACACTAACTCTCATCCTCACCCAAACGCTCACCCTCACACTAATCCTCACCCTCACCCTAAACATCATCCTAACCATAACCCTCTCCCTAACCCTAAACCTATCCATCACCCTAACCCTAACCCTCACCTTAACCCTTACCCTAACCCTAACCCTAACCCTAACCGTCACCCTAAACGTCACCCACACCCTCAGCCTAACCCTAACCCTAATCCTACCCTATCCCTAACCCTAACCCTCACCCTAACCCTAAACCTAACATTAAGCATAAAACTCACCCTAACCCTCACCTTAACACACCCCCTAACCCTAAATATCACCCTCAAGCTAACCGTCACCCTAACACTTACCCTCACCTAACCCTAACCCTCACACTAAACATAACTCTCACCCTAACCCTAACCATACCCCTCACCCTAACCCTCATATTAACCCTAACCATAACCATAACTTTCACCATAAACCTAACCCTCACCCTAAACCTCACCCTCACCCTCACCCTCAGCCTAACCCTAATCCTAACCCTAACCCTCAGCCTCAACCTAACGCTAACTCTAACCCTAACCCTAACCCTAACCCAAACCCTCACCCTCACCCTAAAACTCACCCTAAACATTACCCTCACCCTAACCCCAATGCTAACCCTAACCCTCATGCTAATCCTAACCCTAATCCTCTCCCTCAACTTTAACCTAACCCTAACCCCAACCCTCACACTAAACCTAACCCTCACCCTTACTCTAACCCTTACCGTAACCATAACCCTAAACCTATCCCTCACCCTCACCCTAATCCTCACCCTAAAACTTACTCTCACCCTCACCTTTATCCTCAAACTAACCCTACACCTCAACCTAACCCTAACTCTAACCCTCACCATCACCCTCACCCTCACCCCAAGCCTAACCCTAACCTGAAACGTAACCCTAACTCTCACCCTAACCCTAACCCTCACCATCACACTCATCCTCACCCTAACCTTACCCTCATGCTAACTCTCACCCTAACCTAACCTTAACCTTCACCTGAACCCTCACCCTTAACCTAAACCTAGCCTTAACCCTCACCTTCACGCTCACCTTAACTGTCAGCCTAAAGCTAACCCTAACCCTAACTCTAACCGAAAGCCTCACACTAAACCTAACCCTCACCATAAACCTACACCTAACCCTAAACCTCACACTAAATGTAACCCTCACAATAAACCTAATCCTACCCCTCAGCCTACCCCTCACCCTAACCCTAACCATAATCTTAAGCCACACCCTATCCCTCACCTTAACCCTAACCCTCACCTTCACCCTAGCCCTCCCAATAACACTGACCCTAACCCTAACCCTCACACTAACCCTCACCTCACCCTAAACGTAAACCTCACCCTCACACTAAACCTCAGCCAAACTCTTACATTCACCCTAACCATAACCCTAACATTAACCATAACACTCACCCTAACCCTCACCTTAACACTAATTCTAACCCTAACCCTCACCCTCACGCTAATCCTATCCCTAACCCTAACCCTAAACCTAACCCTAACCCTAAATCTTACCCTCACCCTACCCTAACCCTAACACTAACAGGAACCCTTACCCCAACCCTAACAGTCACCCAAAACCTAACCCTAACACTAACCCTAACCCTCACACTAAACCTCACACTTACTCTAACCCTAAACCTTACCCTAAACCTAACCCTCACCCTACCCCTCACCCTAACCATAATACTAACCCTAACCCTCACCCTCACCCTAATATTCACCCTAACACTTACCCTCACCCTACCCCTCACCCTCATCCTAATCCAAACCCTAAACCTAACCCTCACCCTTACTCTCACCCTAACACTATCCAAAACAGTCGCCCTCACCCTAACCCTCTCCCTAACCCTAACCCTAACCCTAATCCTCACCCTCACCCTAACCCTAACCCTCACACTCACCCTTAAACTAACCCTAACCCTACCCCTCACCCTACCCCTCATCCTAACCACAAGCTAACCCTAACACTCATTGTAACCCTAACCCTAACCCTAAACCTCCCCTCACCCTCAGCCTAAACCTAACCCTCACCATACCCCTTACCCTCACCCTATCCTAACCCTAACCCTAACCCTAACCCTAACCCTAACCCTAACCCTGACACTCACCCTAACTGTAAACCTAACACTAACCCTAACCCTCACCATAAAACTAACCCGAACTCGAACTGTAACCATCACCATACACCTCACCCTTACCCTAACACGAACCCTAAATTTCACCTCACCCTAACACTCACCACAAATCTAACCAAAACCCTAACTCTCACCCTCACCTTAACCCTCACCATAAACCTAACCCAAACCCTAAATCTCACCCTCACCCTAGCCATAAACCTAAACCTAACCCTCATCCTAACCCTCAACTTAACCCTAACGCTAACCCAAAACCTCATCCTCAACCTCACCCTAAACATAACCATAACTCTAACCCTCATCCTAACCCTCACCCTACCCTAAACGTAACCCTAACCCTAATCCTCACCCTAACCCTAACACTCACCCTAACTGTAAAGCTAACACTAACCCTAACCCTCACCCTAACTCTCACCCTAAAACTAACACTAACACTAACTGTAACCATCACCCTATCCCTCACCCTAACCCTAACCCTAATCCTAAATCTCACCCTCACCCTAAAAATCACCCAAACCGTTACTCTCGCCCTAACCGTCACCCTCACCCTAACCCTCACCCTAAACCTAACCAAAACCCTAACTCTAACCCTCACTCTAACCCTAACTCTAACCCTAAACCTCCACCTAAACCTAACGCTAACCCAAAACCTCACCCTCACCCTAAACCTCACCCTAAACTTTACCCTCACTCTAACCCTAAACCGAACCCTCATTCTTATCCTAACCCTCACCCTAAACCTAACCATACCCCTCACCCTAACCCCCACCCTAAACTTAACACTAACCCTCACCCTCACCCTCACCCTAAACCTAAACCTAACCCTAACCCTATCCGTAACCCTCACCCCCACACTCAAACTTACCTTCAGCCTAACCCTAACCCTAAAACTAATCCTAACCCTAACCCTCACCCTCAAGCTCACCCAAACCCTAACCCTAACCCTAACCCTCATCCTAAATTTAAAGCTAACAATAACCCTATCCCTAATCTTAATCCTAAACCTCACCCTAAACCTAAACCTAAACCTAACACTCAACCTAACCCTAACCCTCAGGCTAACCCTAACCCTAATCCTCACCCTCAAAATAAACCTAACCCTAAAACTAACCCTCACACTAAAACTAACCCTCACCCTTACACTAACCCTTACTGTAACCCTAACCCTAACCCTCATCCTAACCCTCAACCTAACCCTAACGCTAACCCAAAACATCACCCTCACCCTAAACCTCACCCTAAAATTTACCTTCACTCTAAACCTAAACCTAACCTTCATTCTAATCCTAACCCTCACCCTAACCCTAACAATTCCCCTCATACTAACCCCCACCCTAACACGAACATTAACCCTAACCCTCAACCTAAACAAAGCCCTAACTCAAGCACTCACCCTAAGCCTCACAGTCACCCTAAACCTCACCCTAACCCTAACCCTCACCCACATCCTAACCCTCACCTTAACCCTAAACCTAAACCTCACCCTAACCTTAAACCTAAACCTAACCCTCACCCTCACCCTAACCCTAATACTCACCATCAAGCTAACTCTAATCCTAACCCTATCCCTCACACTAAACCTATCCCTCACCCTTACCCTAACCCTCACCATCACCCTAACCCTTACACTAACCCCCACCCTCACCCTCACCCTTACCCTCACACTAAGCCTAACCCTCAACCTAACCCGTAACCTAAACCTCACCATCAACCTCACCCCCAGCCTAATCCTAACCCTAACCCTAATCCTAACCCTAACCCTCACCCTCACCCTCACCCTAACCCTCAACCACACCCTCACCCTCACCCTAACACAAACCCTAACCCTAACCCTCACCCTCACCCTAACCCTCACCCTAAACTTAACACTAACCCTCACCCTCAGCCTCAGCCTAAACCTAACCCTAACCCTAACCCTATCCGTAACCCTCACCCCCACACTCAAACTTACCTTCAGCCTAACCCTAACCCTAACACTAATCCTAACCCTAACCCTCACCATCAATCTCACCCTAACTCTAACCCTAAACCTAACCCTCATCCTAACTCTAAAGCTAACAATAACCCTATCCCTAATCTGAATCCTAAAGCCCACCCTAACCCTAAACCTAAACCTAAACCTAACCCCAACGCTAACACTAACCCTCACTCTAACCCTAACCCTAAACCTCACCCTCAACATAAACCTAACCCTAACCCTAACCCTAACCTTAACCCTAAACCTAACCTAAACCTAAACCTAAACCTCACCCTAACCGTAACCCTAACCCTAACCCTCACCCTCACCCTCACCCTAATCCTCACCCTAAACCTTCCCCTCATCCTCACCTTTACCCTCAGACTAACCCTAAACCTCAACCTAACCCTAACCCTAACCCTCACCATCACCCTCACCCTAAGCCTAACCCTAACCCTAACCCTATCCCTCAACCTAACCCTAACTGTCACCCTAACCCTAACCCTCACTGTAACCCATACCCTCACACTAACCCTCACACTAACCCTAACCTTCACCCTCATCTTAAACCTCACCATTAACCTAACCCTAACCCTCACCCTCACGCTCCCCTTAACCGTCAGCCTAAACCTAACCCTAACCCTAACACTAATCGAAAATCTCACAGTAAACCTAACCCTCACCCTAAACCTAAACCTAACCATAACCCTCACACTAAATGTAACCCTCACAGTAACCCTAATCTTACACCTCAGCCTAAACCTCACCCTAACCCTAACCCTCACCCTCACCCTCACCTCACCCTAAAAGTAACCCTCACCCTCATCTTCAAACTCAGCCTCAGCCTAAACCTAACCCTAACACTAATCCTAACCCTAACCCACATCCTCACCCTCAAGCTAACTCTAACCTTAACCCTAAACCGAAACCTCACCCTAATCCTACTGCTAACCCTAACCCTCATCTTCACCCTAAACGTCACCCAAACCCTTATCCTCACCCTAACCCGAACCTAAACCTAAGCCTAAGCCTAACACTAAACCTAACCCTCACCCTAACCCTAATCCGACACCTCGCCATAAACCTAAACCAACGCTCACACTAACCATAACCCTCAACCTAACCCTAACCCTAACCCTAACCCTAACCGTCACCCTCAACCTCACCCACACCCTCAGCCTAACCCTAACCCTAATCCTACCCCATCCCTAACCCTAACCCTCACCCTCACCCTAACCCTAATATTAAACATAACACTCACCCTAACCCTCACCTTAACACACACCCTAACCCTAAATTTCACCCTCATGCTAACCCTCACCCTAACACTTACCCTCACCTAACCCTAACCCTCACACTAAACATAACCCTCACCCTAACCCTAACCATACCCCTCACCATAACCCTCATATTAACCCTAACCATAACCATAACCCTTACCATAAACCTAACCCTAACCCTAACCCTCACCCTAAACCTCACCCTCACCCTCACCCTCAGCCTAACCCTAATACTAAACCTAACCCTCAGCCTCAACCTAACCCTAACTCTAACCCTAACCTTAACCCTCACCCTCACCCTAAAACTCACCCTAAACATTAACCTCACCCTAACCCCAATGCTAACCCTAACCCTCACACTAATCCTAACCCTAATCCTCACCCTCAACATTAACCTAACCCTAACCGTAACCCTCACACTAAACCTAACCCTCACCCTTACCCTAACCGTAACCTTAAGCCATACCCTATCCCTAACCCTTACCCTCACCTTCACCCTAGCCCTCCCAATAACACTGACACTAACCCCAGCATTCACCCTAACCTTCACCTCACCCTAAACGTAAACCTCACCCTCACACTAAACCTCAGCCAAACCCTTACCTTCACCCTAACCATAACCCTAACATTAACCATAACACTCACCCTAACCCTCACCTTAACACTAACCCTAACCCTAAACCTCACCCTCACGCTAATCCTATCCCTAACCCTAACCCTAAACCTAACCCTAACCCTAAATCTTACCCTCACCCTACCCTAATCCTAACACTAACCCGAACCCTTACCCCAACCCTAACACTCACCCAAAACCTAACCCTAACACTAACCCTAACGTTCACACTAACCCTCACACTAACTCTAACCCTAAACCTTACCCTAAACCTAACCCTCATCCTACCCCTCACCCTAACCATAATACTAACCCTAACCCTCACCCTCACCCTAATATTCACCCTAACACTAACCCTCACCCTCACCCTCACCCTAACCCTCACCCTAACCCTTACCCTCACCCTCACCTTCGCCCTCAACCTCACCCAACCTTCAGCCTAATCCTAACCCAAACCCTAATCCTAACCTTAAACCTAACCCTCTCCCTAACCCTCACTTTTACCCTAACCTTAACCCTCACCCTAACCTTAAACCTCACCCTAACCCTAATGCTAAACCTAATCGTCACCCACAGACTAACCGTCCCCTAACCCTTACCCTCACTCTAAACCTAACCCTAACCCTAAACCTCACCCGAACCCTCACACTAACCTTCACCCTAATTCTAACCCTAACCATCACCCCAACCCTCACTCTAACCTTAACCTTAACCCTCATCCTAAATCTAACCCTAACCGTAACCCTAAAGCTCACCCTCACCCTAATCCTCACCCAAACCCTTAACTTCACCCTAAACCTCACACTAACCCTAAACCTTACCCTAACACTAACCCTAACTCTCACCCTACCCCTAACACAAACACAAACCCTAACTGTAACACTCACCCTCATCCTCACCCTAAACCTTACCCTCACCCAAACCCTCACACTCACGCTAACCCTCACCCTCACCCAAAATATCACGCTAACCCTAACCCTCACCCTAACCCAAACACTAACCCTCACCCTACCCCAAACCCTCCCAATAACCCTCAAACTCAACCTAATCCTCACCCTACCCCTAACCCTAAACCTAATCCTAACCCAAAACTTCACCCTCACCCTCACCCTCACCCTCACTTAACCCTAACCCAAACCCTAACCCTCACCCTAACTCTAACCCTCACCCTCACCCTCACCCTAACCCTAACCCTCACCCTTACCCTAAACCTAACCCTCACACTAATCCTAACCCTAACCCTAACGCTTAACCTACCCCTCACCCTACCTCTCACCGTAACACTAACCCTAACCCTAATCTTCAACATAAACCTTACCCTCACCTAACTCTCATCCTAAACCTAACCCTAACACTAATACTAACCCTCACCCTAACCCTCACCCTAACCCTAACCCTAACCATAACCCTAACCTTAAACATCACCTAACCGTAACGCTCACCCTGACCCAAACCCTCACCCTAACCCTTAACGTCACCCTAATCCTCATCCTAAACCTAAACTAACCCAAACCCACACCCTCACCCTAAACTTCACCCAAACTCTAGCCAGCACCCTAACCCTAATCCTAACCTTAACCCTTACACTAAACCTAACCCTCACTCTCACCCTAACCCTCTTCCTAACCCTACCCCTAACTCTAACCCTCACCCTAACCCTCACCCACACTCTCACAGTAACCCTACCCCTCACCCACACCCTCAGCCAAATTTCAGCCTAACCCTAACCCAAAACCTAATCCTACACTTAACCCTCAACCTTACCCTCACCCTCACCCTAACGCTAGCCCTCACCCTCACCCTCACCCTCACCCTCACCCTTACCCTAACCCTAACCCTCAACCTAACCCTAACCCTCACCCTAACCTAATACTAACCCTAATCCTCACCCTCAGACTAACCCTCTCCATAACCATTACTCGCACCCTAAAACTTACCTACCGCTATCTCTCACCTCACAGTCAACCTAATGCAAACCCTCAGCCTAACTCTAACCCTAATCCTCACCCTCACCCTCACCCTCACCCTAACCCTAACCATCAGCCTAACCCTAACCCTAACCCTCAACCTCACCCTAACCCTCACCGTCACCGTAACCCTCACCCTAAAGCAAACCCTCATCCACACCCTAACCCTTACCCTCACCCTAACACTCACCCTCACACTAACCCCCACTCTCACCCTAAACATCACCCTAACTCTAACCCTCACCCTAAACCTAATGCTAACCCCCACCCTAACCCTAACCTTAACTCTCACCCTCACCCTCACCCTAAGCCTAAACCTAACCTAAGATTAACTCTAAAGCTAATTCTCACCCTCACCCTCACGCTCAGCCTAACACTAACCCTAACCCTAAACCTCACCCTCACCCTCACCCTCACCCTAACCCTCAACCTCACCCTAACCCTCATCCTCACCCTAACCCTTACCGTCACCCGAACACTCACCCTCACACTAACCCCCACTCTCACCCTAAACATCACCCTAACACTAACCCTCACCCTAACCCTAACCCTAACCCCACCCCAACCCTAACCTTAACTCTCACCTTCACCCTCACCATAAGCCTAAACCTAACCAAAGATTAACTCTAAACCTAATTCTCACCCTTACCCTCACCCTCACCCTCAGCCTAACACTAACCCTAACCCTAAACCTCACCCTCACCCTAATCCTCACCCTAACCCTCACCCTCACACTAACCCTCATCCTCAACCTAACCCTAAACTTCACCCTTACCCTAACCCACACCCTAACCCTAATCCTTACCCTAACAGTAACTCTAACCCTAACCCTAACAGTCACACTAAAGGTAACAATCACCCTAACCCAAACGCTAACCCTAACCTTATCACTCACCCCCACCCTCACCCTTACCCTCAGCCTAACCCTAACCCTAATCCTAACCCTAACCCTCACCCTAATGCTCACCCTAAACCTAACCTGAAACCTAACCCTCACATTACTCTAAAAGTAACAATAACCCTAACCCTAACTCTAACCCTAAACCTCACCCTAACCCTAAACCAATCCCTCACCCTAACCCTAAACCTAATCCTATCCCTTACTCTAACCCTAACCCTAAAACTCACCCGCATGCTAACTCTAACACTAACCCTAACCATCACACTAAACCTATCACTCACCCTCACCCTAACCCTAAGCCTAACTCTAACCCTCACCCTTACCCTAATCCTCAACCCAAACCTTACCCTCCCCATCACCCTTACCCCCACACTAAGGCTAACCCTCAACTTAACCGTAAAGCTAACCTTCACCATCACACTCACCCTCAGCCTAACCCTAACCGTAACACTAATCCTAACCCTAACCCTCACCCTCAACCTCAACCTCAGCCTCAGCCTCACCTTTACACTAAACCTAACCCTAACACTCACCCTAACCCTAACACTCACCCTAAACTTAAACCTAACCCTCACACTCACCCTCACCCTAAACCAAACCCTAACCCTAACCCTCACCCTAACACTTTCCCTAAACCTCATACTAACGCTAACACTCACCCTCACATTAACACTCACCCGAACCCTTACCCTCACCCTCACCCTAACCCTAACCCTAACCCTAACACTTACAGTAAACATAACCCTCAACAAAACACTAACCCTTACCCTAACCCTATCCGTCACACTAAACCTAAACCTCACGCAAAACTAACCCTACCCCTGAGCCTAACCCTTACACTAACCCTAACCCTAATGCTACACCTCAACCGATCCCTAACCCTAAACCTAACCCTAACCCTCACCCTCATATTCACCCTCACCCTCAGCCTACCCCTAACCCTAAAGGTAATCCTAACCCTAAACTTCATCCTGACCCTCACCTTAACCCTAACCCTAACCCTAACCCTAAACCTAACCCTCAACCTACCCCTAACCCTAACGCTAACCCAAATCTTCAACCTAAACTTTACC